>NC_060161.1:22120503-22261932 GCF_021292245.1 Micropterus dolomieu | reverse complement strand
GGGGGGGGGGGGGGGGTCTATTTGGTATTTTGCGCATGCTCTCTTTTTCTGCAAACTACAGGAAGTGTAGTAAAGTCCTCTCTGCTCATTCTCACCCTGCCTCTCTTGTCTTTCAGGGGAATGTTTACCCCAGTCGAGGGACTTCGCGAAATCCTTTCATCTGACCCTCCCTCCTCTCTCCCTACATTAGCGCCCCCCCCCCACCCCCACCCCCAACTTTCATCTCTGGGAACCGAGGGAGAAGTGAACTTGAGGAGTCACTGCCATTTCAATGCCTTTGGAGTATTTTCACCCTCTAAAGGGAGGGTCTGACCCCCTCCCTTCTTCTCCTCCTCTCTCTCTCTCTCTCTCCCCTCCCTCTCTGTCTGTGTTTACGTGTTTGTGGAGGAGGAGGGGGGGAATGTGTGAATGTAATTATGAAATTCATGTACGTATGTATGAGAGTGATTCCCCCCCCGCTGTGAACATGTCAAAAAAAGGTGTTTGTGTGCCAGTAGACGCCACCTCAGGGCTCTGTGGGAGTCACGAGCAAATGACGCCTCTATGATTTTTAGAAACACACACACACACACACACACACACACACACACACACACACACACACATGTCGCTGCTGCTGCTACTTTGCTTTCATCTCCTGCTTAAAAGTGCAAAAAAGACCCAGCCCGTCAGTATTTACGTCAGCGTATACGTCTCTCGGTTGTCCAAAGGAAAAGCCAGTTGAGCCTCTGCATCTCGAGTCCCTACAGGTGGTTATAACGGCCTCCTGATGCATGTGATAAGACAGGCTTTCCTCTTCAGTGGATGCGTGGAACATGTTTGCATTAGTCACATTTTTATTTTTTGTTTGTGTGTGTGTCAGGTTTAATTTTGAAGGGTAATCTCATGTTGTTTCCACTCCTAGGCTGCATGCGCTTAGAGGGCTAAAAGGAGATGCTACTGAATGTAAAAGCAATTTCAGAATAACTTAACGTAAAAGTATATTAAAAAAACAAAAAAACAAACACCATCGCTTCATGTACCGGACCAAAATGTTTCTCGCTCGTTTTTCTGTTTGTTCTTTTGGTTCACACACAGGCAAAGTTTATTTCCCTTTTTATTTTTGCCAAAAGGACAAAAAAAGAAGAGAGATTCATGTAACAACCTCTTTGTAATGAAAAGCATTCATGTTCATAAAATCAGTTGGTTGCTTCTTAAGACAGTTTGGCTCTGGGTGTTCATTTATATGTAAATGTGATATAATATTCTTAGTTCCTGATGAGTGTTTTTAAAAGGCTGCAATGACTTCTTCAAACAGCAGGCGGCGCGTGATATTCACTTTTGTCTGACCTCGTGCACAAGGTTACTTATGGATGCATATTACATAACAACATAGATGGTGCACAAGCATAATGTACAAAGATAGGACCCCTTTTTGAAGCTTTCAGGACGGCTAGTATTAGACCCTTTTAAATATGTATATTCATTTAAATTCAGAGTACATCCAAATTTAAAACATGCATATTTATTACATGCATTATTTGGTGGGATTTATTACGGCCATGCACCAGTGAGAGATACTCAGTCTGAGTGGCAGAAACAACGTCTCATTTATTAAATTACAGCAGCCTAATCTGCTGTTTGGACCGCATTTAGGAATCAATGGTCACAATAAAAAGGACCCACCATGGAGCTAGATTTTGAATATTTGTATGCACTCTGATGTATTGCATTTGATGTAGCAAATATTTGCTGCTTTAAAAGTGAACACATGAAAGCGGGACAGAGGGGGATTTCTACAATAAATAGAACAGGATGGAGTCAGTGAAGCGCCAACACTGAAATATTACTCCACACACACATTGGAAGTGATGCTGCCTTCACTTGCTGTAGGAAATATTGACAATATTTATTGATAGATTAATGAACCTCACATAAACCCCCTAAGATGCGTTTAAAATGCAATATTGCAAATGACAATATTCACATCAAACTATAATATAAATAGAAAAATAACAATTTGAAATAAAATTAAGAAGTTAAATGCAAAAGCTACATTATCTTACATTAACTGCCAATATATTGGACCATATAGGCCTACATCACTTGTGAAAATATACACATTGAACAATAGTAAGTCCAGTAGTGTAGCTTTACTAAATACTGCTTTGGGATACAGGGAGCAAATATCACTGAACAGTACTGTTTAGTATTCATTGTACGTAATAATGATCATTCATAGATGGTTCAGTTTTTAGTTTTTTTTTTATATAATGTTAGCTTAAAAGTCCACTGGAGTTAGTGAGTGAAGTTGACTGTGTGTTACTGCAGTTAGAACAAATCTGAATACTAAAAGGTTTGTCGTGTATCAATTGATTGTATGTACTTTGATTAATTACAAACTTTTTAGGAAATGTACGCCACTTACGTAAGACAGGTCCAGCATTATTACCTATTATTATACCATTGTTTGGGTAAAAACTTGATTCTGTTTGGCTGCAGGGTGTCCATTAATTCCTGATAATGGACACCTCCTAAGTAGTTCCAGTAAAACTGTCTGTTCACAGTTCCAAATTAATATGCTGACTAAGTATCACTATTATAATGTGATTTTAATATAAATATGGTTGTTCACAGTATTATTTTAATAAAGAAAACACTGATACAATTTAAAAGTCACTTACAAATGTCTATGTAAGAGTATCTTATTTTAGTAGTTAGAATAAAGCAGCACCAAAGAAAGTTACCAAACTTTTAAGACAATTTCTCTTCACTAGTCCAAACTCCTGACATACATAAGTGACATTCACATCACACACATAACTCTGTATTTGTATAGATTCAATGTGTAGGCTAGTTATTCCTAGCACAATTCAAACTAAACACGTTGCTAGAGTACCAGGCGCGTTTTAGTTCATTTAGATTTTAGCTATTTATATATTTTTATTATTATATTTTCTTGTTTGGGGCTGTTTTTATTTCCCATGTGGAAAATAATCTATCTCTATCTATCATTAAACGCACTGGAATACTCGAAGACACTGTCGAGCTTTCTGCTGTCCGACCTTCGACTGGGTCCGTAAACGCACCGTACTAGTACAGCGGTGAGTGACAGTCCCGCTTCACGGTAGCTGCTCCGCTCCTCTCCTCCCAACAACACCACTACAACAAGACCGGCGCCGAGCAGGGCAGGGAGACAGACAGACCGAGAGACGGGCAGCGGGATGGGCCCTGGTCACTGTGGTGTGCAGTAAATGGGATTAAACCGCTCAGACAGCGCTTGGGAACACGAGCAGCAGTAGTAGTAGCTTAGTAAGTGGAGAGTAGGGGGAGCTCCGCGCTGAGCTGCGCCGCATGTGCTCGCCCGTGTGGAAAACTTGCGCCGGCCCGTCCGTCACAGAGAAGAACAACCAAAAGAAGAGGCAAACTAACCGAAGCTGTAGCTGCAAACAACCCCTGGTCCAGGTTTAATCTCCGGGACACTTGGCAGCGACCCCTCTGCCTCCCCTCTCACATGCCTGCGTTGATGTGGGGAAGAGGGAGGGGAGAGGAGCCGGGGGATGTTTGAATTACCTCTCTAAACTTGCATAAATACAGCTAGGGAACTAAAAAAAGAGGTCGCGTTTGTTTGTGTGTGGGGGATAAGGGAGATATCGGGGTGTCATGGAGAGCCAAGCGGGCGAGCACCAGAGCTGCGAGGACGTGCGGAAGAGCGGCTATCTCCGCAAGCAGAAGTCCATGCACCGGCGGTACTTCGTGCTCCGCGCCGCCTCGGAGCGCGGCCCGGCCCGCCTGGAGTACTACGAGAACGAGAAGAAATTCCGCGGCAAGGCCCCCGTCCCGAAGAAAGCCGTAGCGCTGGAGACGTGCTTCAACATCAACAAGCGGGCCGACTCCAAGAACAAGCACATGATCGTGCTGTACACGCGGGCCGAGAGTTTCGCCGTAGCCGCGGAGAACGAGGCGGACCAGGACGAGTGGTACCAGGCCATGGTGGACCTTCAGTGCAGAAGTAAGCGAGAGTCGCGCGGAGACGGGCTCCGCACGTGCACGCTTTCTCACGCATGCATGCACACACTCAATACTGTATGAGGCTTCTTGCACGGGAGGAGAAACGTGGCAATGCCTGCAGAGCAGCAGAGGCGCACTGCAGATCGGGGCACGTTTTCCTCCAGTGTTTTGGATAAATATGAAGGGATGATTTAAAAACCATTTCAGCACGCCAGGCCAAGTTTACATAGTTTGGGTCTGTGTGGCGTGGGCGTACTCCCTTGCCCATTTGTGGTATTTCTAAGCTGTCTGATGTTCATTTTTACACTTTTAATACAGTTTATAGTTGTTTACAAACTGCCTCTGAAGGGAGTGCGTGTGTGCCCTTTAAAGCTGCACTGTGGAGTTTACCCTCCCCTCCCCACCCATCAGTCCTTATCATACTGGTGTCATGTCAAGATGTTTGTTCCCCAGTTGTGCTTGAGACTTTGTTTTTGATGTTTTTTTTCTCCTGTGTGTGGGCTTCAGCTGTGCACAAGCCTTTTGCCTCTCTTTCCCAAACTGCTCAAACACACCCTGCCCTCTTGTTTACTTTGCCTGCTCTGCTCTTTTCTGCTGACGCTGCAATATTACATCAGGCGTTGCTCCCAGAAGAAACCAGAGAGAAATGGCCCCCAAAAGTTGTCAGAGGGCTTTTTGCGCCTGACCGTTCATTCACACATCCTGGCTGACCGAGTAGCTTCTCCTGCAGTGGTTTTTACTTTATGCTGCCTCCTTGTGCAAAAAAAAGCTTCGACTATCGAATCCCCCACCATCAAACAAAATTACCCATTTAAATTTTTCTCAAATGGCATCTATCAGCCGCTGTGTCAACACAGCTGTCGGAGCAGCAGTGGTGGTGAGCAGGGCAACTTCAAATCACCTGTTCAGCTTTACACACCCCCCACCCCGTGGAGACTAGACAGTCCACAAGGGACGTGTGACATAATCTTGGCAAACAAAGGTACGAGTTCAAGGAGTTTCTTACACATTGACCCTCTTGCTCTGTTGCACAAAGCAGCTGATTAGTGACGAGGAAGTAAAAACGCCTGAACAGACCAGAGAGCAAGTTGTTTTAAGGCTTGCAGACAGATTAGGCTGGCTCTAAAAAGTCGCAGGCAGCCAGTCAGTGCAGTGGGGGAGTGTAGTTGAAACCCTGCAAGATTTGAAATTGGTGTCAGCATTGTGGCTCTCTCCCTGTCACTTCAACACATCTGGGATTTGTGTGTGTTTGTGTGCGTGCAGCCCACTTTCCCCCTAAGTGTTTGAAGACTTTTGTACAAGAAGTGAATAGACAGATGTTGGAGCAGAGATGCAAATAATCTAATCTGCAGTTTCTTGTGTGGGAAGGAAACCCTGGATTTGATGGGCAGCAGCTGAGCAGGGGAGTGCGCTCGGGCCTTCCGAGGTAACCTAAACAAGCAGCCGGCTCCAGCATCATCATGCCGTCGCTGCTATGAGTTGTCTTTAAAATGACAGGTCCGACGCACTGACGGCTTATCGCCGTCCTCTTTTGTTTCTCCAAGTGTTGGGTTTCTCCTGTAAATCACCCTTGCTGACAATGACAAAGGGCTACAGCCGGCTGCTATGTAAACTTGCACTCTGGCGGGCATTTTCTTGTGGTATGTGCTGTACACGGTTTCTGCTCATTCCAAAAACAAAAAAACCGGAACACACACACACAGATGATCCAGGGGTGTACAGGGAGTGTTTTATAAGAGGGGGAGTGGCAGGGTCACGGCTGCATGCTGCCTCAACCTGCATGTGTGAAAATAGCTTAAATGGGTGCACACACACACACACACACACACACTCACACTCACACACACACACACACACACACACACACACACACTCACACACTGTCGGGATTCCTGCCTGTAATAACCCTCCTCTGGTATGTGCAGCTCATACACAGTTTCAAGTCTTCGGTGTCTGTATGTTGATTGAACCTCCACACACACACACACACACACACACACACACACACACACACACACACACACACACACACACACACGTCATATCTTTCCAGCCTCCTCTACACATACTGTCACTGCTCCACCACTCTCGGTACAGTACTGTCAAGTATTCGTTCCCCCACTTGTCCCAGTGGGGAGACAGAGGAATTCACAGCCTGCAGACTGAGAACAGGGCGAAGCTGAGGGGCGCAGAGCCAAGAGATGCTGCACTGTCTGTGTCACATACTTTCCAGAAGACCACTCCCTCAATTTGATACCTGTGTAGCTGCTCATGTGAGGCCCTGTCAGTTGCTACAGGGCGGTGAAGTTCTCAGCAGCACGCCTCGGCTGGAGGTGGAATCACAGCTTGTGGTTGACGTTTTTAGAATAATTGGGTTTGAGTTTGCACAGCAAGAGTTTCCTCAGCTTGCAGGCTAGAGAGCATGCGTTACAGCAGAAAAACAATACTGTGCATGTCCATGGTGCTATGTAGTGCAGCTTCCTCCTTTCTGTTGTGCTTCGGGGCCTGGGAAACGCGCCTAAAGCAGCCCAGGAACCGTCCGGTATCACATACAGCCTCCCCTCGAGCCGGCGATAATTACACAAACACGAGCCAGCTGCCATGCAGGGCGATATTAGGATCCCAGTTATTTATTTAGCTGAGTCCAGTAAGACCCTTTTGGGCAGCAAGCACAGTATCAGGCTTGAGGGCAGCTATTTGCTCAACTATTAGGAGTCAGTGGAGTGTGTTAACGCTTAACCTCAACGAAACGGGCGGAGGTCCAGCCCACAATCGTCGTTTGCCAGGAAAACTGTCCCACAGCTCGGGCACCACCTCAGGAATTGTTATTGACCTCAATAAAACAATATGGCAGAGTTAAACTTAGGAGCCAGTGAGCGAAACACTGCCTACTGCAGAAGTTCTTCAAAAAACACCGCCAAAAAGCTGAAGTCTGACAGGTTTGTCTCTGATTTAGTGGTGAAACAACTGATTAATCGATTGAAAGATAATGAATCAACTATTTTGATTATCAGTTATTTACCAACATGATCTGTTTGCAGCCTCTCAAATTCTGCTTTTTTCTGTCATACATGATAATAAATGGAACAAAGTTGAGCTTTTGAACAGCTGGTCAAACAAAATGACACATTTATAGATGTCACCTTAATAACATGAATAAATGATCAGATAGAACCAAAATGAAAGTTTTGTAGTTGCAGCCTCAGCACAGTCTGTCTGTTCAGATGGGTTTGTTGTAATCACGGTAGTACAGTAAGTCTCAGTAGAATTTAGTATTCTGTGTTCAAAGCTCCAAAGGTTGCATTTGAAACGCAGAGAGGAAACAACATCTGTTTGCAGATATAGTGATATGATTATTCATGCTAATCCACAGGCCTCAATGTGAACAGATTTCCTTTCACTATGAATCTGTTTCCCGTTAGGTCGTGATGTCATTTTTGTCACTTTGAGCACCACAAAACAAATACAGATTTAACCAATATCCAGACCTCAGCAAATCGCACCAAAATTCTTACATCTGAAATGATATGAGGAATTTTTGTGTGTGTTTTGCATGAACTGTCCCTCACGGTGTGCATCAGACTCCCTCTGTCAGACAGCCCATGGCTCTAGAGTGTTGTTTGGCCGCTCTGGCCGGTGAGATCTGGATCTCACAGTGGCTCATCGAGCTGGCCGATTAAACGTTAAGCTGCGCTTTAGCTCTGCTCATCTCCCTAATTAGGCAGTAATTATTGTCTCGAGGGTCAGCCGCTGGTGGCACAGCAGAGGCTATGTGCTAACAAAGTCAGAGAGGAGAGAGTGCAAGGGGCGGATGCTGTCGTTACAAGAGGAAGCCATAAAATCTAGAGTTGTGGGCTTCCCGGTCCACCATATCTGTTCAACTGTCCACTTGTGCTCATTTAGAGCTCCAATCCAGGCTCGCGCGGTGAGCTGCCACATGATGTTTCCTCTGCATAAATAGTTTGTGCACATTAACACCCTGTAATTTCATTTAACACGACAAGCTTGGCCAGCCAGGCTTCAGCATGGCCAGCTCTGGCTTGTTGCATCAGAGTTACTGTAAAACATAGCGAGTCTGAAATGGCCTTTAAGCACTCCTCCCCATGTCTGCTGTTGTGCACCGTGGCGGCTCACCGCTGAAGCAGCCCATCAATTAAGTGGTCGGGTTTGATCGACAGCTGAGCAAGGCCAGGGGCAACAAGATCCATTTAGTCAATAAGCGCCCATATGTCGAGCTTGAAAGAGCCGTGGGGTTTTAAATGCATAGCAGGCTTTTATAGAGGACCGTATTGATTGCTGTTGGTTGATACCAGCCCATTACCGCTGTCATAGTGGAGGTCAGGAAGTTCATGAGTTGAGATTTACAGTGAATGCATTTAAAAACATGCAGAGACATTTGTCGACACATCCTGCCTTTCCCAGTCTTTGCAGGAAATCCTTTTGTTTTCTACTGTTCTGGTAATAGTATGTAAACATACCAATAAAAAATGTCAAAGGAGCCTTTTTGCATTGCTTTTGGGAATGAAATCCCAGAGTGAACGAGGTGAAAATGTTATAAAACCTTCAGTCAGTCTCTACATCTTGGCCCAAAGCAATGTATACAGGTTATTGGGGCTGCAGTTTCCTTTTATAAAATGTGGACGGTAAAGCTTAACCTCAGTTGAATTCTCCGCAGCTTTTATTGTTGCTAAATGAAAACTTACTGTGAAAACAGAAACTTGGAGAGGCCAATTGCCTGGTAGGCCAGAACGAACCTGAACTGTTTAATTCAAAAATTCAATTTATTCACTTTGGAAAATGTGTGCAAGAGGAAACTTACTGGAAAGTTCTTCAAAAGCATTTATTTATTTATTTTAAAGTCAACATTTTGGAAGTTAGAGCTAGGGTAGGCAACATCAGAGAGAACTAGGAAGAGGCAGCTAGATTGTGAAAGTATCCCGCTGAAAAGATGCCTCCAGGCCTCCCTCCGAAGCCACTCCCCCAAAACACATTTTCATGCAGCAGTGAGTGCGCGCTCAGAGTAGGTGGGCAGGTAGGCCAGCCAATCATTTAATTCGGACCAAAATAAAAGATTGACCGTGCCTGTCACAGTCTGGATTTTTTCTTCTGTTTTTACACCAGAGCATTTGACTTATTGATTGCTGTCAGGATGTAAAGAGAATTTCAACAAAAGTTAACTCAAGGGACTCTTTGCCTCTTCTGGCCTGATATTACTGGGACTGTATGTTTACAGCAAAAGCCAAGATGGCTGCTGGTGTGGCGAGATCTGATTTTGCTTCAGATTACATTCATAGAGCTTTTATTGTGTCTCGTCAAAGGGCAGCAAACCTTGGATGTGTCACCGATAATTTCATGTGCTTGTGTGTGTGTGCGCGCTCCTCTGACTAACACAAAGCACATGTGAAATTAACCTCAGGCAGATGCTGGTATTGGGGAAGCATTGTGTCCCTGAGTGTGGGCCCAGATAGGGGGACAGCCAATGGTAGAGATGGACAAAGAGATAGGAAATGGAGGAGTTGAAAAAGAGGATAACGGGTACACATGGAAGCCAGAGATCATACCAACTGTTTTTTACTGCTGGGTGGCTCTCTCTTTTTTTCTCACAAATACATGCCAGCACAAAGAGTACACAGCTGTCTCCCATCTATCCCTGCTGGTAACCTTGTATGGCAGTGGGGGGTGGTATAGAGGGCACAGTAGCTGAGATAGGGGGTAGAAAATTGGGGTTTAGCTCCTCAGAAGTTTCTTTGCAGTGTTTTGCGGTATTATGGCGCTGCACAGCGTGCTAGGGCAATGAGGTCAGAAACTTGAAACAGAACCTAGTGAGAGTCAGCCGGTTCATTGCCAGAGCTTTGCCTGATTTACAGGCTGCATTAGCTAACAAAGAAGAGGACAGTGTTTCCCACAGGATTTTAAGAGACTATGGTGGGTGGACCTCGGACCCTCTCGGGGGTCCGGGGGCGTGCCCCCCAGGTAGGAAATTTGGACACTTAAAGTTAAATGCATTAATTTGGTGCAAAATTAAGAGGCTATCTATGAATAACTTTGCACTCTTGTAAACAATGTTGTGCTCTAGTAATCTGTTTGATCATAAACCCATTGTAGATGGTGATGAAACAGCAACAAAAGTCAACAAATGTATTTAATGTAATTTTCCTAACATTTTATTGTTGTTGTTTTTTTCTTTTTATTACTTTTAATGGACACATGTAATATGTTTTATACTTTCTGTGAATATGATATAATCCAATTAATATTAATTCCATACTGTATAGGCACCTTATTTTGAAAAACTGACGTCACATTTTTATCCTCTCGCTAAATTCATCAAGTCCAACCAGTTTTATAAATAATGTTGTATGTGGTTCTCTGTCGCGTAACATGAAGACTTCACAGCCTCTCTTCAGGTAGGACTCTCATACTGCAACACTGGTCTTTGTAAGGAGAGAAACTGGCAGGACTCACTAACCTGCCTGTCAGCTCGAGCTGGTCCGTTGCAGTTACCATAAAGGCTTTAATACGTGTGCACTCCAAATTTATGTGCAGCTAGCTTAACACAACACAAACGTTAGAGGTCTGAAACGTTATTTTGAGGTGTAAAAATATTTTTGGTTCAGACTATGGAGGCGCAAATTAGCGGGCCGCCATGGTCTCGTTAATTAATGGGAAACACTGGAGGAATTATAGTGTGAATCTTGCTATATATTTCAGTCATTGAATTTTTTGTGTCTCTCACAGAAATGCGTTACATAAAAGTTGTTGCCTGACTTAAAGGTGGAAAGAAAAGATTGTGGAGACACTAAACATCAGCCCTTTTAGATTTAAAATTTTTATTTATTTTTTTAAGTCTTGAACCAACTAGAATCCCACCCAGTGGCAAAGTGCTTTAGTAACAATGCCCCGCTGTCCTGTTCTTGTTGTGGGTGAACTGATACAATCAACTCAGCCTCAAGACCCCTGTGGAAGACCTACTTCCTTAGGATTTGTGTGATAACCATAATGGTCAGCGTGTCACTCAGGGAGGAGCTATCAATATCCCAGCAGGCATCTAGCAGCCCCTGGGGTAAATATCGCTCCCGTGCACCCTCTCAAACACACACTCCCTTATAGCATGAAGGCACTGAGAAAGGAAGAGCGCGCAGAGTTTCCTCAACGCCAATACCTCGACACACATTTAATATTGCCGTGTGAGAAAATTGGGTTGGAATATGGCCTCTTTATTCATATATATGTCTGTGTTCTCAAGGGAGGCAGCCCGAGCGTTGCAAATAAATCTGCATGAATAGACAGCAGTGTTGGCCGTGTACATTGCCATTCTCGAGCCACACGTAAGGCTGAAAGTTTCATGTGTGGTCGTGGTGAAACTGAAGTAAACAACCGGTGCGTGAATAAGCCAGTGTAAGTTCTTTTCAGCACGATGGCGAAACGTTTAAATTTATAACTGTGTATGGAGTCTTTGAGCTCACCCTCCCTCAAGGTTGTATCAAGGTTGGCTGAATGTTTTTCCGTCACGCATCACCCTTATCCACCCAGCAAGCTTAACACAGATCCTGCATTACCTCCAAGGTTTGTTTTGCTTTCATGTGCATCCGCCTTTAGTTGTTAGAAGGGCCATTTTGAGTGCATGTTTTTCTGATGGTTCATTATGTTGTATAGGGGTGGCGTTGTGCTGCACCGAAGCTGACGGGATAATAACCTCTTTCTCAAAGTGGGGAAAGAATGCACCGCTTTCTGAACAGCCATCTTTGCTGAGCACCACACTACCATGAAGGTCCCCAAGAGGAAATCTAGAGGAATCTATAATTCATATGGCTCCGTGTAGGATCAACCCTAGCTTTATGAACCAGGAAGAAAGGTCTGGGATGTTCGATAGGGCTACATCGGTCTGCACCCCTGTAGGAGTCTGGATAAACATCTTAAATGTTTTCAGTGCTTTTGAGAGTTGACGATAAGTGTGCACAGCCTGAGTGGCCCTGAGATCAAGGGTGTTTGTATGTGTATGTGTTGAAGTGCTGTTGAGGGCACAGCTGAGGTTTAAGGCTGCACTGTACTCCAAACAAACAACACACTTGTGCTCTCCTAAAGACACGTTAAATGGGCTCTTAAAAAGGAAAAGATTCTCTTTGAGGAATATACTGCACTGCAGTCTGAGTTCATTTCAAGAAGCAGTGGGCTAAAAAAGTTTTAATTTTAGAATAAATAAAGCCTGTAGTTAGATTTCTTTTAATCCATGCAATCCTAAAACAAGCTTTTCTCCTTCCTCCTTAAAGATTCTTTTACAAGGCCCTTCTTTCCCGACCTTAATGGTCTCTCTGATATCTCTGTGCAATCTCCTGCAGTCCCTCATTCCTTCAGTCCCCACTGAAAAATCCCCAAACCATCTCTTCCTGTTGTAAATCTAAATTGAGAAGGCAAACGGGGCTTTTTGCACACAGTTCCTCACACACAGAGAAAAGCAGTACATGAAACAGCCATGCGTGGCCTTGAGTGAGTCATCTAATGTAGGGGGAGTGCCTCCACACACACACACAGCCACTAAGCCACAGCCTCCATGGCTTTCACAAAACATCTATTCTAAGTCGCTTTCAAGTTGTGAGCGATCCTCCAATTTTGGGGAAGCAAACTGGAAGGAGACACAGCGAGACACGTCAGACTTCTCCCTCTTTTGCAATCACAAGTAGAATGTTTTGGGAAGAGGATCTGTGGATATGTTTGTCATAACGGAAGCTCAGTTCATATGGCGTCCACTGTGAGGCTGAGGCTTCTTGTCTCCATATGGTTATCATTGTAGGATTTGCAGCAGAGGCATGGGAAAGGAAGAACAAACGCGTGCAGACATCCAAGCATATATTTGTAATTCTGCGGTCAGGGTGTGCTGTGCCTGATTAGCCTGATTGGGCCAGAGTCATTGCTTAAAGTAGAATACCACACAAGCTTTGTGAAAATATGATCTTTCACTCAGTTACTTGTCAAAAAAGTTACTTGTCCCGTCAATACTTAAATATGCCAGATGTGGTAGCAGGTGCACAAGTTCATTACTGCACAAAGAACATCCTATTCCCATGAAGGGAAGAGGTGAGCTCTTCCTGGAGGTTTGTTTCTTCAGTCTTGTCATGACATTGATTGATTCTGTGTTGTAGATTTGTAGTTATCATGCTCAGCCAACCAGCAATTGCACAGAGAAAACTAAGACGTGGTACACGGGAAGAAAGGGGCCATGTTTAAGGAACATTTTAAGGGTGGTTCCTTAAAGATGTTGAAGAATCCACCCTAAACCATGAGTCACATCATGATATTCCTATAACCCTGGGCTTTTTAGGCAACAGATGTGAGGTCCCTTGTGGCTGGAAGTGAAAGAGCTTAGAGGTAAATCTATGATATATTCAGGCAGTGTCAAGGGCTGCTGACGAGTTGCACTGCGTAACAGAATTAACGTAATTTTCTTACTTGACTTAAAACACCAAACAGGCGATCAAATGTAGTTAGGAGGTTAAGTAATTCCTCTGCCTTTGTATGGCCCCTGCCAGCCAAGGATCAGATCTCACCAAGAGCCTTCTCTCCTGTTTTTTCTCGCATCAGTAATTCCCTACTGTCTTGAGTACAAAATACCCAACACAAAGGGTGAACGGACTGCCTGTACTCCCTCTAAAAGACACTAGATTTTATTAGTTTACAAAGCCAGTTTATTGTCACCAGGGCAGCTCCAGAAATTGGCTATTGAGTGCTTGCTCTTAGGTTTCTGGCCATCTATTGGAATTGTAATCTCTGGTTTTGGAGAAGTTTCATGTGTCAAGCATTTTCCAAGTTGGTCCACTTAAGTTTTTCCACAACGCTTGCTTTTCTTTCAGTTGTCATTCTTGTGTGGGGCTTCGGTTGTCAACGGTTTCATTTTCTCACACTGGTATGCTTGCTTGTGTGTATGTCAGGATGTCTGTGTGGGGTTGAAGAATGAGACCCTAGGTATGGAGCCTGCAGGTACAACGAGCTGGTCTTACAAGCTACTGCATGCTCATTTGAACCCAGATCTGGTTAAAAAATCAGTGAAAAGCACAATATCAGCAGAGCTTACATAATAAAGGCACCTTGCCCTCCACTAATGGGTAAATAGTGGTGGTTTCACCAGGTGATCACTTTGTTCACAGATGCATGAAGGTCATGTTAGTGCTTTGCTGCAGCAGTTGTAACTGCCAGTGTTCTTAATAAATCCTCCTGTATAACACTTTAATTACCTCTCTCAAATTTCTTCCTATCCAACCATATCCTCCTCTTTTTTTCCTTTTTCACTCCAACAACCTTTTAATCTTCCTTTATCTTTCTCCTGTCCCTGAAGGTAAGAACCCAATTGACAGCGGGGCTGCGGGGGACTATGGAGTGCCCAATCCCGGGCCTGCTTTCAAAGAAGTGTGGCAGGTAAAGGTGTGGCCCAAAGGCCTGGGTCAAGCCAAGAACTTGGTGGGCATCTACCGCCTTTGCCTGACTGACAAGACAGTCAACTTTGTCAAGCTCAACTCTGATGCTGCTGCTGTGGTGCTGCAGCTGATGAACGTCCGACGCTGCGGCCATTCAGAAAACTTCTTCTTCGTTGAGGTGGGACGCTCTGCCGTTACAGGCCCGGGCGAGTTCTGGATGCAGGTGAGCCTGTAATCCAAGTTACCCAGTGTTGTGGTTAGAGTTCATGTAACCCCACCTTAGGCCAACCAGTATTTGAGCTTTTTATGATTTAAAGATATTCCTTAAATACAAATGTATTTGAAATACAATCATGGTTTTCCAGGACGGTCACCAATGTAAATGTCCAAATATTTTTCAGATGTTTAAATTCTCTTTTTTTTGATATGTAACGAAGAATTAATTCACTTCAATTCATTATGATTTCAGTTTGAGAGGTTTTTGTGTCATGTTGTAGGTGGATGATTCTGTGGTGGCCCAGAACATGCATGAAACCTTGCTAGAGGCCATGAAAGCACTGAGCGAAGAGTTCCGCCAACGCAGCAAGTCCCAGTCGAACTCCGGCCCTGGAGGAGGTTCTACTGCTTCTAACCCCATCAGTGTTCCCTCACGCCGCCACCACCCAAACCCGCCTCCCAGCCAGGTGGGCTTCACCCGCCGGCCCCGAACTGAGCCTCCTGGAGGAGCTAATGGTGGAGCAGGGGTCAGCAGTGCCAACGCCTCTCCCACCCCACGGCATAGCTTTCCGAGGTCTCGCACTGCCAGTGATGGGGGAAAAGGTGAGGAAGGGATAGCAGGGACCACACCACTCCAGGGGCGGAGTTCCAGCCCCTCCACCAATGGCTCCTGCTCCACCACCCCAGTCCTCAGATCGAAGTCAGTCCGTTCTGCACCCACTACAGCTGCTAAAACTCCTCTTGGGTTGATGCGCTCCATATCCACCCCGGCGCCGTCTCCCGCCCCAAGCCTCTCCTCCAGCTCTGGGCATGGCTCTGAGTTTGGAGGTGTAACATCCTCTGCCAGTGCTGGTCCGTGTGGTGCCTACAGTCGTGTCCCGTCCCATCACGAGTCTGTCTCTTGCTCCCCCAGTGACTATGGCTCCTCAGACGAGTATGGCTCTAGTCCTGGGGATCACACGCTCCTCCCCTCCCCAAGCCTCCCTGCAAGCTCAGTTGGTAGCGTCGGCAGCCAGTCACTTGGCGAGGAAGGAGCCAATTATATCCTAATGGGCCAACGTAGTGGTGGTGTCAGCGGTGGCAACAGTAATCAAGGAAGCTTGAAATCCAGCTCGCTGCCAGCGCCAGAAACATCAGCCTCTGGCTCCCAACCCCAGACCAAGAGAGTGCTGCGCCGTTCCTCTAGCCGTGAATGTGAAGCTGAACGTAGGCTGCTGAGCAAGCGGGCTTCATTACCTCCTATGGCTCTGGAGAGGCTGGCCCCACGCCAGCGCAAAGCTGAGGAGCCAGCAGATGAAGATTCAGCTGATTATGCCATCATGTCGAGAAGCACCAGCCGCGAATCCTTTACTTCCACCTCCTCTTCCACACTGAGGGAATCTGTCATGGGTGCGGGGTCAGCAGGGGGAGGAGGAGGGTACTTGGATGTGGCAGGTGAATTAAAAAATGATGGGGGTGGAGGAGCAAGTAGTAGTGTAGATATGGGTATGGACAATGGATACATGTCCATGCTGCCTGGTGTCACTCAGCCTCCAGTATCCCTGTCCCAATCATTGGCCGTCTCTGTCCCAGACTCAGATTCCAAACCTGCTGATGATTACATGGCCATGACCCCTAACAACAGCGTTTCCCCTCCCCAGCAGATCCGGCCTCCACCAGCTTCTGATGGCTATATGATAATGTCCCCCAATAGCAGCTGCTCTCCTGACCAGCGGGGAGGTCTCTCTGGAGGGGCCTGGGTGGGCAGTGGCAGTGCAGACAGCAGGGCAGGCAGTGATTATATGAACATGTCTCCAATCAGCGCACGTTCTGTAAATGGCAGTCCCCCACCTCCTGAGCACACCATTCATTTGGAGACCAGTTCTCAACAGCAAGCACCTAAGATGGTGTATTCATACTATTCTCTTCCCCGTTCATACAAACACAACCCCTCCGCTGGACACTTTGACGATGGACCTGGACGAGGCAGAAGGCCCAACGGGAGTTGTAGTAGGGGAATGGGTGGAGGTAGGACTACGGGAGGGCCTCAGGAGCAACCAGCAGCGGGCAATTCAGGGGTTGGACGCCACCTGTCACTCTCCTCTTCCTCATATTCCTCCAGCTCAGCCAGCAGCGAAAGCCTCGGGGAGAGCGAGGACCGAGCTACCCATTCAGTTAGCACCATGGCTGCTGGAGCTCACTCCAAAGATGGGAGTAAGCTCCAGCAGAGACGGAGCTCTGGTGGATTGTCCAAGCAGGGTAGCCATACTAAAAGCAGACCAGTGAGCCTGTTTGTTGATGTATCCAAGGCTAACACCCTTCCTAGGGTCCGTGAGAATCCCCTGCCCCCAGAACCAAAGAGCCCTGGGGAGTATGTAAGCATCGAGTTTAAGGGGGACAAGTGCAGTCAGACTGGATTTGGAGGAGGGCGGGGTAGGGGTCTCAGGCATGGCTTATCACTGCCTCATGGCTCAAGCAGCAAGCATTCTCAACACAGGCCAGCTTCTTGCTTAGGAAACTTTATCCCCCTCTCCCGTAGCCCCTCTGCCCCCATCACTCCCCCTTCTGCCTCTGAGTATGTTAACATGGACCTGGGCCCTTCTCCGTCCCCCTCACCCCTCTCACTTAATCCACTAGTTTTCCCCTCTTTCCATACTCCTCCCACACCTCCAACTCTTGCTCATGCCCCCAAAGCATGTGATGAAGGTACTACTGGCCCTTGTGAAGAGGGGGCTGAAGTGGCTGAGGCCCCACTTAGGAAAAGCAGAGACAGTGTTCCATCAATGAATGAGTCTGATTCCCCAACATCCTGTGGAGACTACACAGAGATGGCCTTTAGCTTGAATAGCAGCACCGTCCCTAGGTCATCATCCAGTGTCTCCCCTAATGCCCCTTCCCCCACCAGGACTGATCCTTCTGTTCCAGTGCTATCTCGGGGTCTAGACTTCTCCCTAGCCAAACCAGGAACCAACCCAGACCATGGGGCTAAAGTTATCCGGGCCGACCCCCAAGGACGCAGACGGCACTGCTCAGAAACCTTCCTTGCCTCGCCTTCCCTCCCCACCTCTACCTCTAGTTCCTCTTCTTCCACTGCCTCCCTCTTTCCAGAACATGCCCAAGCTGTGGCCCGCCGGCTGGGATTTGAAAGCATGCTATGGGGGAATGGTGCTGTGACTGATAACCCCACTCAGTTCGCCCTCCCTGGACAGCAGTCCCTTCCAACAAACAGTCAGACTTCGTCCACAGAGCAAGGCCTTAACTACATAGACTTGGACTTGGCCAACAAAGAGAGCCCACATTTGGGCCTGGATGGACCCTCAGGTAGCCAAGCCCCCTCTCGCCTCTTCTCTGTACTGGGTGGAGGTTCTGGGGTCGGGGGAGTAAGCGCAGCAGTCAGCAGCAGCAGCAGCAGCAGCTCCAGCCTCAACACTTACGCCAGCATCGACTTCTACAAATCAGAGGAGCTGCGGACCCATCAGAGTGGAAGCAAGGAGGGAACAGGTGAGAGTTACTTATTCTTTTATTTTAACACCTTTGTTGGACTTCAGCATCATGTCTCTTTAGTTTTCACTCAAACACACTTTGATCTCTCTATCACTGCTTTTGTGCCGTCCTCCTCTCTCTTTCTCTTCCTACTTGGGCTCTGTGACATATTCAGATGGAAAAGTATACGCTTTCAAGATAATCCAATGGAGCACAGCCTCCTTTTCCTTCTTGTGCTTGTAATGAAACTTCACCTGACGCCAGATTAGAATGTAGAAACCAGTCTGATTTTTATGTCTGAAGAATCCACAATATGAGATATAGATCGGCTGCGCTAACAGTTCATTAAATAGATTTCCTTCTCTGTATGATTGGTGTACTTCTAAAGGCATATGCACACGTTTTACCATATGAGATTATGTAAGGCACCGAAGGCCAGACAACCTCATGGAATATCAATGAATACCGATATTCTGGAAATTACTATTGATCCTCTCGAGGCTTTGTGAATGTTGTGTAAGCATTGTTAGTGCCACAGTCCCACCTCAATTCACTTTTGGTGTTTGGGTACAGTTTCAGGACATGTTTGTTATACAGATATGACAAGCAGCAGAAGCCTTCTGCTTTGGATGA
Source organism: Micropterus dolomieu (assembly GCF_021292245.1). Classification (NCBI taxonomy): domain Eukaryota; kingdom Metazoa; phylum Chordata; class Actinopteri; order Centrarchiformes; family Centrarchidae; genus Micropterus; species Micropterus dolomieu. Next base: position 22,243,222 of record NC_060161.1, on the reverse strand, counting down.
GTCATTGTTTTCCAATGAGCACTCGCAAACAGGTCACTGCAACCATTCGGACCTAACGTTGAAGCATTCTACTTCAAGTTCAGTGAAGTTGAACTCAGACCCTGTTGATCTTTAAACCTAAGATCCTCCAATGTGACATGTTTAGAAGAAAGCAATGGAGGAGAAACATTAATCCTCCCTGAATCAGATTTTATGTCATTAAATGAGTTTCCTAACCTAACTTTAAAATTATAATGTTTTTATGAAGGAAAGTATGGAAGCACTTTACTGGGATTTCCGGGTTTGGACCTATAAAAATATGGTTTACTATGATTTCATATTTTGCTTAATCAAGCTGTGGTTGTTTAGTTTGGCGTACTAGGTTAACAACTGTTGATGTTGGCTGTTGATTAACATTTTTCTATTTTCTATGATCGCATACTAGAAAGCATACACAAAAATCTACAGTTTTATTGTTAGGAAGGGAGGTCAGTAAGGCCACATGATGAATGTTAATTGTATTTACATTTTTTTTCCTACTGTGTGGGGCAACTTTTTATCTGCGGGGCACCACCACAGCTAAACAATGCTTTAACTAGGTCACTGTGAGACGTTTACTCATCGAAAAACATTCTCTTTGAGCCACTGTCTGCACTTAATTGGCCTGTTAAGAAATAGACTCCTGCAGTTTAAGCAGATAGAGCAGCATTTAAATGGAGATGTGGATTTATATGCATCAGTAAAACACTCTTCGTCTTACTTAACCTTCCACAGTGGGGCTCTTGTGATGAATGCATCCTGCCAAGCCTTGTTGTTTATGTAGCCCTGCTAGCTCCCACATGATTTGTACCGTAGGTTGTGTTAGACTTAAACCTCATGGGTTTTTGTGGTAAACATTTCATAGCCCGGCTCCAAAGTTGGATTTAATGAAAAATGTAAGGCATTAGCAAAAATTCATCATGGGATCTTGCGGTGAGCGCAGCACGGCTGAGCTCAACAGTTGGTTTTCAGAGATTCCACAGATGGAAATGAACCATCTGCCTGCATACGTACATCTATGTGTTCGTTTTATTGGGAAATGGAGGCCATGTTGGTGGAAGCAGGCGGCGTTTTTGGGTGTATTTTAAATATAAATGCTAGCAGGCTACCACAGTGGGACCATATGGGCTCTGGCTGCGGAGTATGTCAATGGGGCAGTGGGGGGGGGGGGGTTACACATTGGCTCTGAATGTGGAGATGGGGCCAGTGTTTCACTCACACTGCTCTCAAATGCCTCTGTACAGTGTTCCCCCTCCTTTCATCCATTCCGCCTCCCCCTCTTTCCTCCTCCAATAAATGATCCTTTTGTTCGAGTGTTTTTGCCACGGTGGGCTGACGGACCTCAGCAGGGCCAAACCCCAAGACTAGTGGGCTCTCCTGAAACTGTTTTCTGTTGCAGTTTGTAGGCTTTTTTATCTTGCTTTCTTGATTCTTTTCTTACCTTGTTTTCTTTTTTATTGCTGTCGGTATGTCTTTGTTTTTGTGTTTGACTACTTGTCCGCAGAGTTATAAATTCTGCAGTCTTTGTCCTCATCTGACATCTAGGCTGATAGATATTTGAAATTCCTTCCCTCCCTTCTGTTCACTACACATACTGTTGTTTAACTTCTTTTTTTTTACTAAGATCTGTTTTGTCTTTATGCCTTTTGTCCTCCTCCCTTTTAACATTGTATTTCACTCCATCCTTTAAACGCTTGCAGAGACACTTAAAAATATATTTTAGTACCGCACTGAGATGTTTTCTTTTTGCTGTAGAGCAAAAATACAACAATCTATCCGTTACTATAAACAAAATACAGTTTAGAAACGATTAATTATCTTGTCTGCGTGGATCCTGTGTGCTTTTTTAAAGAGTTCTGATCTGCTGTAATTACAGGGATGTTTTCCCCCAACAGGCACCAGCTTGTATAGGAAAATAGGGTTGTATGCGTAGTTTTGGCACAGAGAGCCAAAGGCTAAATTTGAACATCAGTAGTGGGACATGGGCCAAAAACAATCCTATTTGACACATTTGGTTATGTAATATGTGACGTGTAAAAATAACCTCTCATAATTTAGATAATGAGGAAAAGCAGGGTGAGCTGATTACATCTTTTAGAAATAAAATGAAATCAAAATGCATTTACTACAACAAATGTAATGTGTGTCTTTATATAGACTGCCTCTCGAGCGTCAAGTTCAGCCAAAGTGTGAGAGACACTGACTGTAATATGTATATTTCACTTAGCTGTGTGGATCTTTGTGTGCGTTGGTGTTTCCCACATACCGGAGGAGTGTTGTGACCTTCAGCAGAATGGAGTGAAACATAAGTTTGGGAAGTAGAGAGGATTTTCGGGACAAAATGTTAATTTAAATTCAATCAGCTACCACTCCCACAATCTCCTCCAGGAAAACCATGTGAGAGAATTGTATTAGCCGCACTTCCAGCTGTCTCTTAACTTTATTTTTTTACCATCTGGAGGGGTGTGTGTATGGCAGTCTTAAAATAACCTGTAGCCCTTTAAAATTCATTCCCTGGGACACACTGCTTCGAGGAAGACGTTTCTAATGGGGAGATCCATGCACACTGGCAGTATGAAATGTAGCCCAGATGCAAAAACTATATTTGGATTTAATCTGTAAATGCATTTAATGCCTTTAAAGCTAAACTAAATTCTGTTTTGTTTGCCTCAATTCCTCAATCACATGAACATTGTTGTTGTTCACAGAAGCAGGACTGTTTACATTTGTTTACTGTTGGCTAACTGGGCAAAAGTCATGTATATAAAGTATGTAACTGACCAATTGGATCAATTGTTTTCTGTGTGCATCTTTTATCTGTTTTGTCAAGTTGTTACACAGATACACTGATTTTCACAGATAGTTTCGAGCATTCAGTGCAGTGTCTTTTAGGAAAAATGCCAAACATTTTGAGTTCACTTAGTTTGATTTTAGTCCAATCTTCTATCAAGGTATACATTATGTAATTTAATATAGAGGTAGTAATTTTTATTGTGATATAAGTTTTCTGGGAAATTCATTTAAGACACTGTTCAAAGATAAAATAACGAGATGAGAAGTCAGTTCTTGGCTAATGTAATGAAATAAAGATGTCAGCTCAATGTAAAAATGTTTTATGAATTTATAATATTCCAATATGAAAACCCATAAAAATATGAATAAGAATTGCTATCAATATATATTTAAAAACTTGAGCTTCATAGAAATAAAACTATATTGACGCTTACCCATCCCAGCAGCACGTAGTTTTATTGGTAACCCTGCTGGGTTTCTTGGCCCAGTTCGCAGCTGGTTGGCACATTCCCAGTTCACGTGGACCAGGAATAGGTAAACATAAAGTCAGTCGGTGGAGCGACCTGAAACTCACACACAACCAAGTCCTTTTAGCATACAAATCTTGTCCACCGCAGACTTTAGAAGTGTAATTCACTCCCATTCACTCCCCGTCTGTCTGTGTTGCTGTGTGAATGTTGGATGTGAAAGGCTTTCTGAAGCATATTGATTGCGGTTCATCAGGGAATGAGAATTTCATAGATTTAAAAAATTAGGATTAAAAGTTAATTCTGTTTTATTGGGTTAACTGGGTCTTAGTTTCTTTTGGCTATAATTGAGGTTGTAAACGTTTTATCTCTAAAGCACTGTATCAAAACAGAAAGTGAGCACACTGGAAATAATAATAATAATACACTATAGAAAGTACGGTAGGTCAAAGCTGGCCAACAGGCAGGCTGAAAGCTGTGATGGATGTTTACAGCAGACAACTTGGGTAGTAATTTTAAGTTACTTTGTCCTAGTGATGTCGGCGGGCTCCCAGATCTCAGCAATTAACTTGGTAATTACATATTGTTATTGTTACTGGTAGAAACGATGGTCAAGGCTACAATAGGCAGAGAAAAAAAGCTTGTAATAAATCATAACAATCCTTTTAATATCTGATAATTAAATAATTAAACCGGGCCAGCTGTATTTAATGAGGCCATGTCATAACAAATGACACACACATTCATTCCTTTGCACAAAACACACAGTTCTCATGCAGCTTTTCTTGCAGGGTGTGTAATTCAGGGCAACATTACTGTAGGTTAAACTAAAAGCACTAGTAGTGTTATGTAGAACACAATCACGTGGGAGGGGCATGACCCTTAAAGAGGGTGAGGCTCAGGGGTGTTTGTGTGTGTGTGTGTGTGTGTGTGTGTGTGTGTGTCTGTCTGTCTGTCTGTTGTGCTTTTTGTCTTTTAACCCAGTTTGTGCCTATGCGCAGGAGGCAGACTGAGCTCCTAGTCTGTCAGCACAGTGACACAGCTCCACTAAAATTTATGCAAAAATGTAAATGTACACGGAGGTGGGGGAAAACAGCAGGAGTGAACATGTGAAGGACAAAAAACAGTGTTTTTAAACTTTTAAAATTTCTGCATTTCTTGTCAGTTTGTTAGCACGGTTAGAATTAAATTTTATATGATTTTGATATTTTTAGCAGCTTTATTTTCTATTAATTCAGCATTTATTTAGTAAGTATGACCCCTTTTTAAGAGCAAGCTAGATCAGGCAAAGAGATAAAACTGCATAATATCAGATTTTAAATCCTTATTAGTCCCCCAAGCTTTCCTCTTTTGCATTGTATAATCGACTGTATGGATATGAAAAACAGGATGTGGTGGGAGGTAAGCTCTTGCATCTTGTGATTATATAATCCATATTAAGATGGAAATTAGCTCAAATTTCTCCGCATTGCAAACTCAACTCTCCTTCATTAGCCTAATTACAGCATTACACAACTAATTTGGCCCCATGGGAAGACGCAGAACAACCTGCACGGTTACATGAGGACAGCAGAGGAGGCCTGAATCCATTTCCTCGCCAGCTTGAGTAAACAAAAGCCATATTTCTGTGTTTATCAAATATTTCCCCCAACATTTTTAGATTTGGAAAATATCGGGAAATCGAAGAGGACAGACATCACAGGTTCTTTTTTGTTTTTGTTAAAGTCAAGGACGTGCAGTTCTCTGAAATCAAGTTTACTTTGTTTGGGTGGTCTGTTGAGGGAGTCACCGAACTCACACCGCACATAGCAACAGCTCTGCTCTGTTTTGGTTTTCAGGGAGTCTTGAAGGTTGCGTGTGTGTATGTTAGGAGGACTCAAAGGCTGAGGTGTTTTTTCCCACTGACTTCAAGCACAGACTGTGTGATGAGGTCATCTGTGTGCGCCGCAGCGGCAGCTTCATCTCGTTACAAGCCCCGTCCAATTCGAGGGCTAGGGCTAGAGGAGTTATCTGAGTTAAACACACACACACACACACACACACACACACACACACAGCTTTGTGGCGGATTATCAAGCTGTCCCACACACCGCTGCTCGCTATGCAGAATTCAATGTAGCATGGCAAAGACCAGCAGCAGTCAGGAATTCAACACCACAAAACTGTAGTAGGACGGAGCAGCTATTGATTAAAAACAAATCTGGTGAACTCTGGTGATGTTTCTGCTTTATTCTGCAAGCAGCTGTGTGCAGAGCTTTCTACAAACCCATGTGAGCCAATGACCGTAGCAAAGCAGTGTAAGAACAGAGGACCAGACAATTTTGCACGACATCTGTAAGGTACATATAATGCACAGAAGCCTCCTCTTTCTCTGATATTGTATGGTTTATATCAGGACCGTTTTTTCAGTGCATTCTCACCAGCAGTTTCATATAGAAAACATGCAACCACTCGCCACAACGGTCTCTGATCTTGGCTTTTGTAACAGAGTTAAAAAAATGCAAGGCAAGGCAAGTTTATTTGTATAACACATTTCAACAACAAGGTAATTCAAAGTTCTTTACATAAAACATAAAAGCAACAGGGAAATTGAAAAAAGAAAAAAATACACATTAAAACAGGACAGTAAAAGTTACAGTGCAGTGTACAATCAGGGTTAAAAGTGTTGAATGGAAAATAAAAACAGACTGAGGGGATGAGCAAATTTGTAGCGCGTGTAGCTGCATTGATGTGGGCATGTTACTTCAGGTACTATTGAAACGCTGAAATACGATCAAGGACATGAATTTGAGTGCTTCTCAGACAACCAATGACGAACTTCATTTCAGCAGTCACCAGGTAATGGTATGTTCACTTGTTTATTTTATTTAAAGTGGCACCTGCTCCCCCACAGCGGTGAAGGGAATGAAAAGGCTGTGTTGATTCATGCAGTGCTAATGTCAGTCTGAACGTGACCAAAGTGCGCTAAGACTCCGTTTACAAAACGACATTCTATGATGGATGACACATTCTCAGCACATAAAACAAAATCGATAAGATTTGTCTTTGGGGAATATCAGCTTCCTGACATAAACTGCATATTTTAAGAAGGATCAGTGTTATGTGTCGTAATACTATCACTTGTTCACTTCAGTAGACGGAGACTTCCCTGTTCTGGGAAATTCAAATAGCAACAACTGTTACTAAAAAGAAAATCTAATTTGTCTTCTTGATTAGTGGGATTTAATGGTGTCATTCAAAGGAAAAGTACTGACTTTTGTCTACACGAGGAAGTGATGTTAAGACTTGTCTGTGTGTGTGTGTGTGTGTGTGTGTGTTGACTCAAATGTTGCCTGAGGTCCACTCCACCACAGACTAATCTTCCATTGATTCAAGGGTAAGGGAGAAGAGGAAATGGGAGGATTTGGTTCTGCACAATGAATAGAATAGAATAGAATAAATCTCTACTGTGTGTCTGTCTGTGCATCCGTGTGTGTGTGTGTGTGTGTGTGTGTGTGTTCGCACTCTGAGCACTTGTTGAACCTTCATACGTCATCATCTGCAATCAGTATTGAATAACAATAAGTATGATCAGTTAAGCTTCTCTTCTGTCTTTGGATGGAAATTTCATGGCCCAGATTGCGTACGTGCGTGCGTAATATTTATAATCCACCATATTTGCTTTCCCACTGTCACTGTTTGCCTAATTTCAATAGACATCAGAAGGCCTTTTCATAAAGCGCTGTGGACACATCGAAGCTCTAGACACCGGCAAGCACAGAGAATGGATGTGGATGCTTGTTTTGTTTTTTTTTTTCCAGCTTTTTCTAGAAACAAAGGGAGAGATGGATGTTGAGAAGGAAAGACAGACAGAAGATGTACCAAGGACAGACAGGAGAGCGTTAGTGCTGGGGAAAGAGAACAGTGATGATATTTATTTGTAATAACATGGTATAAGAAAATAACACATTGTGTTTGTTGCCTTGGAAATTAACAGAAAACTCTCCCTCTGATGTCTCATATCTCTTTTTTTCCACTCCCCCGCTGCCTCTCTTTGCTTCTCTCACCCGCCTGGTCTTGTTTTATGTCGCTCATCTTCCCAAGACCTTGACCAGACCACGCTGCTCTTCTCCCACCACATACCATTTTTTTTTAAAATGAACACACATACTTGGATCTTTCCGCTTAGTGTGTTCTTCCTGATTGTTGCAGGAAAATGAGAAAAAGTGTGTGCGTGTTTGTGTGACGTTGAAGCCATATTTCACAAGGTCAGGGCGAGAGCAGCAGACCTGAGTGGCTTCATTCTTGAGCTTGTCACATGAATCCTGAAGAGGGACAGATTAGCTGATAAGACAAGGTGTATGTGTGTGTATAATTCCACTCGGCCAGTGAAGATTAAATCTCGTTTCCGGGCTTCAATGTAAGAGACACATCCATCCTTTGCTCTACTCCCCAGGAATCACTTACACACCTTATCTATTAATGTTTCATCACTTTCTGTGTTCAAACTAAACTTTATACACAGATGTACACACTTCCTGTTACACAACAAATACAATATAGGCTATTTCAACAGGGGTTTCATGTGATGATGGGGCGTTTTGGGAAGTCTGACAAGAAACTGGAGTGACTTGGAACAAATGCAGTGACCACAACATTAAGGATACGCAGCGACACCTTAAAGCTCAACTGATACTGGATGTTTGAGGCGGATAGCGATATAAATATTTGAGAGTTCATGAGATCAATCTGCCAGCAGTCCTGAAACGAAAATGTAGTTTTCGGTCAGTCAGTTAATCAAGAAATCCTAGCTAAATGCATCTGCATGTTTTTCACCTAAACACAACACATAAACAAGCATTTAGAGATTTGGGACCAAGGTGTGTGATGAGCGGGACGTATTATAGTTTTTAAAAAATAAATGCAAAAAACTACAGAATTTGTATCTATACCAATTATAAACAACTACGACAAAGATTAACTAAAGCTGTGGTAAGGAAAAATAAGACTCAAATATTTAAAAAATACACTCAAAGAATTACAACTGTAACAAAGTTTACTGAACTTTAATTACATGTTGTAACATATCCAGTGTATGCTATAGGACCAAAACTACCTCTTTTTGCATTTGTAACAAAGGTTTGAGGTAGAAAAAGAAGCATTTTCTGGAGGTGAGCTGGAATAAAATATGCCCTGTGAAGACATTTTGTCCGTGCACAATAACAGAGCTACTTTTGGCGAAAAAGTACCCTCTGAAATTTCTGACCAAACAGACAAAAACATCAGAAGAAGATTGACAAGCAAATGGCAAAATTTTATATAAATATCTGAAATCTTGTCCTGTGAGCTGTAAAGCTGTTTGAGGTTGAATCGCCTTGCTCAAGGGGGTCCTCGGCAGGAGCTCAGTCACGCTCTTTGCCCTGTGTGTGTGTGTGTGTTTGTGTGTTTTCTGGTGAGCTGCCCGGCTCAGTGAATGGTAATTAGGTAGTAAAACCTCGGCTAATGGCTCAGTACTCTAGTCATGTTTTGACTGACTAGTGCCTTATTCACATGCGTTTGGCGCACACACACACACACAGACATATACAAGAACACTGCGGCAGGGGAATGAATTGTATTGGCAGCTTGGTCAGTCAAAGAGGCGCCGCTGGACAGACTTCGTGTGTGTGTGTTTGTGTGTTCCTTGAGGACTTCAGCCATTGAACTTGTCACGAATGTGACAGAAAAGCGTTTGATTACCACACCTGTGCTTGCTTGCTTTTCCGTTCAGAGCTTCTTTAGTTACATTAGAAAGTCTTTATGTGTGGTTTACATACATAAATTACACAAACCACGTGCACACACAAACAAACGCGCGCGCGCAAAAGTCTCGACGCTGTGTTGCTCTTAATAGGAAAAGCTGAGACAGATCATCCAAGCCAATCACCTTTCAGGAAGCAGGGATCAGCCAAACGCTCCTCAACTAATGGCCAAGTAACCTTCACTGACCTGGCTCTGCATCAAGAGACACACACACACACACACACACACACACACACACACACACACACACACACACACACACACACACACACACACACACACACACACCTCCTGTCTCTTTTGTCAATGCCGTTTTTTGCTCGTTCTGTTTTGAACAAAGCCCGTCTGCCTCTCTACTCCTCTCTCCAAACCTCCTTTTCTTCCCCTCCTCTTCCTGTCTTTTCTCTGTCTCTGAGTGGACTTTTTGTTTGCTCTTTTTTTATTGTCACACCAGACTTTTTTTTTTCGTTCTCATAATCATGTTCCATGATTAAGGAGCTTCCAGTTGGGCGTGTGAGAGCCATGTTTGTACTTGAATGGATGAATACACCTCTTGTGAGGTCGCTGTGGTCCGAGGCCATGCGTCAGATATTACATACAGAAAGATAACTTACAGGGCATGTCTGCATTAAGAAATCACTGGCAAACAGCATGTTTTCTTGATACATGCCTTCAACGCCCAAGTTTAGGCGAGGCACCTGCCAACGCAGTTAGTATGAATGTGTAAATGTACCTCTCTGCGTAATGCATACTTTATGTGTGCATGTCTATGTACATGTAGTTAGAATGCCCGATTTATTACTTTGTTGATTTGCGGTGCCTTTGCATCACTTTGTACTAGTCAAAGGAAGATTTAGAGAGAAAAGATTGATACCACTCTCATGTCTGTCCATTCAAGAGAAACAGTCCCGTGCATGAAGCCCCCATAAAACCACAACTTGTTCTTACACTTCAGTTGTTGTACAAGTTAAACAAACGTGTTAATTAGTGAGCTTTGCTGGTAGATGGATATTTTTATTTACCTTTGGACAGAGCCAGGCTAGCTGTTTCCCCCTGTGTCCAGTCTTTAAGCTAAGCTAAGCGTCTCCTGGTTCCAGCTTCATATTTAACAGACGGATATAAGGATATGGATCTTCTAACGTGTCAAAACAATCCTTTTATTACTCGATTAATTCAACAGAAAACTAGTTTACAGTTCTGGTAAGCTTTTAATTTTTTAAGGCATTATAAAACAACTCTAAGCCATGCTAGCAGCTCTCGGAGGCTGTATTTAGGCACAGTGAAGCTTTGAGTTAAATGCTAACATTAGCATGCTAAAAATGCTCACAGTGACCATGCTAAATTTGCTATTTTTTAGCATGTATGATGTTCACCATCTTGGTTGCCATACCTCAAGCCACGCAGCAAGCATGACTAAAAATGCAAAACACGCTGTGTTTCCAGCTTCTCACATGTGAGGTTTTCCTGCTTTTCTCCTTTTTTATGGTTATAAATTATGGATTTGTAGTGTTGGCCGGACAAAACGAGCACATTTCAAAACATCTCATAAGGTTCTGGAAAATTGTGGTGGGCATTTTTAACCATTTTCTAACCCCATATTGACTAAATGATCAATCAGTTGGTTGAAATAAGTAACTGAAACTGGAAGTAGTTGCCATTCACAGCCCTTCTTAGAGTTTTTTTTTTTCCAGGTTACACTGACATGAACCTCCTTTACTGTATCTTCTGTGTGTGCGTCTGCATATGTACATGCCTCTGTGTGAATGTGTTAGCTTGGCGGCGTGCCAGCTCCCTGTATAAGCATGATCCTGGCTACAGAGCGTTGATTGTGTGCTGTGGTATGGGATGTATGCCGGGCTAAGAGAGCGTCGGGGCGCTGCCTAAAAGAACGGAGCAGCCACCCACCAACCGACTGGGGTTACTGAGGGCACAGGAGGAGGAGGGAGTGTTTCCCTCCTTTCATACACCCCTCCTTATTTGTTCTCTTTTTTTTTCTCCTTCCTCACACACTTTCCCAGGAAAACATTTGAGCTTCTGTTTTTGCTTTATTTGAGTTTTTTGTGTGCCGTTTTCTGCGTTCTTCTCCCTCTTTTGTGTTTGTTTCCCAACCCTTTTTTCCGTCTCCTTCTACCATATAAATTTCTTTTCTCCTTACGCTCACACACATCTCTGCTCTGTCTTAGGTGATTGTCTTGATGTCAACCACCACTGCAGTGTTTTTCGGCATGTCTCCACCATGATCTATGTGTGTCTGACTGTGTGTGTCTCGGCGGGTTCGGGGCCATGGCATCCCTCAGATGCTACTTCTCTAACTGGGTTTGTCTGTAAAGAGCTTAGCACCGGTGGGCGTTGGAGAGCATTAAGCTGATTACTGTCTCCTAATGAGCCACTTCTCACATGGAGACTGTGTGTGTGTGTGTGTGTGTGTGTGTGTGTGTGTGTGTGTGTGTGTGTGTGTGTGTGTGTACCTCTGTCTGGCTAGAATATTGTTTGTTTATGTGGCTGCATGCGGTTTCAGTACATGTTGGTGGGTGTGTGTTGCATCTTGAGCTGTATTGGGGGTGGATGGATCAAGTGGAGAAGTTTCAGGAGATGAGAGGTGGTCAGAGTTGATCTCGGGGTCAGCTGAAGTGCTAACACTGTCCACAGGGTGAGAGTTAAGACTGCTGCAGAGGGGGGTTAAGTTATTCTCAGAGGAGCCGCCATGAAATCCCTTTTTTTCCCCCTTCCCTTGGGCTTTGCCTTGATCTGGCTTGACTGTTTAAATTGTGTCCAATTAAGTCATTTTAGACCAGGCGGCTGTTTTTGAATAACTCCTTACAACTTTGCAATGAAGTAAAGAAGGTGATCACATTCAGAAATGTTTTCATCATTTGTCTGGAACAGTCGACACAGGCTGTACCTGAATCTTTCAAGTCAAACTTAAAAGTTGCCAGTTTGGGCTGACTTGTTATGTCATAGCTGTTATGTACTAATATCACTGTGATTATTGTGTTATTAGTATATTATTCATGGCTTTATTACACCACAGAGCAACTCCCCACATTAAACTCCCTCAACAGCCTACATTTTACGTTTTACCTACAAGACGCACATTTTAGTTCCGTTAATTGTCCTCTGTGATGAGAAAACATCAGATTGGCTCATAGTTAAAGAAATAAAATGTTTGCTTCCTGGCTTTAATTTAGAAATAAAATTACAGCTCCAACTTTTGGAGGACTGGTCGTAGATAATACTGTAGGATGTAGTTCTGTTTCTTGAGTATTTCTTCTTTCACATCATTTGTAATTTGATTTACTGCTTTAAATTATTCATTTACAAGACACAAACGCTTTTCTTGTCATACTATGTAAGGTTATCTCTTAAAAACGGACGTCAACTTGTCAAGACACCAGGCGTTTTTCCTTCTGTATTGAACCTGCTCTGAGGGAAATTGTATCTGTGAGTATCTAAAAAAATGGACTACTTTAGCTGACAATAAGTAAGATATTACATTAGTTATATACTGAAAGGCCCTGCACACCCCCACAGGTATTTCAATTAATCTGGCTAATTACACTTCTAGTCAGGCTGAAGTTGTATGGGAATTACTCTCAATTGCCACTTTATTGGGTACACCTAGCAAAAATGTTTTAGGTTTATGATCCTCATTTTTATCAATGAGGGTAGACAAAATACTAGAAACATCTCTCAGGATGATTTAATACAGTTCAGCAGCGACAATGAAAATCAGAACCTTCATAAAGGTAGGATTTATTACACTGTTAGACTGCTTTGATTTTAGCTAGCTTTATCTGATAAATTGAGTGCACATTGTATGTACAGCTCTGCACTCTAGCTGTTTTAGCTAACTGTAGCTTCAGCGTTAGAAATTCATAACTGTTAAAGCTAGAGTCTAGGTTTAAAACAATGATATTATAAAACTGCTCAGTATCTGCCACTGAACAGCTACCTAGTTGCTGTTAATAGCTTCTGAAAATGAAACTTGTGTGTTTGCGTAGATACACCACTCTGTTGGTCTATTTGAACACTGAATTAAAAATAGGAATCTTTTCAAGTATGTTGTTTCTTTCTGTCTTAGCAACACCACAACAGTTTCTGGTTGATACAGCTTGCAGACTTTACTGTTAATTAATGTTAATGAGATACAGGTGATTCAGTTTGCCTGTGGCAGTTTCAGCTTTCAGCCTGTTAAAACTCATTTAGAGGACAGTAAAAAAAAATGCTGTCCAATAGGAATGCAGATCAAACCTATGACATAAAAGCCAGATTTTCAAACAGCTGACTTTTACTTACATAAAACCAGATGTTCATAATTACCTGACGATGATGGTTGAAGGTCAGACGACTCAGAGGTAATGGGTTTATGACAGCAGTAACCTGGAATCAACATGCTGTTTAAAGAAAAAAACTAAAGTAAGTATTTTTATTTATAGCTTTAGCAGACTGATCCTACAACATGGGGCTTGGAGAGATTTCTGCAAAGGAGAAAGTAGTGTGAGGATCATGGGACTAGTGGGGCCATCTATTAAGTTCATGCGGATTGCTCAACTCTGACTGCCTAGAGGGAAACTATAGGCTAAAGACACACAGCTTACATTTCAGTTACCTAATCCTGACACATCAACCAGGGTCCGTGTTCTCTGCAGCTCTCCTTAATGTGATCAGGAAGCCAAATTGAGAAAGACTTACCCCCTGGCTGTTCCCCTCAAACACACAGACACACACTTTGTCTAGCTATCTACATACAAATATGTATAAATTCAATATACAGCCCTCTCACCCGAACACTTTCCACAGTCGAGATAATTGAAATCTTCTTTATGGTGATCGAGAGAAAAAACAAACAGTCCTTTGACCCGCCTTATGTAACTCGTCGGTACAGATCGAATGAAGGGGCAGTGATGTTTGCTCACCGCTGCCATTATTGGCCTGAGAGCGGTCATTAACCTTTAGAGTGCTGCCTCACCTTCACGTCACCTCGGCGTCAGCACCGTAACCGGGCCTCGGTATTAGAACTAACAGCTTCCTGTGCTTTGCAGCATTTTCTTGATTAAATTGCACAATTTGGTGGGTGGGTGTGTGTGTGTTGTAGAGTCAGTTACGTGGAACCACATGTGCTTTCTGGCTGGAAATGATTTTCTTGGGATTACATAGAGTTCTTGCATCAGGAGACAAGTCTGCACCCTGTAGTGCTGAACCATTAGCCAATTTAATCAATAGTTGATTGACAGAAGAGGAATTAAACGCTTTTTAAAAATTCTTAAATGTTTGTTTACATTAATAAAAGTAATTTATTGTCGAATGTTTGCTGCTTTTTCTTTTGTTTTATATCCGAAAGCTAAAATATCTTTTAGCTTTAGGCTTTATAGGCTAAATAATTACTTTTAAAAATTAATTGACAGAATAATTGACCTTTCCTAATGATAAGCGATCTTACTACTCAACATTTGTGTTGATTTTTGAGACAATTGGTCTTCGGTTTCACATAAAAGTAAACCAAAGCAGCTTCTTATTTCTATATTCTATATCTGGCTGTTGACTGTGGATATAAGGTGTAGATAGCTAGCGTAAGGGAATGCTTACGCTAAAACTTCCAACTTTTAAAACACAAGAACCCTGTAAAAGGGTTTTAAATATGAACTTAATGGCCACAAATATTATATTGTGCTAAAAGGCTAGAGCAGGACAGAGCATGTTAAAGCAGACAAACACAAGGTTTAATCCACACTGCTTGTGTTGTGGGTTTAGGTAAATCTAAAAACGGCGCCCTCCAAACCCTTTTAAGGCCTAGTATCACTCTTATTAGAGAGCCATGCACACAAACAAATAATGCTTCAGAGGCATAAAACTGTATTTCTCCCAAATCTTATCAGTGACTCATCTGAAAGTCGATTTAAGACATCTTAGTTACTGACTTTGGCAGGAATGGTAGCAATTAAATTGAACAGCCCATAAATATCCACGGAGGACAACTTCATACCGCAAAACTAACAGGAATTAATTATAGAGTGAACCTGCGTCTTAGGAAATATACCACAGATGAGATGAATGTGTGTTCTCCATTTGGTCTTGCTGCAAACATCAGAGACAACTGCCGGCAGCAGGGACTAACATTAAATCCCGATCAGCTGATGATCAAACACTGTGGTGACACTGCTTGCAAAGGGTGAGTTCTAGTAGGAATGAACAAGACAGTTAAATACCAAATGAGAGCAACATATAAAGCCTGTCCAGCCTTAGTCTGTGGTTGCGTTTAATCAATCATAAGGCCAAACTTCCATCAGCTTTGAGGTGTTGGGAAAGAAAATAACTTTTCATTTGGATTCAGAAGCTATGCCCAGCTTTACCAGTCATGATTTATTATTCTTGCCACTCAAGCGATGTGTGCCAAATTTAAATGATGTGGAAACCACACCTGTCTGGCACAAACTGGAACCATCTCGTTTGACGGTTTGCGAGTGAATGACCGCACATATGCTTGAATTTCTCTGCATGTGCATTTGAGTGATCTAGGTGTTTCAGGTGTGTTTGCCCGCAGCGTGGACTCAAGCCTTGTATGTACTGCTGGCTGTATGTCAACGTGTTGTTCGTGAGTAGACATTGTCGTTTTCTTCTCCCTGCCTGGTAAACTTGATGTTCTGTTTCTGCTGCCCGGACAAACAACATCTCTGGAAATGAGAATTAATGCCCTCGCCCTTCAGCTCTCCACAGCTGTTAACACAATGTTCTTCTCCACTGCAGGCGTCACAGCGCCTAACCAGAGCATTAAAAGCCTCGAATCTGCAGAAGGAGAGGAAATGAAATGCGCACAACTCTCCTGTTTACTTATTAGTCATACGTGGTCAAGAACAAACAAGTCGAAATGACATGTGCAAGAGACGGAGTCGGGAGGCTCTATATATCTGTGCATGCGCACGCTGTGTTTACTGTTTATGCTCCCTGCTGAATTTCATTTGCCATTAATGGAATTGTTTGTATTCATGACCAGTTGTCATCCAGTGGAGCTGAAAGAAAGGTGACATGAGTTTTTGTTTGCACGTGTTCCCCCGTTGTGTGCGACAGGTTGATTTATATTTGTAGGTGTGAGCATGTGGTCGTCGTCGTCATCGTCGTCATCATCAGCACGTGTTTACGCTCGCCGCGTCCTAGCGACAGCGTGTCCCTTTCCACTGTGTGCTGATGATCCTGCAGCTAAAGGCTTTTTTGGAGTCCAGCAGTATCTGAATATGAATCATCACCTCCTGTCCAAAACAGCATATGGACACACACACACGCACAGGTATTGACCGACCATGCGTCATCATGCAGCTCATTTACATGACGTGGGGACTTCAGGTCCACCGGGATCTGACTTGATACACGTGTGAGAGAGAATATGGCTACAGAGAAAAATATCACATTGGGGTACTTTGTTTATTTGCACGATTTGAGTATTTGTTCGCCGTGTGCGTGCGTGCGTGCGTGCGTGTCTAGCCATAAGCTGTAGTAATGTGCTTGTGCAGCCATGACCCAAGCCAGCTACCACTGTCGCCTCGCTGCCCAGCTCTATTCCACACACACACGCGCGCATTACCCAACGGCTTGTGGTCCGTTGACTCATACATTACGCACCCGACCAGCGTGTCCTGGTGTTATTGTGCCGGACACTTGCAACCGTGTCTCTATTTAAGTCGTTTTCTTGTTTCAGCCCGTCTCCATTCTTGTCCCACTTTGTCAGAAATCCCACACAGAGCAGACATTAAAGGAACATACTTGTGGTTTTTGCGTGTCTTACAAATCACATGTACTTTACATCACAGCTTAGCATGGCGCAAAACATGGCTCGGGACCATCCTACTTCCAGGACGTGGTCTAACCATACACCCCAGTTGGTCCACTATGCTCTGCTACTGCCAGCTTGTTTACGACTCAGCTGCCACTCAGAAGTTTTGGATTGTGTGCAGTGCAAGTCACTTTGGATAAGCTTTTATCATCAGCTAAATAAATGTAATATTATACTGTTTATTTAATGTATTTTCACAACATTTTCCCACTATTACCAGACACTTGGGTTTTGTAATTCTTTGTAGTAAACATCAAACCTGCAGGAGTTTTTGTCCCAAGTCACATTATTTTGTGGGGTCGCTTAGTTAAACTGCACTATGCAGCAGGTTTTATCAAAAATAAATGCAGACTTTATGTTCATTATGATGGATTATAGAACTGAAGCAAGTATAAAGAGTGTGTCATTTGATTTAAATACTGAATGGAAACCAATGGCTGCTTGAAACTGAAGGAAAACTGCATCAAAAATCCAAAACAGTACCACTTACATTTGAAAATGGTCAGCAAACATTTCAAGTATGAGTATACGTAATTTAATCAATTCATTGTCCTTCTGTGACATTATGTCTTTTTGGTTTTGCTCCTGCACATTGGCTCTAAAATGAAAAGACTGTTGTTGTGTGGGGACCTTGTGAGGACTTAGGGGTTTAATTTCAGGGGTTTTACATCCATATTGGTTGACCGGTCTTTGTGGAGACGTGGCCATGTCATTGTCCTGCTGCACTGTTCAAAAATGCCATAAAAAGGAATATTACTCCTGCCTTTACAGTTCACCTTTAGTGCTGTTTTGCTCTACAGTTCTTTCTGAGGAAAATTTCTGGCTCAATAACTGGATGTAGAGATTTTCTGTGGGTTCACCCCACCGAGCGACCCTCCTTTTTCACATTCCATGTAGTCATTGTTAATACAAAAATATTGATTAGTGCAGATTTAAAGGTGGAACAGGAAGTCGGCACCTCTTGGTCATTTTTTCACTTCACATCCAATCTGGTGGAGTAGCGCAAAACAATAGAAAAAATGTGTGGCGGGGAGGCTAAAAACAGGATGGACATGGAGAATAGAAGAAGACTCTCTTGCTAAATGTATTTTACCTCCTGTGGAGACGAGGACAAGACGAGAAGCCTCGCTAGCTGAGCCTCCAGAAGTTTCCTAGATAAATATTTGCGGTGCTTGTTGGCCAAGTCTAGCTGTCTACCCACAGTCAGACACACACCGACTCACATATAGACACTCAACCACACCTTAACTCTAACTATCACACTCACACATATGACACTCCTGGTTATTCCCCCCTAAACCCAGAGCCCTTAATAAAGCAACATGTAACTTAATACAAATGGGGCATCTTATCTGATGTGTGTGCGTTTGTGCTGTTGCAGTATGAAGGGGCATGGGTGTCTATTAATAATTACACAATTCATCTTCAGACTGGAGCGAAGGCCAGAAGCTGGCACATGGACGCGCACTCGCAGGCACTGTGAAACACAGATTGGCATCAGTTTCTAAACACACGGGACATGATTTCCAAATGCAAACCAGATTCCACACTGTCAGCGAGTCCAGAGGTTTGTCAGTTGTTCTCTGTACCTTCTGACTCAGTGAAACAGTCAGACAACAAGGGTGAATCTGGTTTAATAGGTAAGTGAGGGCCACATTTATTATTTACAGTCACTTACTAGCTAATCTCAATAAACACACATCTGCATAGGAATGCAGAGTCTTTAGGACAGATTCTGGGATCAGAAGAGTTCTGGTTTCCAATTGTAGTCCAAGTATTGACCAATCACGTTTGAGCGGACTTTGGTTGCACATAGGTAAACAAAAGAGAGCAAAAGAGGCAGAACACATTGGCCGACATGCAATCTCAAAACCAATAGGCTGTCGTCTGACAGCAGTTTAGCTTTTAATCAGTCTCAGAACCCTGAAGATGGACTTTTGATTTTTTTTTTTTTCAAGAAACTATGTTTTATATTTCAATCCTAGGAAAACTGTGTTGCAGTTAAACCATTTAAGTATCATGGCATGCCTTTTATTAAGAAACTACTTCACTGAAGATTTATCTTTTCCTCAAAAGATATACCTTCCCGTCGAGATGTTCCAACTTTCCAAAAGTCAGATAATGTTCCCGACAGTAATGATGTGCGTGCTAACTCTTATGCTTATCTGACACAGTATCACGGTAAACAGATGTCTCAACAGCAGCTCTGTCGCTCAGCTGCCTTTCTTAAAGATGGTGCAACAGCTTCTTGTGTTTCATTTTGTTAATCGGAGCGAGCTGGCCACTGGGATTCCGGGAAAAGCCTTACTCTGAACTGAGGACCCCACCTGCTTATGCTATCACTCTGTATATCACTTCACTCAAGACGCCGCCTGTGTGTGTGTGTGTGTGTGTGTGTGTGTGTGTGTGTGTGTGTGTGTGTGTGTGTGATCGTTCTGGAGCACTACAATGGCAGAAAGTGGCCAAACTGGTGGAGCGACACAGAGAGAAATCGGTGGTCTGAGTCAGCAAACATTGAAAGTGTGTGTGTGAGAGACAGTGAATGAGATAACATTCCTCAAAACCCATTTGGCTTTAGCTCTGTGTGTCCTGTCCAGGGACAGGACGTCCCATGTCAGATTTCAGAACAGTAGCCAGTTTCTGTTACACAAGGATGCCCATATTTTAAAAGTTACATTTACAACTAAACCACTGAAGGACGTTTCTGCATTTGGGCTAAACTGTCACTGTACGGACATACAGGGAGGTGAAAAGTTGTGATTATTTTCATTATCTATCCATTTGAAGATTTTTTGTTGATTAATTGACTGTTAAGTCTCTAAAATAGCCCATCACAGTTCTAAGCTGTCATTAAAAGTCTCTGACCAACTGTCCAAAGATATTTAATTTACAATGATATAAAACAGAGAAAAGCAGCATTCTCACATTGAAGTGGCTGGAACCAGAGTCTGTGTTATGATCGCAGGTCGGAGCGGGGAATGACGTCACACCCGAGTTGACGGCGTTCCAGTTAAGGGGCCTTTCCGAAACTAGACCCTCGCCACTTCCGCTCCGACACGAGTGAACTCTGGTCGGAGTCACCCTCACAGCCAAATCGAGCTCCCTAACCCGCGTAGGGTTTAAATACAGCGACAACTTTCGGACGAACTACCCTCTCCCCACAGCGTAAATAGGATCTGACGTTATCGCTGCACTCACTGCTATAATATGCGTATCAAATAAATAACAGTTGTATAAAGATTCAGGATTGATGTTGAGGAAAAGTGTGTTTTTTACAATAACGAAACTGAAAGCATTTGTCATTCATTTTGTGTTTGTGTTCATCTCGAATATTTCTTTAAGAACATGACTTTATATATTTATGAAAAATGAATATTAGTATATTCTTTCATGAAAAGATTTGATATTCTTTATAAAGAAAAGCCTACATAGGCTATTTGAACCTCTTAATCTTAGCCTATATGAAAAATGTTCCATTCACAAATACAACATTTCACTATAATTTATACATTATATTGAAATAGCTTAGGTTAACTATTTTTCTTTAATGCCTTTGTTGCTTGTTACATGGTCTAATCCCCCTGTGTATCCCGTTGTGTCAATGTTGAATTATTCTGTTTATTGTAGGCTATTTTTGTTTTGTTTTGGAAGATTTTCGTATAAGATGAATATGATTCAATAAAGACAGCCTTTGTATTGTCTATCAGACAAGAGCATTTTTTTATTAAACACAATATAACCTTTGGGCTACATTGTTAACCTGTGAATAGTGACGTGACATGCAATGTTGGTGTAGTTTCGAAATAAAAAATCCTACATGTTAACCGGCAAAGTCACACGGAACGCAAATTGAAAGAAAGGTCCCCCATCATGCAGCAAAGGGTGTTACACACCTTCAACAAGCCAGCATCGTACCACTCCGCACTCATTGGTTTCGGATGGCCGTCATTGTGGCGGACCCTCCGCATGAACGCGCAAACGTAGTGGAAGTAGGTAGGGAGAGGGAGGAGCAAGCAGTTTCGGAAAGGCCCAACAAGTCGGGAAACCTCGCTCGGCCAGCTGTTTGTTGACAACAAGCCAGGTTAGCTATTGATTCGCCGGTTGATTTAAAAAAAAAAAAAACAACGCATTGTGTGGTATTTACTCACACTAAACACTGTACCAACACGTCCACAGACAGCTGTTGGACAGCACTTTGTGTAAGAACATTTATGAGTCACAATAATAAACAGTATAAACCACAGCTTTCACTAAGTGTTGATACCCCGACAGCCATCCTGGATCACAAAGTCGGGGCAGTGCAGACTTCCCAAGTCGGGATTCCGATTTAAGGGGGCGTTCCCTTTGAAATTTTGACCTTTGAACTCCGGAATTCCGACTTCCCATGTCAACTGGAACGCACCATTAGCTCCGTTGCAGTCTGTAAACCACCCACTACAAGACTGGGAGCATTTTAGAAAGCTTCCAGGTGCCCCCCCCCCCCCTCCTCCCACGCACACGCACACACACACACACGACAGCGACAGTGTAAGGTTCAGCTCGTGCTCCAGCAGCGTCCACACATTCTTTGTATATTTTGAAATTGCAAAAATCTTCTGCCACTTACAACCTAAGGCCCACATTCTCACCCAGTGTTCTGGCCGGATAACGAATGCAAACTGGACTTTCGCATTTTGTTCAAGGGTGGTCTAAAAATACTCAGATGTGAAGCTGCACATGGGCAGTGAATGTGGTTCTCCCACAGAAGTCCTTTTTTTTTTCTCCCCCTTTTTCTCCCCACTCAGCACTGCTGCTCTGTCTCTGTCTGTCTCTTCCTGTCCCCACACATTCCAGCTCCTCTGTGTGCCGTAACACACCCACCCAGTCTCTGCTACTGTGTCGCTGCATAATAAGACCTACCCTGCCGCCTCGTCCCCTTTGTTTTTACACTTGAAATATGCAGTCGTGTCCAGAAAACTGACAAAACGCAGACAGAAATTACAATATTTAATGGGTTTAAGCTTTTAATATGTCATGTAAAAATTGCTTGTGGCCTTTTCTCACTGGCTCACTTTTCCACCTTTCTCTTGAGAATTCATTAACGTCATAACGAGGTCTGGTGTGTGTTTGCACTATGTATCCTCAGAACACCTGTGGGGGTTTTTTTTCCCTTGCACCCCCGCACACACTGTTGTACACATTGCACACCTGCACACACACACACACACCCCTGCATAATAGCCTGTTAACGTTGTAGCTGCGGCGAGTGTGATTGACAGCAGCAGAGTTAAAGGCGGGATAGAGTGTGTACGTGAAAGTGCAATAAGCACACACAGCACTCGTCTTTCAACCCCACACAACCTGCTCTCCTCTGCCAACTGCGTAGTGTAATGTATGGAAATTTAAAGCTCGACATAAAGGGGAAATGTGCTGCGTTCGCTGTTCTCATAAGGGGGGCGTTTAAAACAATAAAAAGCTTCCAGTCGGACGTTTATGGGTGGGACCAGGGGATGTTGTCTAGTTATCACTTTAGCTTTCTGTAAAAGACAACATTATTAATGTGGTCGTGTTCTACACTTCCCAGAAGTCACGTGTCAGTCAAGCACGGTGGGATTACTGCAGGGCCTTCTTCCTCGGATTTTCCGTTGATGTGTTCAGTCTTGCCGATGATCGATGCTCACCCAGTAGCCGGCTCTCCTTGTATTTGTTCCAAACAAACTGCTGCTGTTCCTGCAAACATAATAGTCTTTTTGGCGGCTCCCGTGCCTGTTCAGGACAGCCGATCCAATTAATAGTAACATTGGTTTGGACAGTGGAAAAAAAACAAACATAAAAGGAATGTTTTGCAAATTTGTCACTGATTATTAACTCGGGCATCAAGCTAAAAAATGTCAACGTGGTCGCAGTTGTCAAATAAATATTAAGGTTTTCGTATAGTTTTACTATTTTGGATGTAATTTATTTTAATTATTCTCACAATTTCGTTGCTATGTTTTTATTTTTCTAAAAATGTCTTCACATCTGTTTATATCATCGGTGTATTTCAATTAAACTGGTTGAATGTATTCTCTCTTAGTTAGTTCCCTTCACAGTCAAAAGGAGTAAATGTGAAAGCTGGTACTCAAAGTCTGTTGTCTGACTATCAAATACTCCTTCCCTGTAGACTTTAAAGGTGATTTTAAAGTTTTAGGGTTTGCTATAATTAACTTGATTTTCATCATTAACGATCTGCAGATTATTTTCTCCATTAATCGACAAATTTGTCGTCTGAAAAAATGCCCATATGATTTCCCACAGTCCAAGGTCACATCTTCAGGTGTATTTTAGATGATTTATGAAGATATTCAGTTTATAAAACAGAGAAAGGCAGCAAATTCTAAGATTTGAGAAGCTGGAACCAGTTTGGCATTTTTGGCTTAAAAAAATGAAAACGATCTAATTAATAATAAAACTAGCTGCCAATTACTTTTCTGTTTTATTAATCAACTAACTGCTGCAGCTCTAATTCTAACCGGGAGCCATAGATTTACAAGGAACCAACACTTTTTCCCTTCCGATGTTTACGCAAGAACCTATTGAGCTTATGAAAAAACGTGTGCGTTAACTTGTGGAGGTTGTGACCAAGTGTGTTCTTTGGCTTGTGCACGAATCATCAAATCTGCTGTTCCGTTGGTCGGACCAGCTCAAAACAAAGAGTAATTGGTCAATGGAAGACTAGTAAAAAGGTTTTAGCTTAAGCATGGTCATACATGAGGAATGAAATGGAAGTATTTAGCAGTTTATTCATGTGGAACGTAATGATTGTTGGACCGCAGAGGGGGTCGTTTTAAAAGTTACTATGGATGTTTTGATACTTTTGTTTCACTGTGAATCTGGGTCATTGCAACCTATTGTGAATCCAAACTGACTACAGCTGCTGCCCCTCCACGAAGAAGCCATTTTTAAACTCTTTACAGCCACCTTTGAAGCCCACAGGAGGCAACTGTTTGATACTCAAAGATAGATTTTTGGGTGGAGTATCGCCTGAATCTCATTGTCTTCCACAGACGTCCCGGATTCATGACTAACGAATAAGTACTGCGAAATCAGACACATATCATGTGGTCACACTGCAAACATTATATCTTCATAACCGACAGACTCTTTGGCGTCATTGCTAGAAATTAAATGAGGTGACACAGGAGCTATCCTGCTGCTTCAGTCTGCCGGTGTTCGTTCTGTGTATCTGCAGCTGTCTTTGACGTTGAACCCCGGCTCATGTTGCGCAGTTGTACGTCTTACCCACTTTCCTGCTTGCAGGATATATGATTTAATGGAATCAAGTGTAATAACAGCAAGAGCTGAAGTTACTGGCAGGAAAAATTGCTGCCATCGCGGAAACAACTGGGATTGGAATTGCTGGGATTTTTACATCCTTATTATGGTACTTTCCAGGATAAAGTTCTTTGCTTCCTTGAATGTGTAGGTCGGAGGTCAGGGTTAGCTACATAGCTGCTCCCTTGGAGCTGGAAGGAATCTGGTATCATGCACAAAGACATCTCTGCAGGTTGGATGCTTGCTGACGTGGCGCTTGACTCCTGTGGTTTATTGCCTGAATGCAAAGCACATATAGGTAGATATAGAGAACACCACGGGGATTTCTAGTTATTCTCACTCGTCTTTTCCCAAGTAAAGTCTGTAGAACCACAGCAGACGCTTTCTGTTCTGATGCAGGTTGGTTGCTTTTAGTGCTGTTTTGTCTTTCACCAGCTTCTCATTTCATGTATTGTGACCATATGATGGAGTCTAATGTCCCTGGTGTAGGTCTGCCCACTTTCCTTTAAACTAAAATATGATTTAACCCAAAGTGACTGAGTGACCAGTGCACTCAGTGACTCACATCATGTTGCTTAGACCAGCTCTGTGTCTTGTGGGAGCCGGGGCAGCATGAAAATGACAGGCCGACACACTCAATTTACGACCGGAGAACAGGGTGGCTTTCAGTTTTAAGCAGCCCTCGATTGAGACATCACATAGACCCAGACTCTCCTAATTACACACAAACTCACACACACACACCGAGGCAGCTAGAGTTATTGGCTAGACACGGACTGCGGAGGCAGATAGCCTTGTCTAACCTCTCCATTTAAACAGTGTTTAAACACAAAAAAAGGGGGAAAAGACAAGCACACATACACTCACACAATCGTTACCACGGCCATTATTACATCGATCTGCCCACAGACGAAGAAATGATGCAAGGAAATGAATGAGATTGATAGACAAACCGCCAAGGGAGGGTCAGACTGATGGAAGAGGAAGCTCAGGGGAAAATAAGAAAGCAATATCTGATGAGAGTGGGAACGTTTCCTGTGCATGAGAGAGTGCATGTGAGTCTGTGAATTAGGATGAGGCACTGGAGAGTTGTTTAGCATGTTCCCCCTCTATAATTTCCCATGTCTGTGTTTGGGGAAAGGTCATCATTAAGTGAATGTCATCCGCATAATTATAGTATCTTCCTCTGTATATGTGTGTGTGTGTGTGTGTGGCCATGGCAGTGCACCAGTGCGTGTCCAGCCTGTCTCCTCCGGTCCCTTTGGTTGGCTGGCTTGATTGTTTGTGTTGCTGTTTTCGAGCTGGCTGCCTGAATGACTGAGCCGCTTCGCTCCGCTTTAGGCCGTCATGGCTTGGCCGGCTGGCGGGCACCGTCTGTACTGAGGGGGGGACTAAATATAGCTCACTGCACCAGGATGAAGACAAACTGGAGAGAGAGAGAGAGTGGGAGGGGCGTAAATATAGAGTACCCTCATGCAATTAGAGAGTCAAGTGCTGCTGGGAAATTTTAGGGAAAGAGGGACAGGGAACTCTCAGCCTGTTCTCTTTACTAGCTTTGTGCATTTGTTATTTTGGCTGACGGCAGCCTGAGTGCCTTTGGTGTGAGTCATCACATCTGACAGAAAGTAACCCAGTTTAAAGGGCATCGACTAATCTTTATAGTTGTCATGATCCTGCTGTTATGCAAACAGTAGAACCCACTATTTTGCATTTTTCACTCACTCTCACTCTGTAACATACATGACAAAACCTTTACAGGCGTGACAAAGCAATTATACTGTAATCATGCTCAACAAGGTCCTAATCTGAACTGTAGCATGAGCTCGTCATTGATTTAAAAAGCCACCACAGTCACATTGAGAGAATTCAGTCCTAAATTTCTGACACAGAATTTTGACCCAGGCCCAAAATGAATTAGGCAATGATAGTGTCGTAAATTCTTGGTGTGACTTGGCCAAAAGGCATAGCAAACTACACGTCTGTCCCATCATAGCTTGCCGTCTTTCACAACTCGCATGGCTTACATTCTGTAGGTGATCAGGACGTAGGGGGCCAGCAACAACAATGTCATTCCTCCCATGTATGTTTGCAGTTGTATGCATGGGAAAGTGCACCGTGCTCCTGTGGGTTAACATCACTCAACCTGTGATAGAAGTTGTCAAACTAGATAAGAGACGGTAAAAATAGTGTTTTTGTCAAGACATCGTGAGGCTTTCAGCTGTCCTCCACTATGTTACAGTACGTGACATGAAACGAACAATTGTTGGCTCCCAGGGCTCCCACACCTTACGCCTGTTGTGTCTTTGGAAGTATCCTACTATTTTCAATTGGCTAGCAAACTTTCTTTGCCCAAAATAGCACAGTTTATGGGGGCCTTAACGGCTGGGGAAGACTGTTGATGCGGGCAACTCTGGCAATGGAAAGGTGTTGGGGGAGGTTGGTTTCAGGCGCCGTTCAGCGATTCCAAACACTTTGTTTAAAGCACGCTTACCCCTTCAGCTGTCGGTGGACATGTCCCACAAATCCACCGTTAGAACCACTATTTTTGACGACCAAAAATTTCACGATTCCCTCAAAATCACACAGTGGTACACGAGCCGTAAAAACGAGCAGATGGCTCCCTGGCGCCATGTGTTTCTTCTGCTCCCTCTACTCTGGAGCAGAATTACCATTAATTCTGCATTTCTGCTTAATCCAATCAACTGTGCAAGCAAGACCACGAAAGACTGACATGTGCGGGTGAGACTCGACCTTTTGAATTATTACAGTAGTGGCGTTTGCCTGACGATACACACCTGTGTGCTCTCATATCCAATGTCATGTGTCATGCTGAACTTGCCGGAAAAACCTTTTCTGGATCTCTCTTCACCCTCGTGCTTACACACAGACACACTTGACTCTGCGCCTGCAGCAATAGGTGTCCTCACTTTCTCCTTCCTCCGCTGTTCCCTTTATCACTTTCTTCCTGTCTGTGTTTTTTTTCACTTTATTTAGCTCTATTGTGTATTCCTGTTGTTCGTTTTAGGGTCACCGTGTTCCCAGTCTGATAAGCAGACACTGATATCTTACATTTGATATTAGAATTAACCTGATAAGCAGCAGACGCCGTATGTACATGTAAATATTTATTTCTTGTTCATATCTGGGTTATTGTTTGTTCTGCATCTTACCAAACCGTTTCCTTATTTGCTGTCTCTTTTTCTTCCAGAGTGCTGATGTCAGTGTGTCGTCCTTCAGGAAACAATCTGGTACCGCTCAGAGAGCCTCAGAGCTCCGCCTGTTCCTTTTGTGACAACCAATCACACCGAGAGAGCAGCTGGATCGTACACACCCCTGAAGCACTTTGATAGAGATTGATTGAACGCATTTTTTTTCTCCTTCACTTTCATCTTGTTGGTTATGGAAACCAATGGGGATGTGTGCCAAATGACGTTCTTGAAAAAGCCATTTGCTGCTCTCATTCCTTGAGTGAAAGCCAATCAGAGAAGGGTACAAAAAAAATTATGGAGATCGGAGAGAAAAACTCATAATCATTACGACTGGTGGCTGACTAGTGTATGAAAAAGAAAATAAAAACAATTATATATCAGCTCAAAAAGTGCCTCATTTTCAGATTGTAGCCATTTTACGAAGAACTCCAACTTAGCCTCAACTAACTGAGGCACTGGGTATTTTTTTGTGCTTGATTTGATGTAGTTACAACAAAAAAAACAGCAGAAGATATAAAGTGGGAAGCACTGGTGTGAGCTTTTGCCGCGTTCATGTCACATGGGATGAATTGCAGAAAGATTCCAATGTTAATATGTGAGCAACAGTTTTATGATTACAGAGTTGGTCGTGTGAGGGTTAAAAATACTACGCAATGGTCAATTTAACACTGTATCCACAAAATTTGGGCTTATTTACCTTGAATGACAGACTCTGGCTCACATGTTGCATTCTTAAGTATTTCGACTACATTTGTTTGTCATTGCGCGCCAAGTTGGATATAAAACTCTTAACATTCATAATTCATAACTTGGATGTAGACAAGAACAACATTTACAAGTCGAAACCTGGAAATCACAATAAATCTGATATGACATTAATGCAGCATTTTCACTAACATTAATAATGATAATGGTACTAGCAATCTGCTGGCCTTCCTGTCTACTGTGAGAAATATTAGCGTAGCCGCTGTTAGCACTCTGCTCACTATAACTAACTTGCGCTGCTTTTGTTCTGTCAATCCTCGTTTTCTCTTTCTTCTGACTTTTTAACAGAGCCACACACCTGAAGTATTAAACACACGTGCTTGAAACAAAAGGCACTTGTTGCAGGGGATTCAGTAGCTTGCTAGTAAGCTAAAGCCAGCTAGGTCAGATTAAGATATTAGCATCGAGCCAGGACGTAAATTAACTGTCCTGCTGACAACAGCTCAGAGCAAGACCCCTGATATAGAGAAAAGCAATCCCATTAGTGCTATTAGCTCCAGACACGTATGTCTCACTTAATCTTCTTCGTCTCAGGATGCTAAATAACATACAGTACATACAGTAGAGGATAGAGACCCTATCTATAGCCATGCTTATGCTAGCTCAGCACACTGATTTTAGCGCCGGAAAGCTAGTCAAGTTTTTATTTCAATACTGTCAGTATGAAATAATAAATGAAACTGCTAATCTGTTCTCAGTCTTTTATACGTTAAGTTAGCAAACATTTTAAGAAGAACGACTTTACAGTTTTTAATTTTCAAACTGGTTGAATTGAAAGTGATTTGACCCTTAATCCTTCTTCTAAGACTCTTTGTTTCTGTCTCCCTACTTTCTGTCTTTCGCTTGGCTCTTACTTTAATCTCCGCTATGCATCAGCACTTAAGTGCCTGTCTATCCTTTTTATCTGTCTGTGTCTCTGCCCCGTCTTAGCAGCTAGCACTAAATAGGGCTGTCCTAGCAGGAAATATCAAGTCTATTTTTGGCTGTTTTGGCTGTACAGTTCTCATAAAATAACTTGTTTATGTTTGTTCGGTGTGACAATGATCTATCAGATGACTTGACCGACAGCCATGGCACTAACCGGAGGACTTTCGGACTGTTTCTCTTTGCCGCTAATGGAGGACTTAATTGTCGCAGGGCTATCCGTGCCAAATCCCTACAACAACAAAAAAAGACTAAGCTCCGACAGCACCTCAAGAAGCAACCTTCAGCTCCCAAATCTGGACTTAGTGCTTTGTTTTGTTTTAAAAATGTAATCTTTTGTGTTCCCCCGTTGTTTTATTTGCAGTGTGGGGGAAGAAACTGTGACATATCTCGCCTCGCATTCTGCTTGTGACGTGACTCTCGGAGATGAAGGTCATAGTGAAGACTTGCGTATGCTTTAACCTTGAATTTGCCTACAAGTCTGACCAGAGGAGAAAAGAAATGTATGACCAGAGAGAGAGAAAAGGCCACCACGGAAAACGACAACAAAAACCTAATGTTAAATACATGTGCATCTATGTAGCTATAAATTGTACTCGTGTGTTTGTCTGTCTGCCTGCCTTGGGAAGTTCATGAACTTTCCCATTCTGGTCACATGACTGTCGGGGGGCCTAGAGCATAACAATACAGCTTTATTATGAGCAGATTGGGATCTGGGGTTGGAATTGCCACTAATAGCAGTTACAAATGTAGAAGTGGAAAAGAAACAATTAGACTTCAAACCAGATTCAGCACATAAATCCGTGCTTTCATGCAGACTTGCAGGCAAACACATGAGGATTAGTTGAAATGTTTCTAATGTCTTTTGGAGATGTTCTCGTGTTGAAACTCGGCAGTTTTCAGCAAAACACAAATGCTCGAGGGTACTTGTAGTTTAGAAAGAAAGAAAGAGCGCCCAAACTGACTTGCTTACACTATCATCCTGCCATTTAGAGCCCTGTTCACGCTCTGAGCATCTCATGAACTTTTGAAACAAACGTTTTTTACTTTATCAAATCTGCCTGCAGTCTGGAAAATCCTTTGACTGTTTGTGGCGAAGTGCTCGATGGTCACAGCCACCTGTGATTAAAGTTCTTTTGGGAAAGCTCAGCCATTCAAGACTTTTAAGTAGCTGTATGATTTAATTCATTGCGAGTTTGGAGATGTTCATAAAATGTGCAGGAACGTGTTGCTGCTGTTCTAAATTGTTATGTCTCTTGCTCCTGTTCCCCTGAGGGATGGTACTGAATGGGAATATTGTGAGATTTGCCATTGATGTAGACACAGTTTTACTTCTGTTGCTTAAGAAAAAAAAAAATCTTGACTAAAAGGAAAAAAAGTCAAACAACAAAAGGACTTGTGGTTTCTTTTGTTTCTCTGACTGACTGTTTCCTTTTTTGGTTGCTGTCATGTGGATGATTGTTGAAAAAGTGACAGGCCTAGGACAGAAAAATAAAAGCGCTACTGATTTTAAGAGGGGGGGGGGGGGCAGCACACTACAGTTTACGGGCTGAAGCATGTGTGAGCATCTGCATGAAATGCCACAGACGCAGGCAGCCTCATGCCCCTCACACACTCGCCACCTTTGACTCACACTCGGAAAGGCTGCGATCACAGTGCAGATGTCACACTGTAATGTGGAAAAGCCTTTTTAGTTAGTCCCATTCACCACACCCATTGATAAGATCATTTGCACTCAACGTTGGCAGGTTGCCAGCAGAGTTTATCACTCATCTTACTGGTAATTTGACCAACATGGTGTTTGCAGGGTGAGCTCAAAGGCCTCCCTGTCTGTCTGATTTGATACTACCCTCTCACTCAACACTCTGTATAATTAACCACGCAGGTTTTTTTTTAGGCATGATAAACCTGTGCATCTTATTGTTAACATGTATGGGATCTTGTGTCATCCTCATCCACAGATGGCCAAGTAACTCAACCCAAGCTGAGGCACCGTAAGAATTAATAGAAATGAGAACACACACACATCAGGCCTGCACCTGCAGATCCTCTCACTTTCCTTAGTGAATAGAAATAAGGTTAGTTGAACGATCCAAACCTTGGTTACACCTGTGTAAAAGAAGAAGCCCCCACACCTGAAGGGTTACTGAAACCTACACTCTTTACGGCTCATGTTCTCTTAACACTTGTTCACTTTTTTCCCCATAATGCACCGGCACAACCAGTGCTTCTGATTCCATGGCTGACTTTTACAATTATTGGCGAGAATGTGCCTCATGAAACATTTTCTCACGTTAAGGTTTTTATGAATGAATGAACTGATCATGAAAAAGTCAACTCTTTTCCTTGTGATGCAGCCTTGGGCAAGTGGGGAAGTTGTAAATCCACCAGAGTTACATTTAAGACTGAGCTTTCATTCTTTGGTTGATGTGAGAAGATAAACTAACATCTGACCCACGCTCTCAATCCCAGCAAAGGTCTGTATGTACACATGGAGCAGGATGGAAATGTAAAAGCCGTATCAGCTCTGTTCTTGGATGAGGAGAGAATGGAGGAGGCGGGCGAAGGGGCACAGCTGCCATCTGGTTGTCGTGGTGACATGCAGCAACAATACCCGCCATCGGCTGCGGTGGCAACATCTCCAGGCGAGAGGAGGAGGGGTGCTGGATGGGAGCCAAGGCAAGGGGACGCTAAGTTCATTTGGAGAGAGGTGCGCTGGATGAACACCAAAAGGTGGACCTGTTGTGTCTGAGCGGGCGGGTCCAACATCTCCTGATTTTGAGTATGTGATACTGTATCTTTGAGTGCAAACACACCTACATGTGCCTATTGGCACACAGCAGCAGACAGACTCAGTAACCTTGCTTATTTCCACACTGCAGGGTGGATACGGGAATACTTGCACAGGCGAATGAATCCAATACAAAAAAACACATTGAGTAGCTGTTATGGAGCTTTTGATCATATTACAGGATTGTCATCAGCATGTGGACTTCGTGTCTGAGGAAGCTCTTAAAGTGGGCAGGGAAACAAATGGAAATTTGAACATCCAAATCTCTATAACAGGGCAAACTCCAAAGCTGCAGAACTGCTACTAAGAGATTGGGCTTTTTTGAAGGTGTAATTTTTGGTGGTCATGTTTTAGATTTTATTTATATGAATTACTTATATATGGGTCAACACTCAACAATAGTGTTTCCCAGCCTGGGTTCAGGAGAAAAGGATAAGAAAGAAGAAATAGTTCTGTAACACGGAATAAGGCTTTTCTCAAAAATTTT
This sequence comes from Micropterus dolomieu, assembly GCF_021292245.1. Classification (NCBI taxonomy): domain Eukaryota; kingdom Metazoa; phylum Chordata; class Actinopteri; order Centrarchiformes; family Centrarchidae; genus Micropterus; species Micropterus dolomieu. The sequence goes on along the minus strand of NC_060161.1, from coordinate 22,210,869 downwards.
GCTTTTTCTCTTGTTACGAGACCCTTTTACCTCTTCAGAGCTCCACCTATTTGAGAAACTTGAGAAGGAAAAATCACTTGCTCATAACTCATGTCCGTACTTAGGGCATACATACACATTTGCCCCAAGGGATTGTTTACCTTCCCCAGAGTTATTAATGTTTTCTTTGAACATTCCTCTTGGCACACCCTTTCCACAACATGTCAGAGCAATAGCACAGTAGCACTATCTTAAATTTGTACAGCTTGATTGATCATGTCCCCAATTTAAACCTGTCTAAATGGAACTTCTAATGTGCAGCACCCACCAGTGTACTCATTAATAAAACCCTGATGCAGAGGCAGAACTCTTGTCCTCTGCATGGGCGCCTTAACAATCACATGAAAAAGTCTTCTTGATGCAACTGTTTATGTAAATTGTAACTATATTACAAAGGAGGGCTGAAATCAAATTTAAAATGTCAAGATCCTCAACCACTCCGAATACAGTCAGACTATCCTTTCTTCAGCCAAATGGAAACTTTTAGTACCCTCCCCTGGTTTTGACACTCTCTCCCCCTAAATACTTTTTGTACAGTCCCTAAGTGGAAGTGGTCTGTCTCTGCTATAAAACACTGCAGGAAACCTTGTGATGATAATGGGATCACAAGTAGTCATTGCTTTATTTTAACTGTTTACAAGGCAAAAATGCATGAGCAACAGACAAGCCCTTCACTATGTGTCCCATGAAGCATGGCCTTATAATTGATCAACTTGAGCATTGAAGATGACGTGTAGATAAACTGTATTGAAGAACTTTTTTTTTTGTTTGTTTAAAATGAATACGTGAGACTAAGGTATTGAACATTCACTGCCCTGCATGGTATGCAGTGATTGGAAAATATGCACTAACTCTTACAGTGTACATTTTATAGACTTCATGGACAACACTAAAGTTTGTCAATGTGTATTTTATTTTAAAGGGAGAGCTGTTACATGACTGCTAAGCCCAGTGAAAACATGTCTCAACATGTTTCACATGTCTCCCTGTGAAAAGAACTGGGAAAAAACGAGTGGTATAAATCTCCAATCAGATGTATGTGTTGGCCTCCTCCATAGGCTTGAGAGTGCTATGCCGTTTACATCATTGGTCCCCGGCCTTATGGGGCATGTACAGTCCGTATTGCTGCATGTTGGCAACAATACAGGAAGTCTTCCCGTCTTTATGACTTCCTGCATGGCGCAGACCACAGGAAGCTCGCTGGATGTAGGACACGGAAATAGCTTTTGCTCCCATAGCAGATGTAGGAATGTTAATGTAGGCACTATTCCATGCTTCTAAACTGCTTCCTTCCCATCATTCACTCTTATTCAAGCATACACTAGAGGTTGAGGTACAGAAAGTATATCTATAGTGATTGAGGTATGTGTAGAGCCAGTGTTTTCCCCATGGCAAGTTGCTATAATAAACATAGCTACAGGTGTTTTAGCTAAGGTAAACTTACTGTATTACAGTACACTGTAAGCTGCCTCTGCTAATCCTCCCACCACCACTAACCCCCCTCTCCTCCTATAGAGGCTTTAGGGCAAAGTTAACCACTGTAGACTCAAAATGCGTTTACACACACGGTCATGGTCAAACCAAGTGGATCCGATGGTTTGCTCCATCCACTACAGGGCTGGTGTGAGAAAATCTGATCCACAAATGCCACAACCATTTTCTAATGTATTTCCAGCTCTCTTTTCCTCACCACCCCCTCTTTCACATAGTGTACTTAGCCAAACAAAAAGGCCTTTCTCTGTCTTCCCCTCCCCTCCCTTTCTCCCCCCACCAACGAACGCGCACCCTTCTCTCTCGCCTCATAAGAGAATGTTTGCCATGATTATGGAATTGTATCTATTACAGGCTGCATGCGAAATTAGCTCTGTCACTCCATATCTGCTGGCTGGTCTGAGAAAAAGGGAGGTTGAAACTGTAAAAAAAAAAAAAAAAAAAAGAAAAGGGCCACATGGAGTGAGTGAGTGAAAACAAGAAGAGGTGAGGGGGGGCTGTGAGGCCTCTGTGCTTTATTTTCCTTGAAAGCTCTCTGAAAACCGCAGACACATGGTAAAGAATTCCCCTCATAGTAGGAGAAGGGGGAGGAAGGCCGGCTTTGCAAGAGAACACCACACTGTCTGTGATAAACACACTCACACACTGGGAAATATTATAGGCCAGCACACACACTTTGGAGAGGAAGGGAGTGTGTGAACCAGACGCGCAAACACTCAACCACACAAAAGGCGACACAGAAGGAGTGGGACTTTGAAGGAGCCGGCAAGCCAGCACCTTGACATGCCTGCACACGGAAACCTCCAACCATCATGTCACCTAAATAGCTCTCAGCGCTATGGGAAAGTGGTGGTGGTGGTAGGTGGGGGCGGGGGATGTTAATCCAATGTACAATGTGTTTAACTTTGACAGGCAACTCCTTCAGACCTTCCCACCCTCTCCTCGCTGCGGGGCCCCTTTGAGCTTGTAGATTGAGGACAAGCATTGAACTGGTATTTAGGTGGAGTTGGCTGACTGGGAAAAAGGGTCAGGTGGTGTGAATGGACCTGGTGGGAGCTGTGATGTGGGCTTAGCGTGGACCCAATGCCCCTGGAACAGAATGCCTCGTTCGCTGATTGATGAAGGGGGAAGCAAAAACACACATTTTGATAAGCTTTTTAAAGCTCAGAAAGAACAAAATCAGTAACAATGATTCTGCCGTTTATCTTGTCCTCTCTAACTTGTTTAGAAAATGATTTTTGCTTCACAGTTGTATTGCCCAACATGACACTACAGCAGAAGAACTACTACTAACATCCAGTGCTTTAGGTCACACATGGGATAATAAAATGGATCAGTAACGCCATCTAGTGGAACATCTGCTCCTGGTGTAAACACAGACCAGGTCACCGCAGGTAAAATCCATAGCCAGTGAAACTGCCACTGACAATACAGATTGGCCTAAGATTATAACAGCATAATTCTTGTCATTACAGTGTGTAACCATCATGGCTCAAATCAATAGGAACAAACCACACAATGACTTGTTTTCTTCAATTACTCTTTGAATACTTATTAATGGCTTATCAAAGTCAGAAATAGACCTTCTCACAAAAGAGAAAGAACAAGTTTTTCCATCCAATAGCATGTTAGCCCAGAGACCAGCATGCCGAAACCCCGCTTGTAAGCTCAAAAGAGGAGATGGAAAATCTGTGTCAGCACACTGAGTAGCCACTGCCTGCCTGGAAAATGAGGACACAAGAAATGGGAATGCAATCAATTTATAAAAAGCCTTCCAGTGTGACCCTTTTACTCTTCATGCTTGACATTACATTGTGCAAATCATTTGCCAAATGAGGCAACAGTTATTCTCAGAAATCCACGTTTGACCTCTTGATTTTCCACTCATAAGGTTTCGGTTTCTCGCAGGAGAGGAGGAGTGTGAAGTCAGAGTTTGAGGATGTCATGTAATAAAAATGCCATGTACAGAAAAACCCAGAAAGCTGAGGGAATCTCAGAAATATTTGAAAAGTCAATACATTAATTTTCACAATCAGGCCTTGAGCTGATCGATAATGTTCACAATGGACAGCACTGTAGGGCTGCAACCAACAATTATTTTTGTTACCAATTAAAACAACAGAAAATCGTGAGAAATGTCCATCATATTTTCCCAAGGTGACGTCTTCAAATGTCCTTTTTTGTCTAACAAACAGTGCACAAACCCCCACATATTTAGTTGACCATCACAGACAATGAAGAAAAGCAGAAAATACTCCAATTAAAGTAGTAGGCACCACCAAACACCTGGCTCAGATGATTAAAAACTTATCAAAACAGATGCTGTTTAATTTTCTGTTGATCATTCAACTAGCATAGTTGTTTTAGTTAGTAAACTAAATATGTTTTTGCAATTATTTATATATATATATATATATATATATATATATATATATGCCCTGCATTAACATACATTTTAAAGCTTATATGTTCCAGTTTTTCAGTTTATGTTGTAGTTTTTAGGCTGTACTTTTATTTATATTGCATTTTATTATATTGTTCTTTGTGCTATTCTGTACAATTTGGGAAATAGACTTCTTCACTTTCTTGCCAAATGAGAGGATGGATACCACTGTCTTCCAAGTCCATAACACATTAAGCTAGTGCCAGCAACCAGTTAGCTTAGTTAGCATAAAGAAAGGAAATAGGGGAAACAGCTTGCTTGCTCCCTCCAAAAGTAAGAAAATCCATCTACCGGCACATGTAAAGCTCACTAATTATATTTATATATATATATATATATATATATATATAAATATATAAAAAATATCTCATCACTTGTTTAATTCACACAAACGTTTCACCAGCCAGACTTTTTTCTTGGTCGGGACCAGTTGCTGAGACCAGAGACTCCAGGAAGTTTCTGGTTACAAAAATATCTATTACTGTGAACCAATTACTGCCAAGACTAAGAATTACATATTAAATTAACAACATTTGAGAAGATTTGGATAATTATGAAATTTGATACAAAACACCAAATGCCTCTGACTTTCTTACGCAGAAAAGTGTGAGACTGACTATTTTTAAAAAATCCACTAATTCAGTCATTTTGTTTAGGAATTCTGTAAACAGTCATTGAGAACAAAATCACAAGTACTTTTCCAACTTTTATTGGAATTGTTCCACATAACATGACAAGTTTCTCTCATTTCTCAGCATGGGACAGTTTCATTGACTTGAAGGAAATGTTCCCTGTTGATATTCGCAGATAATCCAGCTCTAACGAATCCTCACCAAGTCCCTGACTCTCTGTGGTATCAGCTGACAAAACATCAAACATATTAAAACCCCCACTTACACTTCCTTCGTGATCCAGGAATAAATCTGATGTGTTCGTGTCACTGTCAACGTCTTCACTTTTAACACCCAAATTGTTTTCCTCAACACTACTGAAATAGTCTTCCTCATCTTCAGCACGTGCTTCAGGACCTCTCCTTGTTTTATTTCTTTTATGCTCAGCCCCTTCTCTTTGCTTGGTCGTAGTTGTAGTGTTTGGAACATAATCCTTATCAGCCGGTGCGACTGGTGTCTGGGTTGTAGCTCTGACACCACTGAACGAAGCACTTCCAAGAATATCAGCAAACGTTTCCAGTTTATACGTGACAGCTTTGACACTGGCAGGCCGCGTGGGCAGCCTGACTATGGCTACATTTGTAGTTTCATTGATCAGAGAGGTATAGTCATTCAACTTGTTGCCATTAATGCGTTTTCCTTTCACACGTGTCCCTCTCACCATACTGCTGGTGGATCTGTTGAGAAGGATCGCCGTCTTTGCAACAGGTTTGGTTTTGTCAAGCGTTTTTGGCTCAGATTTTGGGCTTGATTCAACTTTGAGGTCCCCAGTTGATCTGAGATACGAGGAGGAGATAATGTGACTTGCTGTAGTTGGATTTTGTCCTTTGAACTTCCCAGAACTATAGATTTTGTGGTTCTTGTATTTGTAAGATGTAAATCTGGCAACTGATTCCGGACTTCCTAATGTCTTTAAAAGTGGTTTAAGGTCACGAATGGTTAGCTGATCTTGACTCACTGTGAATACATGGCTACTGCCTGGCTTTGTTTCACCTGTTTTATTGTAGCACCTGTGAATGCTGCTGCTTTTTGGTTGCTGGATCTGTAAGCTTCTAAGTTTAAACCTTTCAAAGCCTTGCTGGACTCTGGCAGGTTTCTCTGGCTCACCAAGTGAAGTTTTGGCTCCCTCGATTGGTCGAGGGCCAAATCCTTTGACACCATAGCTTCTGCATTGTCCGCGATCTGGGTTGCTTTCCCTACCAGCATCAATTTCAGGCATCAGAGTCAGGGCTTCCTTAAATCCTGATGTGAACGGCCTTGGAGTAGTCATGGTTTGGGCGATATCTAAAGTGCCAGTAGAAGGTGAGGAATAAACTGTGGGTGTCCTCTCAAGCTTTGCTGGTGTAGTAGTCAAAGTAGATGCTTTTCTCTGGCCAAAGCTGTACTTTGATGACAAAGACGGGTATTTATTTGTGATTTTAAACTTTCCTTTTTCAAAGCTGTATTGTTGAGAGTTGGCCCTTTCATTACAGCCACTGGAGGTGAGAACAGATGCATTTTTACATCCTCTGAAACCATAGAGGCCTTTCATGATTTGTCCAGGTTTGTAGGCATGCATTGATCCTCTTATGGCTGCAGTAACCAGGCTACTAACTTCAGATTTCTCGCTGCCAGTGGCATAGTTACCCTGGAAATCTGCATGAGGTATAGGGTCAAATATTTCCAAAGTGTTGTCTTTCCCTGGAGTGTGATGTACAGAGTTTTGAGCAAGAGTTTCTGCTGTGGTGCGGTGATATTTGGTGAAACTGTCTGTCCGAGCACCATACTTGGCCAAATTAACATTATGATACAGTGGAGCGGCATAGTGAGAGCGATGCTGTACATCGTTGGTTGGGTCTTTTCTTTGCGACTGTTGTAATTGTTTAAAATTTGAAGAAAATCTACCATAAACTTGTGCATCAGAGGGCCTTTGCTTATGTGGTGTTGTGGCCAAAGCGTTGGGTCCATCACCAGTTACTGTATTACCTGTCTCATACCCACCAACAGAAGTCTGGGAGTCCTTGAACAGATACGACTGGACGTTTTTGTGTCTTAGTGTCTCACTGCCACTCGCTGAGTCCAACCCCTGGGAAGAATCTCTGATGGATGATGTCAGTTTTTCTGGGCTTGGATTGCTTTTAATAACAGAGGCTTCTAGGCTATTGCTGACTGATGGTGCATGAGGGGCAGTTTGACTTGCAGAGCTGGGAAATTTACTTGATTGAATCCCACTAGATGTACTACGCTGCCAGGCCTCAGTGAGCTCGTTTGTCTCTTTATAGACACTGTAATGGCCTCTTGGAGATGGCAATAAAGTACTCCAATATTTAGTAGTCTGGGATGAAGAGTCAGAGGGCTGCCAGACTATTTTATCTTCAGCCACATGTGAAGAGTCCTTCCTAGGAACTTCCTGAGCATCTGTGGGCTCCCAAACTTGTGAAGGACTAGAACTCTGATGAAAGGGGCTGGCAGCTACTTTGTGAGATGATTTTCTAATGGTCATTGGGTATGAATTATAAGAAGTTGCACTTTGGGCTACTCTCTGAGAGAGTGGGAGATTTACTCTGGATTGTCGTCTCTCAAAGCTTTGTCCTCCGTGCTGAGAGTGGCTGGTGAAAATGTTACTTGCTGGCCTCACTTCACTCTGCACTCCAGTGATTCCCATTTGGGAGTGTCTGTTATCTGGGTTGTTTTGATTGTAACTAAAGCTACCGTCTGTAAACTGTAGAGGGTTTGATTGATGGTCAGTGATTGACGAGGCTTCTCCGTAATCTGTGCTTGTCTCAGTTTCACTATTAGTTCCAGTCTGGAGTCCCGTTTTGGTTGACAGCAGTCCAGTAGAGAGGGAAAGGTGTTGACTGTATGGAGTAAACAGTCGTCTGAGGACAATATGCTTCACTCTGTTGTCCACTTTGGTTGTTATGGGACTGGCTAAAGGTGGAAAAGAATAGGGACATAAGAAATAACTCTATGCTAGGCTGCAGGCAAACAATTTACTGTAATACCAGAGGAAAATCCCTCAAGTCAAAGTTCCCCCTTTAATTATTAAATTGTCACTTTTCTGTTTTATGCTCATTTTATTTCTACTTTTGGTTAAATAGAACCTGTTAACTATGCAGCAAAATCAAATACATTTCCAAATATGTTTACGTTAGTTGCTGTAAATCTCATTAAAATATAATCCATCTGCTTCTCTACTTTGTTGTTACATTGCCTAGGAAATCGTTATTCTGGCTTGCCAAGTTAAAGAGAGTGAGGAAATATATTTTGTTAATGTTAAAAAACAATCAGCTGTAGCTTTAAGGAAACAAACATGCCAGCCCCTATCTAACCCAACCAGCCAACACATTCCTCATGGCATTTTTCAGAGAGCTATTAAAGATAAGCATCATTGAAACTGCAGATGCTGCAGTATTGTTTAGCACTCACCTCTTGCAGCATCTGAACACATGATAAACGACATGACAGCTGCACAGACCAGCACAAAAGCAAACAAGAGTCTGCAGAGAGAAAAAAATACACTCACAGGAGTATTGTTGGAATTGATGGGTATTGTAATGCTGTCAGTCACAATCGCCAGCCCTGTTTTGATTACATGTGGGAAAAAGCCTGTAAACTGTGATATTTACCTTGAGTAGACAGCAGAATTTTCCAACATGATGGAGAGCTTCGTTCCCAGGTTTGTTAGAACGTAAAAAAAAGGACCTTAAAAAAAGTTGCTGTGTTGTCAATCCATGTGTTTTACTTGTCAAACAAATGAGTCATTGAGTTTTGACGCTCTGTTGCTGGTTGTGAGTCTGATTGGAGGTAATGCTGTTCACCTGGCCTCCACTTCCTGAAATTGTCTGTAGGGTACTTTTCTTATTTTAGCACGGTTCATGTAAAATACCTTGAACGCTCTTTAAATGTGATCTTTTCCCCAGTTTTATTTATTTTTCTTTAAATACAAGGATGTTTTTGCCTCCTCCTTTAACTTGACTTTATAAAGTCTGCTTTTAGTTAGGCCTAGACTTAATGCAGTGTGTTATTTTGACTTTGTACTTTCCCGCACACTCAGACACACAGGCCAAAGCTGTTGTTATTGGTTCATTTTGTAAAAATGTAAAAGAAGAGTTTAATGAAATCTTAAGTAATTTTTTTTTATATAAATATAAATGCCAAAGCATGGTTTCCATTTTGTATGACCATGTCATTCAGCATGCAGCCACAGAAAGCTTCAAAGTGAGTTTAAACAGAACTCATTTATTTTTCCTTAAATAGGTAACAAATATTTCAAAATAAATACATTCATCAAAAATAATAAATATCACAAACATGTGTGCATTAAAAGGCCTAAAAAAGGACCACTTGGCAGTTAACAATGAGGGGGGCTGTCCTTGGGCAAGATACTGAACCCCAAAGTGCCATCGTTGTATGTGAATGTTAGTCTCCTTTTGATGAGCAGTTGGCACCTTGCAAGGGAGCCACTGCCATCAGTGTATGAAGGGGTGAACATGACATGTAGTGTATGTAGTGGTCGGTCACATCAAGCAAGCAGAGGGCTTAAAGTCATGGTTAACTGTGTCCATGTCCATGCCAGTGAGGTTTCATCATCATCAAGTTCATGTTGTGTAGTAGAACCATTGAAAATAAATAGGCTATAGTATCACATTATCCAGGGTATCTGAAGGTGTAGACTCCTTAAAACATGTAGCAGGACATCATGGCAAGGTTCCTCACCTCGTCATTGGTCATACAGTCTGTAGGAGAAAAAACAGGACACATTTAGTTATTAATACAAGTTTTTTTTATTATTAAATAAACCTTTCTATTTAGTGTTGGATAGGCTACTAAAAAGTTACACATCAAGTCTTGTATTCTGCTCTGGCCTATCTCAGGACTAGGCTACTTTTATGAATAAGGGAATCAACAAGAACATGTTGCTATGTAAGCCTACGCCTACTTAATGGATGATTTTATGGAATCAGAGTCACAGTTTACACATTTGCTTAACCTGAAACCAAAATCCTAAACTTTGTAGGCCTACTTTAACAATAAAATAGTTGTGGCTTATTCGCTCAACTTCATAGCCTTAAATAAAAACAGAATCCAATAAAAGGTATATGGACTCGTGGCTCCCCACCAAAATGTTCGTTTTAAAAAACTCTTAATAGTTTGTCACTCACATTAACCCAGAAACATGACTAGTTGAAAAACTAATTATAAACCACAATACGCTGTGTATGCTACTTACTTTGTCCGCCTCTCTGCCGTGAGCTCTTCCCGCTAATCTTCCGCCAAACTTTGCTCCAAGTCCGCCGGAGCCTCCCACCTCTGGAGCCCGGGAAGGAGTCACTCTCCTCGGCTGGAATCTCGGGAAGCGTCGCCTCCTCGTCGCAGCCTTGAACATCACCGTCCTCGTCTCCCTCCGGGTCCTCCTCCTCTTCTTCTTCTTGGTCGAGGACCCCCGCGGCTAGCAGCCGCTCCAGGGCGCACTCATCCACCCTCAGCTCGGCTCTCATCTTCCCCTGTCCGGAGATGGATGTGGTGTGTCGGCACAGCGGGCACACGATTGACCTGTCAGCTCCCAGACGCGCCTCCTCGGGTCCCGGGGATCGTGAGAGGGCCAGCAGGCAGCTCTCGCAGAAGCTGTGTTTGCAGTGGAGCTCCCGGGGACACCGCCGACCTGTGTTATAGGTCCGATAACAAATTCCGCACTCAAGCTCTGAATACATCTTTCTTTCTGATGTGGGCTGCTTCTCAGCGAGTCACCTCGAGGGTTGAATAAAGAGAAAGTGAGCTGCCCAGACTTATAGCCTAACCCAGGTTGTGAGGCGGGGTGCGGAGGAGGAGGAGGGCTTCGTAGTAGCCTAGCTAGATTTTAGATAAATAAACATAACCTATGAGTCACCCAGCTCAAAATACACGTAATGTCATGGCACCTAATGGGCTGACACTATAGCCTACACACACACACACACACGCCTCCTTCCGGTGAATCACCACGATCAGGGATTATCCAGAGCAGAAACAAAGCCAAGGGCAAGCTGATGCAAGACACAGTATAATAAAGCCTTTATTTAAAGTTCAGTAAAAATTACGTCTGCGGTAGTGTGACCAGATTAGTAACAGGTGAAATTCGGATAAGGTAAATCGGGGGTGGGCGTGGCCTCCAGTTTGTTACACTCAGTCTCAAGGATTCAGTGAAAACATGCGAAAGTAAAAACACACCTTTCTCACCTTTTACCATGAGGTAACCTGTCTGTCATTTGGAACAAAACAATGACTGTGTTGTTTGTAACAGTAGGCTAGGCTATGTAGCCTAAATCATGATCCGTAGGCTACATAGGCCCACAATTTATTTATTTATTTATTTAACTTTAGTTAGTATTAATTACATCGGTGTGTTGCATGTCACATCTGTCTGTGTAAACGCGCGTGTCAGATTTCTGCGTGGCTGCCTGCAGCAACACCACTATCTTCATTTAGGCTTACCAGAAAATAAAAAGGTCAAAGCGCCTTTGTCCACGGTGCCATGCAGTCCCTGCTGCAGCAACGGAGAGCCGAACAGTGCCCGACGGACAACCCTACAAATAACAGGTAGTTATCAAGGGAAGGTTAAAATCAAGAGCTGGACTTGGTTGAGTAGCCTATCTTCCAGTCCAGTAGACCTTCAGTTAGGCTAACCTTCCCTTCCTTTCCCTTATTAGGCTACAGCCTAACTAGGCTATAGCTAATCAAAACTCAGCCATAACCTAGTCTAATTTTCGGGACCAACAGGACATGATTCGGGACTGTGCCGACTTTCTCGGACGTTTGTTTAGCCTTAGTGTTTGTGTGTGAGACGTGACGTTTGCTCCTTCCTGTCATGGTAAACCCCAAGCAGCCCTCCTCTTATCAGTTGTTTCAGTATGAACTCCTTTCATGGTTACTTCCGCTGAAATCTTGGCAATCACAAGCTCTCTCTCTCTCTCTCTCTCTCTCTCTCTCTCTCTCTCTCTCTCTCTCTCTCTATGTGTGTGTGTTTTGAATAGTCTTTTGTTGATTATTTTTTTCTGGCTAACCTTCCCGCTTTTGCCTCCAGCATTGAGGCTTACTGTAAGGGCTTCATGCAAAAACAACTTTTTTAAGCTGGATGACTGTAAAAGGAACTCTTTTCCAAAAAGTGAGGAGAATGAAAGGAAGGAAATGTCTCCAGTTACAATGAAACGGTTAAGAAATGATTTTCTTGACTTTTAAGTCAAAGTCAAGTTTGTGTGCCTTTCCATGTGTCTGGGTGATTTTTTTCCTTCTTCTTCTTCCTCTTCTTCTTCGTCTTGCTGAATGCTTAAAAAATCCATCACAACGTTTTCACCTGACTGGACTATAGGCTATAGTGTCAGGCGTAGCATAAAGTAACTACAGAGGAACAAGCTGAGCACATTCCCTTTAAGTCAGGTCAGTTTTATTTATACAGCCCAATATCACACATTTGCCTGAAGGGCCTTCACAATAGCTACAGCAGTGGTTCTCAAAGTGGGGTCAGGGGACCTCCCAGAGGTCCTTGAGGGGATTGCAGGGGGTCCCCAGAAAAAAAAGGGTATCATTCATTTTCACTGTAAGTAACACAATGACAGAAAGTTTGACTAATTCGGTCATGGTTTTAATACACTCTCTGTAATAAAACATCTAAAAGCAGAAAACCTATCAGATGGACAATCCTGGGACAAAATCTTATTAAATGGGGGGTCCATTGTCTAATTTGTGTCAGTTTAGGGGTCCTTCATGTGAAAAGGTTTGAGAACCACGGCTCTACACCATAGGACATATTCTATCCTTTGACCCTTGAGCTGAATAAGAAAAAAACTCCCCCACAAAAGCTCTTTTAGAATTGAGACTAGTCTCCACCTGTCGAATTCATAATCCAAAATGTTGTTAAAGTCTGTCAGAACTGTTGCTTCTTCACGGTCTGTTGATAATGTTAATTCATTTGTTGAACGTCGTAAACTAAAATTCTGTCTAAATCTTACACATTGTACCTTTTTAAGGGGGAAAAACCTTGGAAGAGCAACGGCGTAGGGATCACTCTACCGGGAAGTACAGACATGCAATAGCAATAAGTTGTCATTTCCAGTGCGTCAAATACTGACGCTTTGAGAAAGCCTGACAAAGCTTCGGTATTTGATATACAAGGTAGCCTACACTTCAGTGTCTGTATAAAACTCTATTTGATATGTGGTATTCAGCATCAATTGAAAACTCCATTAGGTTAACTAAAAGTTTGTGCTTTGGGATGAAACAAGCACTTATTACTTGACGGTGGATGGGTTACATTGAAGTTACTTGAAAGCCAAGGGCATCATACGGACGCTGAAGCATACCTTTTGTATCAAAGACGCTTTGTCAGACCTACTCAAAGTGTTGGTATTTCACGCCCTGGGATGAGACCAGACTGGCAATAGGTGTGCATAGACCAACACAATAAAATCACTGTATGGAAAATCGGGATTGACAAAACAATTTAACACGAGCTCCCTTTCCCAATAATCCCATTAATTTGTTTTGAATCTTGTAGAAATTCCACTGAACAGTTTTTTAATCGCGTGGTTTGATCAGACTGTCAGTGTAAAAATAGTTTTAACTGAAAACAGCAGAGTAGGCGTGGGGCATGTTTGTACAAAACAAACTGGTTACCAGGAAACAGACACCATGCTGCAGGTGATGACTGCTTTATTTAGCCTATCTGTCAATAATTAACCTGTTGACACTTCATAGTAACTACTCTAAACATAAACGCATGAGCCTAACTGGGTTTTTTTGACACACACTGCACTTATTTGTAGTAATAATTGGAGTTTGGGGACAGCCATTTGATAATTTTACGATTTTTTCTTTACTCTTATTGTTACAACTTACACCGTGTTGTACCAGGACGTACAGACAAGCAATAGCAACAAGTCATTCCAGTGCGTCAAATACTGACGCTTTGAGAAAGCCTGACAAAGCGGCGGTATTTGAGGTACAAGGTCCTACTCTTCAGTATCTGTATAAAACTCTTTTTTGATATGTGGTCTTCAGCATCCATTTAAAATACTTTTAGGTTTAGGAAAAGTTTGTGGTTTTGGGATGAAATAAGCACTTATTATGTGACGGCGGATGGGTTACATTGAAGTTACTTGAAAGCCAAGGTGTCTCATATGGACGCTGAAGCATACCTTTTGTATCAAATACAGACGCTTTGTCAGGCTTTCTCAAAGTGTTGGTATTTCACGCCCTGGGAAGAGACCTGACTGGCAATAGGTATGCAACAGACACCATAATTAACCAGGTTGACACTTCATAGCTCAGAATACGAACACATTAACTGTTTTCTTGACACACACTGACACGTGAGATACGGCACTTATTTTTTAATTGTACTTGGAGTTTGGGGACAGGCATGTGATCGATTTTTGCAATTAATTCTTTACTCTTATTGTTACAACTTACCCCGGTAGTGGGGCCTGTTGTAAGCATGGAACTTGTTGTATTTGACATTGCTATTTATTTATTTATTACACTACACACACACACAGGCTTTTAAACACTAACTTTCAATGCAGAGAAATATAAGGATGTTAATAATTACACCCTAATCCACACTTTGCTGTTCAAAAAGTCCTACATGCTGACTGTGCGGAAGCATAAAAACATAATATGCAAGTAAAGTAAGAGGTGTAGGGATCAAGAGGCTCCAATCTGTCATTTTCTGTCTTGTGTGTCCTGATTACCTTCACATCACCAAGGGTTTAATTACCGCTGAGCAAACCACACAGATGCCTCATGGGGAGACTAGACATGGAGACGAGTACAATCAGATCAGACGGATCAAAAAACAGGAGACTGCCAGCGAGCCAAGCTCATACTCGTATAGCTACAGAATATTAAGGTAGGCCTATAAACTAAACTGTGCACACAGAAGAGGGGGGAAGACACTCCAGCCAGGATGAGATCTGCACCAACATGAGAGGAAATATGAACTGTGAGAGGGGAAGCGCCTGGGTCGGAGGTGGGCATCAAAGTGTGCTCTGATCAAAGGCGTGTCTGGTGGGTAAGTGGCTCTCTCTTCTTTGTGTGTAATGATGGATCGCTGCCAGTTTCTCTCTGTAAAAATCCTACTGAACCTGCTGGCCTGTACTGATACAAGAGGGCTCATTCATTTATACAGAGCAACCGTGTCAATCAGATCTTAGTTTCAACATTCACAACTTGTTTGTCATTGTGATTTTGGAGGAATTCAGAAGGATTACGGTTGGAGTAAATCTATATTTTAACCTCTATTGTTTGCCTTGATTCTATGAATGTTGACTGTAAGAAAAGGTTTCAGGGTATGTGTTGCCATGCAGCAATTCAAAGGAGACCCCATCTGCTAGGCAACAATCCCCCCATGAGTGAACTAGGGTTGCCTTGTAATTGTCCCATGTGAGCAACAAACAGGGACAAAAAAGTGTTTGTAAAGAAAAGCAAATCTAATGCTTTGTTTCAAAGACTGGAAATAGGGGGAAAGCTAGTTTTAAAGATAATAAAAAAACACCTGCACCTCTAAAATTCACTCCTTATACCTTTTACATTTTACTTCCACTTTACTTCCAGAGAGAGTTCAGATAGCTGTTTCCTCCTGTTTATAGACAGGAGACAAACATCAAAAAAACCCAAAAACCTTTATTTGTCCCACAGTGGGGGAAATTGCTGTAAGCAAAGACAAGAGCAGAGATAGATAAGTGTACAAGTAGCATAAACAAAAAGTGTCAAACAAAGAAGTACCGTTCTTACAGAAAATAAAAACAAAGTTACTGTACGTTAAATAAGACTAAAATAGACCTTATACAGTACAGTCTCCTGCGTCATAAATAAATACTGGTAATATAAAAGTATTGTAGAACAGCAATGCACATAAGTCAGATATAGCAAACTGTATTATACAATAATTGCACATGAATTAGTAAAATTGCACTTATGGAAATTATGCACAGATGTAATAATGGCACATGGGATATATTGCACAGAGTCAACAGTGTTCATTGTACAGTCTGATGGCCGCTGGAAGGAAAGATCTGTGGTATCTCTCCTTCACACAGCGGGGGTGGAGCAGCCTGTCACTGAAACTGCTCTCCAGGGCTGACAGGGTGTAGTGCAGGGGGTGTGATGGTGTCATGGTCCAGCATAGCTGTCAGTTTAGCCAGGACCCTTCTGTCTCCCACCTCCCTCACTGAGTCCAGAGGACAGCCCAGGACAATGCTGGATTTCTTGATCACCTTGCCCAACTTTTTTCTGTCCCTCTCAGTGATGCTGCTGCTCCAGCAGACCACAGCGAGGATGGCTGACGCCACCACAGAGTCATAAAAAGTCTTTAGGAGGGGCCCTGTCACTCCAAAGGACCTCAGTCTCCTCAGGAAGTACAGACTGCTCTGACCCCTCTTGTACAGAGCATCTGTGTTGTGAGTCCAGACCAGTTTGTCGTTCAGGTGAACACCCAGGCCTACTTATAAGTGTCCACTCTCTCAGTGACCATTCCCTGGATGTTCACCGGAGGGGGGAGGGTAGACCGCCGTCTGCGAAAATCGACCACCATCTCCTTGGTCTTTCCCGCGTTGATCAGGAGGTGATTTCGCTGACACCAGTCCACAAAGTTCTGTGTCAGTCCTCTGTACTCTGCATCGTCATCATCAATGATGAGGCCGACAATGGCAGTCGTCAGACATGAGAATGATATCGATCTTCTCATCTAACTCTTGACAAAAAAGAGCAAATAGACTTCAACTGAATATTTGCCACTTATACAAATTTTTAATGCGGCAAAAACCTTGGCTACCTGGCTGAGCAGTTTACATTTATTCAGTGTCAATTACCCTCATTTCAAATGGTCCTTAGTGTTAAAGGGCCACTCCAACAATTTCGTGTTGCACTTCCATGAAGTTTGAAGACTTATGAAGGTATAGATCAAGCTACCTAAACATTGGATCCTACATTTGCCACGATGCCACTCAATAGTGTTTGCCTATATGCTTTTTTCTTTTCAACTGTCAGTGTCTAACACAAGCTTGCCTCTAAAAATTCTCAAAGCCAATGACATCACACTTTTGCCATATTTTGCCATACTTTAGAAAGCTCCCCCAGAGCCACCGAAGATACAACTGTTTTCACAGACTGAATAAAACTCTGTAAAATCAGTAAAATCCGTGGAGGGCCACTTTAAATGACTCAAATAAAACAAATCCAAGTGGAGAAAAATGGACGTGCACGCACTCATGTGCACATGCAGGATGCATCTTTACAGTGACTTATTACTTCCTTTCACAGCTCTTCTGTTGCTTTGCTTTTTCATTTCCCAAGTTCCTGGACGTGCTCTGAGCGTGGCGGCCAGCACACGCTACATGGAACTGGAGTTATTGTGAGTAAGTAGAGGGGAGGGGGTTAGACGGTAGATGGCTGAGTGGTTAAATGGATGAATGCTATGACTCATGGGCTGTGGAATCTGTTCATAAAACCTAGACGTAACAAAGCAACATCCCATGGAGAGCATATTCTAGTCATTAAAACAAACATTGGCCTCTGGAGTTGTCTTAATCTCACAGAAGTAGACTTAAAACTGTTTTCTCTTTACAGATTTTAACAATCTTCTGTTAAAGATTAATCCACAAGTCACATCTTGCCGTCATTGACCTCACAAGCACACTCCATCCACTCCCTCTCCCTCCTACCATGACAGGGGACATTGTCCCAGCTCCCCAGCAAGGGGACCCAGCTGCTGCAGCACCAGGCCCCAGCATCACCTCTGGGGAGCCTGTAGATGTGGAGTGTCCCATCTGCTACCAGGAGTACAACCAGTACAACAAATGCCCTCGGATGCTGGATTGCCTCCATGTTTTTTGCACTGAATGCCTCCAGAGGATCCAGCTCTGCCCCAGCGAGCGCCACCACAGCCCACCAGCCATCCCCTGCCCCCTTTGCCGCCACCTCACCCCTTTGGAGACTGGGGATGCCCTCTCCTTACCCTGCAATTCCCGCATCCTAGCCAGGCTGCCCCCCGTGGCCTTCCGCCTGCCTGTGGCCATGGCAAGTCGCCATGCCACCGTCACCCAGAGAGTGGTGCTCTCCCTGGAGGGCGACAGCAGGGACACCCGCTTCATCATCCTGCCCACCATCAGCCTGCAGGTGCAACAGATGCACCCGGACAGGCCGTATGGCGGGGCGCCAGGCCTGGTGGGGGAAGAGGAAGTCATACAGCAGAGCAAGAAGACGCTGTTCTGTGTTCAGCTGCTGGCGGTCATCTTCTGGATGGTGTTTGTGATCACCTGCATGGTCGGGGTGGTGTTTGGGCCACAACTGTTGAACAGGCATCTTTAACAGGAAGCATGGTTTATCTCTTAACTCAGATATAGTTATTAATACAAAGTCATGATATATAGTCAACAGGGATGCACTGTAAAAAAAAGTAGGTTGACAAAACAATTTGAGAATATAAAACATTTTCATTTATATTTTTATGAAGATTTCTTGACCACTGTGTTTGCTACTCACCCTGTAGTTATGGGACCAACTCACATTATACTTTACTTGTAGAATACCCCTACTTACACCAACCTTTACCATAGACATTTTGCCTTTACTTGCTACTGCTTATTTGTTGCTCTTTCATTAATGATATAGACTGATGAAGAGTTCCCTCTAGTGGTCTATTTTGAAACAGATGAGCTGAGAGCACAACTGTAAATAAAAGGATTAAAAACTAAAAGTGCTTTCTCTCTGTGTGCCTGTTTGATACTGTTATAATACAGCTAATGACTGAAAATGAATAAAGGTGGCCTGCATAACGCATATACACTGTGTCAGATGAATGCATTTAGAAAGATCTGTGCTCTTGGATATTTATACACAATTTCTAAGATAAAGAATTTAATTTCCTTATCATAGAAACCATTCACGGAATAAAGAATTAGAAGAATTAAATTACCTCCAGAAGAACAATGACTTCTTATGTGGATAACTGTTCTTGGCAGGCTGTGATGGCGAGGATGCAATAAGCCAGATTAGATAATCTATTGGCTTTAATGATGGCATTTAATAGAATAATGATGCAAAAGTGATTGTAAGGTACTCCTAATGTGTTTCTGTGTGTGTGTGTGTACCATGGTGTGTACTCTTTCTTTATTGGGCTGTGTAGATGATTTTTCTTGTTAATGGTGATAGATAAATATATTTAACCCTGTTCGTGAGTTCAAGTGGCCCACTATCAGACACTTTTAGCAAGCCACAACACATCTAATTCAGTATAGAACTAATAAAAATGGTCCAGAACAAAGATGTACAAGTAAGTACAAGTTCAGTTAGTAGAAGTACAACTGCACAATTTAATTTCAGATACAGGGATGGAAACTTCATTGTTTGTTGGCACCTGGGCAATATTGGATTGGGTTTCCACTTGAAGGATTATTTCAGTTGATATTGTGATTTAGTGGTGCACATTCCCAAATAAATTTGCTGCTCATTGAAGTACAAAAAAACAACTAAGTCACATTGAACATAGGCCTATGGGGTTTCTAAGGGTCTGGGGCCCCCGAGGCAGTTGCTCAGTTTGCCCTGACCTACTCTATTGTACTTTTTACTTCATTGCATTTATCTGAAAGCTGTAGTTAAAAATGTTTTAAAGCTCCTAATGAGGTATGAGGCATTGTCAGAGTTTTAAAAATCCAGTCGAGTGATTAGCTCCCATTTAACAAAAGTATAAACAGCAGTAATACTTAAAACATAAAGCTTATAACATTATATCAGTTTGACAGAAAAATAAAGTACTTTATTTTACGTCTAACAGATCAAATTTGAGTGAAGTATTTCTATCACTAGTATTTTTCTCCTGATGATTAATTTCTTTCAACTCAGTGGTTTATCTGACTCAAGGTTCAATGTATTAATCCATGAAACCATGGGAATTACAGTGCTCTCATCCCAGTTAGCCAACTTGAATAACATAACACTGGAAATAATTACCCATTAATTTAAAAACAACATCAAACCAATAATATTCCTCATTAAATACTGCATGAAACTTGGTGTTATTACCGTATATTAGTTGTGGCTGTACTGTTGATTATTCGTGTATAACAAGTTTTTTAATACTTAACACTGCAACATAATAAACATGCTGGGGGGTGGAGGGGGTTTGGGAGACTACGTAGGGAAAAGGGGGGTACGTGATTGCGTCACACGCCGCGTTGGCTCGCAGAAAGTGGAGAAAAGTTTTTCAGACCCCCTCCCCTGTATGTTTTTGTTGGGGGAAAAGTTGTTGGTAGTTAGGTCGTGTGAATGTAGCGTGTCCGTCGTGTTTCGCCCCTCGGTAGCAGCGGGAATGCGAGTGTTTTGCTTCCCTGAAGTCGGAGAGCGAGCTTGTGAGCAGGGCAACGACGCTTTACGTCCTCTGGCTCGGACTGAAAAATCTCAGTGGCCATCATCGTTTCACCTCTGCCGTCTCGTTAGCCACCTAGCTAGCTCCGCCGCTAGCTAACTACCCAACAAAGTTAACGCTACCTCGCCTCATAGTGTGTTTCTTGTGGTGACTCCCAGCTTGGGGGTTGGAGGGAAAAAAAGCAACCGTAAGGATGGCAGAAACCAAAATAATTTATCACATCGACGAAGAGGAGACGCCGTATTTGGTGAAGATACCTATTGCTGCCGAAAATATCACTTTGCTGGATTTTAAACAGGTCTTGAACAAGCCAAACTACAAGTTCTTCTTCAAGTCTATGGACCAGGACTTCGGGTGAGCTTTTTTTTTTCTTATGCAGGGATGAGCTTTGTGGTTTGCATGCAAAATGAGGAGTGATAAAGAAACGTCCAAAAGGTAGTAAGGATACAAGAAAAGTTTATGCTCGTTACTAAAGTTGTAAAACGTTGCAAAGCAATCCTTTAATGTGCCATTGTTTTCTGAGTGGAGGAGCACTGATTTAGGATAAGTTAACACCAACAAATGCTTGTTTAATTAAAGAAAAAAGAAAAAATAGCCATCTTTAATGAATTTCATGCAATCCTATCTTGTGACCGACTGTCGTTTATTCGTCACAGGGTACTTATATTAGAGGGATAATACACTTGAATAAAACCTGCCAGGTCGCCATTCAGCCAACACATCCCCTAATCAGCAACTGCAAAGTTGTAATGAGTGGTGATGAATATCCAAGTGGTTCTATAAATACTACGGGTATGTAGGCTGGGACATTTCTCAGAAAACATCATCATTACAATGAGGAGGCATTCCCCATCCCTGCTGCTTTTCTTTGCCCTAATCCTCATCTCTCCCTCCCTCCTTCAGTCCATCATCTGGTGAAATCCTCGCCTTTTCTTTCTTTCGAGACTGAAGCCAGGGTTTTGTCTCCCCCTCTTTAACACTTTGGCCTGCCAGCCATCCTTTTCATTCCCCGGCTTCCTCTCCCCTTTCTCCCAACCCGCTCCTCCAGAAAAGAGCTGTCTCCTCTCCTCTATCAATTTTTTCCCCCCTTCTTCCCCTGTGTGGCTGCTGTGCATTTTCCTGCACAGGAATGCATGTTTGTGGTTTATTCACCCAGTGAGACCCTCAGGGCTTCTGTTAAATGCATTGTAGTCTTGGATGAGTCTAGTATTAAGGCCGGGCCACTTGCCTCTTTTCCTCTTTGGATGGCACCACCGGAGCTTGTGCCAAGGAAGCTTCAGTATCAACTCAAACACCAAGATTAAATGGATGGAGATGGTTTTTCATAAGGCCGCGACAGAGCTGGCAGGCTACGGCTGCCCCTCGGATGCAGATCTTTTGAATTTTAATAGCGGCAACAATAATCCTGACTTGTTTAGAGATTTCCTTTGTTTAAATCTGCAGTAAATGCCATTAAAAATATTCAACATCTGGTGTGTTGGATTATTGAAAGGATTGGCCAAGTTAGATTAGCTCATGCACAAAAATGTGTCGATTGCTGCTTTGTTGGTTGTTTTAGTTATTTACCAAGTTAAAAATGCAGTTTCCAAAATTGGGTCAGCTGCTTTCTTTTTTTTATCACGTTATATGGCCATAAATGATGCTTGGTCACACTATGAAAGCAACGTTATGACGCCACTTGGTGCTCTGGGAACTTGGCTTCTGCCATATTTCTGACCGTTTGCAGACTCATTTCTTGTGTAAATTAATTAAATTGAGTGCGTGGCCTCTGGGATTTCACAGTAAAATACTTTAGAGCTGCAACTCATGATTAGTTTCCTTCCAGATGAATCTACCGATTATTGCCTTCAAGGTCCCAGAGCCCAAAGTGACGTCTAAAAACATGTTCTGTTCAACCGTCCAACACTCAAATATTAGTGAAATTATGTGAGTTAACAATGATATAAAACAGAGGAAAAGCAGCAATCCTCACATTTGAGGAGCTAAAAAAGAATTTAAACCATTAATGGGTTATCAAAATACTGCTTAATCGACAAGTTGTTTCAGCTAGATATTGTTTAACTACGAGGGTGGGCCATAAAACAGGAAGACCTCTCATATAATGCAAAACAATTCAACAGCACCACAAACTACATCCTCCAAAAAGATCATTCAGGTAGATCCACATCGTTTTAGCCAGATGTGTATATAATAACTGAAAAGCTGTTGCCTGCTACTTCTACGGGCGCGGTAATATCTGTAGAGCCCTCCTCTTTATACTCTAATGGTCTCTGTTAAGACTAGGCTTGCCACAACGCCAGTGTAATTTCCAAGTTAGCAGTCCAATTAAGTGCTTGTGTAACCAAACAGGACATGATTTTAAAACCCTGCACGCTTGTAAGCGAACACACAATGTTTTGTGTTTTTCCAGAGGCAAACAGGCTTCATCTCAAAAGACCCGCCCACTCAAACCCTCTCAGCACAGCAAGGAAAGTTATTTTCAAAAGAGTATGGCAACAAAAATTCCCTGTTCATAACCTAAATTGTGCAGCTTGGCGTCACACGCACCCTCATTTAAATATCTCCAACTGAGTTCAGATGAAAAATTTCAAACATAGCTCAGAGTCAGCTGTCCAATCAAAGCAGGGAACTCCCCCACCACCACCACCTCTCCGACCCAGGAAAGGAGTGTGTAATAGTGTGTGTTTTCGTTTGCCCTGGTATGAGGCCAGCTGTCGGCCAGAGCTGTGTGTGTGGCAGTGGGGGGAGATCCGTGGAGTGGAGCAGGGCCGGTGCTGGAAACCTGGGGCTGGACTGAGGCCATTTGCCGGGTGTCTGGGGGCGACCACGGGGAGAAGGAAGGGGAGAAAGAGAGGGGTGGTGTTCGCTCAGAGTTATTAGATATTCCTCTCTGTGCATCTGCTGCTAAGGGGATCAGGGAGCCGTACAAGTGAGATTCATTGTTAGAAAGGATGCTGTGTTGAGTGTGAGGAATTTAATGGTAGCAAGGGACTGGAAAAAAGGGAAGTGGGGGTGAAAAACGCCAGGTTCAGGACTCTGCATATTTCAGGGTGGTTTGTGGATTATTCGAGGCATTAAGGAGTGTGTGTGTGTGTGAAATGACTCGACTGTAGTCGCTTGTTTGTTTGGAGGGCAGAGGAATGAAGACAATTACACTCTCTGGAGAAGAATGTTGCATCTGTTCATCTGCTGCCGAGATGCAGTTTCACAGTTAAACAAATCAGATGGAGGAAAAAGATCGTTTGTTAACTAACATTCAGTAGCCACACACACACACAACGAGCTCTCAAATGTCTTCCTGCAACAGTGCCCACAACAATCTGGCCGTATGCTAACACTCACCCGCAAAACCAGCTCTCAACAGCTGCTTACGAAAGCCCACTGGAGCCTGACCAAGTCTCACACACATAAAGAGGAGGCACACTGGCAGATGACGCTGGGAAAACGAAAAACTTTTCAAGGAGCTGGAGCAGTCAAGTGTCCTCTCTGTAGCACTTGTGCCCAGCCCCTGTCCTCAGCAAACTACTGTAATAACATGGTGGCAGGCCGCTGGGGGGGAAATTACACAGCTGAAGCCGAATGTTTGCCTTTCTGACAAATATGGAGGGCGAGTACGGAGGAGGAAGAATGGCTGGACGGCCTTTAAGGAGCTTTGTGCCGTGCGGACACTGGGCTCTCTAATGAGAAGTTATTGTTATGTGTATTGGATTTTCATTCATATTTAATTGACCAGGTTGTGTCAAATTTGCAAGGAGGCTCAAACCCAGTAGGAGCGTGTGTGCGTTTTAGCTCATTGCCGCAGCGTTTGTCACTTGCCGGAGGAAGCAAATTAAGGTTGTCTATGAAGATTCTCAGTCATCCAGGTCATAGTTATCCAACGAAGGTTAAAATGAAGGGCAACTGGACTTGGTTGAAGATACTGGAAGACGTTTCGTCCCTCATCCAAAGGACTTCTTCAGTTCTGACTGACTGGCAGGGAAACTCAGCTATTTAACCTCAGTGGGGTCGTTGGCCCGGGTCATCGATACCGCTGGTTCGTTAGTGTTCCTTGTTGCTGTGACGACAGTCGTTACAGTCGTTGAGACTACCTGTGGCAAAGACTGAACGACCATCGTTGGTATCTTCACCTGAGGCTAATAGGTTACATTTGTTGAGTTTCCTGGGAAGTGATGAAAGGACAGCATTGTAAGTGGGGGATTAGTGGTGGCGTAGACCCCCTCCCCTGTTCAATGACGGCTTCTCGACCTGGGTGTAGATGGCTTCCTTGACACCTCTTTCAAACCATCCATCTTCTCTGTCTAAAATGTGCACCTGGTGGTCCTCAAACGAGTGTCCTCTGTCCTTCAGATGTAAGTAGACTGCAGAGTCTTGACCTGAGGAGTTGGCCCTTCTGTGTTGAGCCATGCGTTTGTGTAGTGGT
This sequence comes from Micropterus dolomieu, assembly GCF_021292245.1. NCBI lineage: Eukaryota > Metazoa > Chordata > Actinopteri > Centrarchiformes > Centrarchidae > Micropterus > Micropterus dolomieu. The sequence continues at coordinate 22,186,426 of NC_060161.1, read as the reverse complement.
TGTTTAGTCCCCCCAATATACAGGTCTGTGCATTCCTCACTGCATGGACCGCATACACTAGATTGCTTTTCTTGTGTTTGGGTGTGCGGTCTTTGGGGTGTACCAGCATCTGTCTTAGTGTGTTCTTGGGTTTAGTCTTGGCCACAGGTAGTCTCAACGACTGTAACGACTGTCGTCACAGCAACAAGGAACACTAACGAACCAGCAGTATCGATGACCCGGGCCAATGACCCCACTGAAGTTAAATAGCTGAGTTTCCCTGCCAGTCAGTCAGAACTGAAGAAGTCCTTTGGATAAGGGACGAAACGTCTTCCAGTATCTTCAACCAAGTCCAGTTGCCCTTCATTTTAACCTTCGTTGGACAAATTAAGGTTGTTTGTTCTTTTTTCCTTTTGATATCTGCGAGGCTAAGTCTTAATGGCTTGGGAGGTGTTTTGGTAATACGATTCGAACAGAGTATAATCCCTGTGATTATAATTTTACTTTTCATTACAAGTGGAATTTGTTTTGAGGGTTCACTTTGAAGCCAAATGAGTGACCGCTTGTAATGGTTAGTGGAATCATGTACAAAACTGCAAAGTCACATTAAGATAAAATGAATTAAATTGGGTTAATTAAATGAGACATTTGAAGTCACAAAGGATAAAATACTTTTAAGCCAAAACGGAAAATTTCCTCAAGTTATAGTTTAGAGAAAATAATCTGGGGAAACATGAACAGAAGTCCAAAAGCTTGCAGGTTGACATCATGATATACCGTGAGACATTTTATCAACAAGTGTTTGGGCCAAAGCTGCAAATCAATGAACAGGTCTTCTTCATGGCAATATTTGATTGTTACACAAATTGTGGCCGAAATGTGAGGAAGTTCTTTGGTTTGTTGGATATTTAATTCACTGGATTAACCAAAAACAGACACATTATTTTATCTATACACAGTTTCTCAATAGTTTCCACAAAAAGTAATAAATTCTGCTGTACAATGCTCTGGTGATGAGAGATATATATGCTTTCTTTGTCACGTATAAAAATTGAGACGTCCTGAGCCAATCCTTAGTATCCAGGGTTGGGGCAGATCCTTTGGTTTCTCGGCTGTGCTTCGTCCACCTCAGCCTGCCAGTGTTGCAGCGTTGCTCTCCATTACTAGAGCCTGCTGCTGTGTGAATATATTTAGAGTTCAGACATGAGATTGGCAAAATTCACATATTCGCTAAACTCTGATGCTCACATATCCGTTATCAGGGGGGATAACTTTATCTTTAGGAAAGCTAAATGTACTAAAACCAGGTAGCACCTTCATCGGTTTACATGCCAAATGTTTATTGAGAGATCCACTTCCTCATTTCCATTGGGTGCATGTGTTACCTTTCTAGATCCACTGCTCCGAACCATAGTTGGTTCCACCAACCAAGTTTTAGACTATAATAATAATTCCCTTTAGCCTGGTTTGTAGCTGGTCACCAGCCCAGTGTTGGCCGTTAATTAATGAGACCATGGCGGCCCGCCACAGTCTAATTTACTCCGCCACAGTTTCAAAATGAACCGAAAATATTTTTACAGATCTCATAACATTTCAGACCTTGTGTTTTGTGGGCGCTGCTCTGTGCTGCTGTAAGCTTGCATGCTCACACACTCGAGACAACCACTATTATTTTGAGGTAACTACAGTAACCTTAACGGTCTGTTTCTGTCACTCGTTTGTGAGAAGGCGATTAAGCTAGCCGCACCTAAATTTGTAGTGCACACGCATTAAAGCCTTTATGGTAAATCCACTGATGGACACCCACCGGTGCAAGCTGACAGGCAGATTAGCGACTTTATGCTGTCAGTTTCTCTCTCTGCAGTTAGACTGTTGTGCTAACCTAGCCTGTCAAAAACATTGCAAAAAATAAATAAATATATTCATATAATTATTAAGTGTTGTTTACCTTGATAGACAGACAAGGATTGAATGTAGGGATGGTTGAAAAGGTCTTGCACAGATATCGTTATGTGTTGTATTAGGATTAGGAATGGCCTGTATCGTCAGATGATCAGCATCCTGGGCAAACTATCGTGATCGTGTTGCGAGTGTGTCTGCGATTCCCGAGTGTTTCTATAATTCCAACAACTCTTAAGAGAGTAGCAGATTACATCACGTCAGTTTCAGGAGTCGCTTTCTTCCTGTTACTCTTTTGTTCATTATCAGATCAAGTGTAAAGCTGATGATACACGGAGCAACTTTTAGAGCAATCGTACTCGGGCCAACGTTGCCGTCAGTGGTAATGAGTAAAGATTACTACCGTAATCCCCTTCCCCCGCCCCGCCCCGCCGCTATTGTTCAAAACATAGTCGGACTTGCCTCCAGCAAGATTGCCCAGCAACATTGCTCAAAAAGTTGCCCTGTGTATCATCAGCTTTAAGCGTTCAAACTTAGTAGTTTTGAACCGAGACCTCATGTGTTTATTTAGGAATCAGCAGATACTCAGTATTAAAGGTACAATGTGTGATTTTTGGCCACATGCTCCAAACAAATAGGGAGCAGCTTTTCACCTTGTGCAAGAATTGCATGATTTACTCATTTTTAAATGGTTCAAAAACAGGGAAAGATCTACGTTTGTGTAAACATTATATCAGTTTTTGATGTTTTCAGTCTCAAACGGAGCTTATGTGTCACGTGACGTGCTTCAACAAATATTACTGGAACATATAACAAACTACACAACACTCACAACCCTGTGTACTATAAATGAAAACTGCTTCTGTTATATTTGATCTGATTTTAAACATACTGATGTTATGATGTAACTGATTTTAACATATTAGCTTTTATGTTGTGTTTGATTAAACATGATAATTGTCATTTTCTTCAATCATATAATTATTAAAAGTCTTAAAATACGTTGCTTGTAAAAAGTGTTTGCTTGAGACAGTTGAAGGCACGGTACACGGGATGGGACGGGGGCTAGCTGGTTAGCATGGTAACTTCAGTAAATATCTCTGAAGCAGAATATATAGAGCTATTATTCCTTCACATTCTGTTTGTCTTACACATTGTACCCTTTTAAAGGACTTTGATTCTGGACATTTTATATACAAAAGCCTAAAATTAAATAGGTTACATTATTACTATGACTTTCGCGTGAAATTAGTTTTGAGTGAATTTACTGCTGTTGTGTTGATGTGAGATAACACAAGCTAACGTTTGATTTAGTTCAGCCATGTTGTTTTCATATCCTAATTTATTCTATTTAATGTGTCAGTAATGTAAACCATTTAATCCCCCTGCAGCTGACTAAAACCTTGGTGTTGTGTTCTGCCCTCGTTCCTCCACCCAGCTGCACCATCCAGACACTACACACCGTGCCATAATGTTATGAAGGTAGAACAATTTATAACTCCTCAACCTCACTCTGGCTCTCTGTGTTTCAGGGTGGTGAAGGAAGAGATTTCTGATGACAGTGCCAAGTTGCCATGTTTCAACGGCAGAGTGGTGTCATGGGTAAGAAATAAGAAACCTGTTTTAAATAAACGTGAGAGTGGGAGTTATCCAGATTGGTGACCACCACTCCAAATCTGTTAATGACCTCACTGTGTGAGACTTCTGTGAAAATGTCAAGACGTTTAGCCAACATCATCAGCCAGAGCCTGTTTTCAAATACCACTTTTCCTTTTCTGTGCATTCCCTCAGACCTCCCTCAGGATAATGATCTCGTCTAATGAGCAGCAGTAAAATTAAGTCATTCAGTTATTATTCACTGAGTTTGCATGATTGTACATCGTATTGCAACAATCAACTCTTTTGTCGTTTATTCTTGTGCTTTGGCGAGTGTTTGGTAAAAAAAAATATCTTAGGGGGGAAAAAATGTCCTGGAAAGAGCGTGAAACCAGAACCAGACTGACCAGGAGGAAGATTTTAGCCACAGTCTGAGTCACTTTCATCAGTAACATGTACTAGTAGTTTAGCTCAATTCAAGCTTTGCATTGATATCAATTACTTTGTCTTTTTTTTATTTGTTTAATTGATTCGCAACAAATTTAAAATGTCTTTTATAGTAGTCTTGTTTCATGATATATATGTCACTTATTATTCAAATCTACATTTTACAAAGTGGTGTACACGTTTCTTGCTGTCCTGGCTTGATATCAATGTTGTCTTTAGATGAATCCGTTCTCATTGGTTGCAGTGAAGCCAATCCATCACTGTCATTCTTCAGGCCAGGGAGGTTCCTTTTTATACCAATGACTTTTTTTATTTTGAGTTATTGCAGTTCTGCAGACAACCAGCCATGATATTTTTTTATCTTAAGATTCCTGACACGAGTAAAATAACTGGAAAGTGGAAACTCTCTCCTTGTCAATCTTGAGTTTATATACTTGATATGAGAAAAAAGATTCCCAGTCAGACTTATATGGTCAGTGTTGCCGTGTCACTGTATTGGTGAAGTCTGCAGATGCATGACGTAATCGAACAGCACTGCACATTATGATGACGATGCAACATGTGGACCCAAAATGGCTTTCTGCTTTCTGAAAAATAATGACAAAGGCAAATGTTTCTCTCGTTGTGTTAATCGATACTCAAGCTGGCGAGCTACACACAGCACAGCTTGTTACCAGCTACAGTACAGTGAGTCGCCAGGCACAGCTTTCATACTTTCCATTTCTCTAGCAGAAGGGCCCCGTTGTTGCGCCCCACCCCACAGGTCACATTTGAATAGAGACAAAACATTGCGACTGGGCCCAGATAAGCAGGTTTGAGGCTGAAGCATCTGTTAAGTGCATAAGAACGAAGGAAGGCATTAAAAGGGGGCGAACAAAGCTCAGAGACCAGAGGGACTGATATGTGATCTGCAGGCCAAGACGGATGGAGGGATCCCAGAAGACGAGTGTTTCATAGCCATTAGTGGGGGGAGAAGAACTGGCAGTGACTCAGTAAAGAGAGTGAACGTCAGGCTGAAAAGGCTGATGATTTGGTAGAATTATTTTAAAGGTTATGAAGGTTATAAAGGAATGCAAACCCTGTTTATCTAAACTCACCCAATGCGATTATTTAGACTGATATTGCGTTATGATTTGCAAAATTAGAGGGAAAGAGTACTTTACATCTTTATTTTCATTGATAAACATATTAAAATGATTACAGTCAGGGCTCTAGACTTTTTGCATTAGTTGGACTAGCACCTTTAGCACAATAACAGTATATTCTAACCTTTTGTCACTTCCCATGATACACATTAATAGTTTAGTGTAGACAAGAACACCTTCTGGTAAATGTTTCAACAAAAAATGGCCAAAAAAAAAAAACTTTAAAAGCGCAGATCTGTGCTGAACAAGATGAAAAGTGTGCCTGATGTGCACTTACCGAAAAATATAACTACACCTTGTGGCGACGCAGACCACAAGAACAACGATTGGTTGGCTTGGTAGCATCCTCCAAGCTCCCAGGAAGTGCTTCGTGCTTTGAAGACAGTTTAACTAGTGGCCTAACAAGCGGCTGCTAAACAGTGGATACTTTCTTTTGAGCATCACAACCCCCGTGAAATGAATCGTTTCACTATTAGAATTTGATCCATTCGGATACAGTTGGAAAGTCTAGGAGAGCCACACGATTATTATTTTAACCACATTCAGGTTAGAGGACGGCTAGTTAGCCGGCTCACCAGCAGATTGGCCAGTGTAATTGCAAAATGCCAGGTATAAATGCGAGGCTGCGTGCGTTGCCAATGCCATGTGTATCAGGGTAGAGTTGCCGCAGGAGTATCAGTCGAGCACCCCTTCTTTTCTTTTGATCGGCTCTCACCTTCTTCTAGGAGTGTCTTTTGGGAGGAAGTACACACAGATAGAGATGTGATCGACCAAAATTTGTCCCTCGAAATGTTAGTTGCACCAGTGCGGCACAGAAAAAATGTAGTCGCACCGAACTGACCAAATTGGTGTGACTCTGGAGCCCCGGCAGTGTGATTTTTGCACGTTTTGTCCCAAACAAAGATGTTTTCTTAAGTCTGTAGAATATGATGTGTAGGCCAGGACATCTCTGCAGCACGACAATATTTAATTTAAAATTTCAGTAGGCCATATTGTGATTTGGTTAAAACTAATTGTTCAGCCCTGTTTCCAGCATTAAAATACTTTATTCTGTTTAATATTTTAGCCCAGTATGCCCGTATGTGTTTTTTAGTAAACCGGTCTTAAATACATCTTATTCCCTTCCTGTGTGCGTTTTTATGGTTGAGGTAATTGGATGCTGGATAGCATTCATCCTAATTATTGGGGGGGGGTGCGCACTTGTAGGCACTTTTGTTGTATAATGAAGAGAGACAGGTTAAGTGTAGGATAGCGTTTCAGTATGCCCTTGAGACGTCCATCTGAAAAGAGTACAGTGCTTGTGTGTCAAAGTATTTGACATCTTAGCCGTTTATCCTCTCTCTACCTTCCACCTCCTTCGTACTCCTAGTCTCATTCCTCTTGTTTTCTCACCCTCTCTTCTCTCTACCCTCTCTTGATTTGTACCACTTGTTTTGTGCTGCTCGTTTTCATCCCGACTCTCCATCTTTTACATTGTCTTGTCATCTTTTCTTTTTCTCTCCCCCTTTTCAGTTGGTTTCGTCGGACACTCCCGCAGCAGAGCCCCCGGTGGCAGTGGTCCCCCCTGCGGAAACAACAGCCCAGCCTTCGCCCCCTCCTCCGCCACTCCCACCCCCACCTGTAGAGAGGACTGGGGGCATCGGGGACTCCAGACCGCCCTCTTTCCAGTAAGCAAAGCACACACACACTCATTTGATTTACAGTACTGTATATTTACCTGAAGAGGTGCATCACATGGACAAGAACATTCTCAAAAGCTGCACAGTACGCCAGCAATTTAAAACTCAACAAACACTTGTGCTTCTCCCATAGCTGTGATGTATATACTGTATATTTCCCTGAATATCTCATACACTCCCAGGATCAGGTTGCAACAAGAGTGGCAAGAATACTGCAGCTCATTAGAACCTGATATTACCTGGGGCCGCCCTTGTTATTAACGTGACCGGTTCTGGGAGCAGCTTTCAGTACATTAGACACACTGACTTGATTTTTATAATGTTCTTACACATAAACATGTTTTAACACTTAGATTTTTCTTGCTTTTTAAAGCTATAAAAGAAAAAAAAAACATCAGAGAGCATGTGTCTCATGGAATGTCATTAACCTCACTTTTTGCAGAGTTAAAGTAGTAAGTTAGCTTTCGTTTAAAGTATTTTTAAACTTGCAATGATTGTCTGGCCACTTTGGGGCAGTGCGACGCGATGTAAACGCAACAGTTTGTGTGTTTGACTTCAAGCGGTACATCAGAGCGCTGACCTAACGTGAGTTAAGCTGGAATTAACGTAAGGCATGCTGTTTGGAAATGTTTTACGACTCACAGGCGCTGCAAAAACATTAAAACCTCACAGGAGGAAGGCAACTGCAGTTTTCTGACTCTGGCGACAGCAGTTGCACCTATTGATGGCATATTAAGTTCAAATGCAAACAGGTTAACAGTTGCGTATTCACACATCCAGCAGACACGAAGCAGCGTTCATTTCAGCAACCTAATCAATGTAAATCCAATATTCACTCTCCATTTAGCTCTGATCTGGTCTCCACCATCTCCTGAAGCAAACGCTCCACTATGTTAACCAGCTAGTTGCTAACTATGTTTATCTCCTGTTAAGTGCTGGGCAGGAAGCTTATAGTGAGTTTAACAGAGCATTGAAATGACGCTAACGAGACAGTTAAGATTGAACCAAACTTTCAGTGTAAAGTTTGTAAAGGATGTAAAACCTAAACAATGAGCTTTAAAAAAAGCTAAAACCCCTTTGTTGAGACAAAGGTACCTGCAGAGTTGGGTGATAACTCTGTGGGTTTGTCACGACAAACTATCCCCTTCACATTACACATAGCAATTTGATCCAATGTTCATATAAAAATAGTGATTATGGCAGCTTTAAAGTGTGAAGCCACAAAGAAGTCTAGTCACACACATTTTCAGAAAGAAATAAAGATCCTCTAAACAGACTTTTCTTCATCCTGTAGCATCCATGTTATCCTACTAAAATATGAGGAAACCATTACTGTAATTTGAACAGGCCCAGTTGTGTCCAAAACAAACAAAGTATCTATAATTTGTGTAACTTCTTATCATCGCTCTCAGCTCCTCGAGAAGTAAATTTTCTTTAGTTTGGTTTAGGGGCCAATTGGAGTTCACACCCGCCAATGAAACCTCCCATTACAGCTGCAGCACTCTCAGTCATTTCTCATTCTTGACGTCGTCTTGTCCGTCCCCCGTGGCTGCAGCAGGTTTTTGAATCCAGTGTCAAATTAAACAATTTCTTTTTCAACCTCACTAAATGTGCGGTTTGCAGCCGTGGGCGTATTAACCGCGCTACTTATTTCTTCCCATGCTGTATTTGGAGCTGGATCAACACCATCGCTCATACTGGGAAATTAAATGTAATTCAAATTGGAGGCTCTCTGTGGCCGTCTGAAGAAAACCGCTCTCTTTATTCATCTTTGCTTTGATCGTGAACCACAAGACTTTCTCTGTCTATCTATGTAATCAGCACATTTTTCAGTGTGCGCATGGTACTGAAGTCTGCTGCCTCACGTAGGATTACTCGGGTTTTTTCTTGTTGCTACATGCATGTTGGCCTGTTTACCAGCTGTGGATGTGATGGGGTTGGTCCCGTGGCTGCTTCTTGCTCTTATCTTTAGATGGATTTGGTGACATGTGACTGACAAAAGTAACTATGCTTTTAACTAGAGAGATATATTGGCTGAAATGAGATGATTGCAGAGATGTTGGTATCTCTTTAATATCAGCGAATAATAAACGAGAAATTCCTATAAAGAAATACTAAACTAGGGTTGAGCGCATTTAGAAACACTGTCACCATTACATAGTTTGTCCACCACTGACATGTTGATTTTTACACTTTAAAATGTTCTGCTTACTTTCTTGGTCGCAATTCTTTTAAAAGATCAATCTAATAGATCCATACTCAAAAATCAGTCGGGCTGTACAGTTAACCTTTGTACTTGTTGTATTTGAAATTCATTGGCTCCTTTGTAAACTAAATTGCTGAAAGGGGGACATTACAAAATTAAAATAAAAGCTCAATTTCTGCACATGGACTACAAACATTTTCTAAATCAGGCTTTGGGTTCTTTTTTTTTCTTTTTTTTATCTTTCCTCTGAACAACAAACAAACGGACATTCCTGCAGAAGACTGAGCATGTTGTTGAGATACAACCGACAGTCCTCATGTTAAGTGCTGCGTTCAGTCTGATGGGAGACTTCAGACATGCATGAGATTTGATTTAGTGCTTTTAGTTGATTTAGTTTATTTGACATTACGTGAGGGAGGAGATTAAATCAAACAGAACTACAGAAATGTCAGGTATCATACAGCAAAGTTCCTCCTGTCATCTGATCTTCTCTGTGAAGATGTAAGTGCAGATATGGGAGAGGAAATTTTCTGGATACGATGTAATGTGATCTCATAATACCAGATCTTATTATCTTAAGTCAAAAACTAGATTGAAGTGTAACTGGATCATATTTTTAAGTGTAGCATATACTTGTTTTTATAGCATTCAAACTATCGATTGTGTATTTTATCCAGTGTTTGCATTGTATTACATATTTGTATTGCATTTGTATTGTGTCACATGTGTGTTTGTGCGTGTGCTCTGCTGCATAAACGTACTTACTAATTGCCACATAAATAAAAAAGGATAAATAAAGTTTTTCTTTAATGGAAGAAAGACAGACACACCCTGCCAAATGTATTCATTAAAGTTTTTGTCAAAGGGTAAAAGAAAAATGTTTTAACTTTTTCCAAAACTGTTGAGCTGCCAGATAATCAACGTGACTTATGAAACTCCAGATTGAGTTAGTAATTGTCAATTGTTGGCATTACTGAATCATTTGAGTTCTTTAAAAGTCTACTAGACGTTCATAGAAGTAGAAAGTAAAATAATTTACTTTTTAAGGGGAGCTCCTCTGATTTTACACATCAAAGTCTGTTTACAGGTGTTGAGTAGGGGGGAAAGATGATTATTGCTTTGCTAAAATCATAACATTAAACAGTTAGATCAAATGTTTATATGCTACCGCGCTTCTTCTTTTACAGCCCCAACGCTACAGGCAGCGTGGAGACCTTGGACGACCAGACCGAGACAGAGTCTGTAGTTTCCTTCAGGAGAGAGAGGCCTCGGCACAGAGAGAGCATGGAGCAACACGGTGAGAAATGGCAGATCCCAACACTGATGGAAAAAATGCTCTTTTATTTATGACTATGTGCCATGAAGATTTGGCACGCTCCCAACATCTAAACAATGAATGGATCGTGATGTTATCCAGAAATGCTGAGAAGTCAGGAATGTTTATGATCTCTACAAAAAAAAAGTAAAAGAAAGCAAACATCAACTTGAGCAAACATGAAAATTGAATATCTTCCCTCTCGTCTTTTGGGGCTTCTTCTTTGGTGTTCCAGGGCCTCGTATGAACGGCCAGACTCGGCTTGAGCGCCACCTGGCGGGATACGAGAGCTCCAGTACAGTGATGAGCAGCGAGCTGGAAACCACCAGTTTCTGTGACTCGGAGGACGACGACACCATGAGCAGGTGAGGGAGTGATGAAAGAGGGTTAGCTGAGAAAGATTGTTCACTAAGAATTCAGACACCTGCATTTTATGTATCCCACAGTAGTAACATGGGTGTGATTGGAAATATGTGTGTGTATCAAAACATCAAATTAAGAAAGAGCATGAATAATTCTGCAACAGTTGAGCGTAGTTAATGTTAAAGTCAGCTGGATCCACTCCTCCACTTTACTTTATACTCAGTCTTTAGTTTTTCTATTATTTGTATTTACACTTCTGCTTCTCCTCTCCAGTCATACCCCAACTAACTTTCTAAGTAATAAACAATAACATATGAACAATAAACAATAACCATGGAATATGATATGTTTTAGTTGTAATTTCTACAGTAAGAGAAGAGAAGACAATATTACAATATTAAAAGATGATGCTAATGAGATTAAAATAGCTGAGTGTTTCTGGGCTTTTCGTGTCTCCAAATTGATCGTCTGCCTTGCGGGGTTTTTATTTTGGCATGTTTACTTTTCTGTTTTATTTTATTGTTTGTCTGCGTTGCTGCTGTCTATTTAGATTTGGCCAAGACGCAGCATAAAAGAACATGAAGGAGAAGTTTTAAACATATAAAAGACAGCAGTTACACATAAATAAATAAACACAAGCCTCTTAATTCACTAAATAAGGCAAAATACTATTTTATAAACAAAGAAACTGACCAATATTCACCATATCCTTCAGATTTGAAACAAACTGTCAATAAGAAATAAAGTCAGTCAGTTCTGCAGAAGGTTTTCAGGCTTTTCTCTTTTTACCTCGTTCTGTTCAGACTCAATGAACCAACAATTGTAGGACGTCCTTAGAGCGTCATCGTAATGGCCTTGAGTTCTTAATCATGCTCAGGTAGGTAGGAGCTAGTCCAAGAAGTGCCTTATAGATAAAACACAATATACCTTCTTGCACAGAGAGAGGGCCATAGAGCTTTATAGTAAAGGGTACAATGCTGAGTCTGTTAACTACAGCCAGAGAAAAAACTCAATGCACAATGATATACAACCTCTATTTCTGTAGACATTGGGCAGAAGCACTCATGGATATCAGATCACCATAATCTAGTGTGGGTGGGAAGGTTGCCGTCACCAGGTATTTTCTAGCTCTAGTGGATAGGCATGATTTTGATCTGTAGAGAAGGCCTAGCTTAATCTTGAGCGAATATGAGTTTTGAAACACCAGGATGAATGTGAGAGTAGAAAATAAACCTTTCTAAATTAGCTTCCCTGTTAAGCTTTTTGTGTGTTTCAGACACAAAAAGTAACACAAAAGGGGAGACAGAAGTTAAAGGTTTGTGACAGCATGTTTCTCGTCTGATCTCTCACCCTTTTGTTGACCCTTGAACTCGTAGGTTCAGCAGTGCGACAGAGCAGAGCACGGCTTCCAGGCTTCTGAAACGGCATCGTCGACGCAGGAAACAGCGCCCCCCACGCTTGGAGAGGGTATGTGCTATTAAGTTATCTTTTCTGCCTTACATCTTCTCACATCTTTTGTTTACTGTATCACTGTGATTGCTTTCTGCTATTCTTTGCTAAATCAAGTGTTTAGAGAGCCTTTGAGTATTTCCGTCAGCATTTGTAAGCAAATCTCAAGTGGTCACTTTGTGGTTTTCAACTCCAGGCGTCATCCTTCAGCAGCGTGACAGACTCCACTATGTCCTTAAACATCATCACCGTCACTCTCAACATGGGTCCGTAAACTCCTGGTCTATTCTTGTCTTTGAACCTCAGTGTTTCCTGGAAGTACTAAGGAAATGTTAAACTTTTGAACATGTACAACAAAATATCAGAGAGCATGTGTCTTGTGGAATTTCATTAACATCACTTTGCAGAGTTTAAGTAGGCTTTTGTTAAAAATATTGTTAAACCTGCAATGATTTTTATACAGACGTTATACAGCCGAGACGTACTTGTCAAGTACTGCCCCACACTTTTCTTGTTTGCTAAATGTGTGCGTAGTGACGCTATTCTGATTTGTCAACAATACAGAGAAGTACAACTTCTTGGGCATCAGCATTGTGGGCCAGAGCAACGAAAGAGGAGACGGAGGCATCTACATCGGCTCCATCATGAAGGGAGGAGCTGTGGCTGCAGACGGACGCATCGAACCTGGTGACATGCTGCTGCAGGTGAGGAAGAATAAAGCCTTAATCCTGGTGCGAAGGGAGTGTTTATCTTTTAAATGACTGTGTTGGTTTGTGAATACTGGTGTAGCTTTTCATTTCGGGAGTGTTCCCAGTGGGTTTTTAGGAACAGCTCAGTGTTTGCTCAGTTGTAATTAATTTATTTTGTCGGTTTAATGTGTCGACAGTTTTTTGTTGTTTTGTTTTTTTTTCCCACTCACTCAAATAATCACTGATTTATACGACTGATTAAGCAGTTCTCATGTGTACAACTGCAACAGAGGATTATTTATTATTATTATTTATCATTTAATCTACAAATTATTTTCTCGATTAGTTGATAAACTTCTTGGTGTATAAAATGACACAAAATGGTGAAAAATGCAACATTTCCTGAAGCCCAGGGTGATGTTATCAAATAGCTTGTTTTGTCCCACCAACACTCTGAAACCTAAAGATCGTCAGTTTATTACAACGTGAGACTATTTGAAATATTTTTCTTGTGCTTTAACACCCTCCAAGGTAAATGACATCAACTTTGAGAATATGAGTAACGACGATGCAGTGCGGGTGCTGAGGGAGATCGTACACAAGCCAGGGTGAGCTGCTGTTTTCCTATTTTACAGAAGTGGTCAACAACTTTAACCAACCTGTTCTCAAGGATGTATTTTTCCTTTTAAATAGTGTGTTTATTGTACAAGTGCCTTTTTATATTTCACACTGTGTATCTATATTATCACAATAAACAAAGTAAAAAATAAAATTAAAGAAAGTGCTCAACAATGCTGATGATTTCTTCTTCTTGTGGCGTTTGCCAGGCCCATCATCTTGACAGTGGCTAAGTGCTGGGACCCTTCTCCTCAGGGCTACTTCACTCTGCCTCGCAGTAAGTACAGAAGCCTTTCTGTCATGTTTGGCTGTGGGGGTTAGGGTCAGTGACTGTCTCCTAATCTCTTCTCCGCCTGTGCAGATGAACCCATCCGACCCATTGACCCAGCGGCGTGGGTGAGCCACTCTGTGGCTATGACCGGGGCCTACCCCGCCTTCCCAGGCAGCTCCTCCCTCAGCACCATCACCTCTTCCTCCTCCGTCACTGAGACTGAACGTGAGAGCCTCTTCCAGTGTCTCCCTAACCATCTTCCCTTTCTGTAACTCACCTCTCCTTTTATTCTCAGTTATTTCATCCTCTCATAAAACTATACCCTCCACTTTTAAGCCATCCCTGGTTTCTTTGTCCGTCTGATATTCAACGCCTGAATGATGGTCATTATTGTAAGGCATCTTTTTCCTGTTATGGTCTCCTTCCATCTTTCAATGACGTTGGCACAAGAATCATCTTTCACATCGGCCTTTCTGCTCTCTTTGTCGCTGTTGTTATATAATGTGATTAATGATGCCTGCTGCTTTGCTGCCTCTGATCTTAACGCTGCCTTCCTCATTGTTTTGACCCAGTTCAAATTTCACTTCTCATTCATTCTTTTATTTATCCTTGCTTGTCTATACTTCTTCAGCTTCCCTAAAATGCTCTCCTGTCTTTCTCCAGGTTTTGATGACTTCAACTTATCACTGCACTCTGACATGGCATCGGTTGCCAAGGCCATGGCCTCACCAGAGTCTGGTCTGGAGGTCAGGGACCGCATGTGGCTTAAAATCACCATCCCCAACGCTTTCCTCGGTAAGCCTAAAGAGCGGAGGCGAGGCAAAAAAATTACATTATTTTCACGAACTTTCTGTGCCTCACAGGACTTCACAGGGCAGGCATTATGTTCTCAGAATTAAAACTGCGTGACTTGTGGTAAGGGGGGAAAAAAAACCCTAAAGTACAAACTTGAGTGCCTGTTCTGACTGAAAACATCTGTTAAATTGGAATCACCTGCAACCGAATCACAAGGTGTCATTAGGCAAACTGCTTTGTGTGCTTTTTGAAATAAAAATTTAGTTTCTTATTCAACTTGCATTTCATCATAATATAGTAAAAGCTTACAGATAATCAGGCGTTGAGAGTTGAACTGCTGAATTGCATTAACAGATACTTGGTGGAACAAGCCGCCAGTACTACTCTCACTAATTCTCCAAAGCCTAAAAAAGATTTTTGTTTTGAGTGGATCTCTACAGGGGGAGGAGAAAGTCACGCTTTCCCTGCAGTAAATACGGCTGGAGTTAGCAGTGTCTTTAAAAAGGTATTTCTGATTTAGGTATTCCTAAATTCCCCCTCAGGAAGGTCTGCACAGACTTCACTCAGACTTTGTGTTGCCACAACATAATTAAAGTATTTTGTTGGAATCCTGTTCTGGGAACAAAACACTAAACAGCCACTCACTATATAGGAATAATGCTGGTATCTTAAAATACTGCTTTCATCATTTTTAGCTGCACGATTAATCTAATCGCAATTGATTACATAACCGCAAAAAGGGTGCGATTTAAGAAAACAGAGAAAGTGTGTGTGACACTCTCGTCTCTGTGCTGCAGTCAGCTCATTATCCCCGCCCACACCGGGATCTCGCATGTGCCTCTGAAACGGATAACGTTAGGTGCAATGAAAAAAATGATTCATGAGCAGCGTGCCAATAACTTTTCAGACAACAGCCTACCGTTAACCCCCCTCTCGCCCCGCCACTAATCGTTCAAAACATATCCCAAATCGCCACCGGAGCATCGAGAGAAATGCCGGTGGGCTGG
Organism: Micropterus dolomieu; assembly: GCF_021292245.1. Lineage (NCBI taxonomy): Eukaryota > Metazoa > Chordata > Actinopteri > Centrarchiformes > Centrarchidae > Micropterus > Micropterus dolomieu. The sequence goes on along the minus strand of NC_060161.1, from coordinate 22,170,968 downwards.
TCGCTTTGTGACAGACATATTGCCGTCGACCAATCCCAGCCTGGATGGGGCGGGACATTAAAAAAAGTTTGACGTGGAACAGCAAACTTTACAATGTTGAACAATTTATGATAATAAAGATGATAATATTCTGAAGTTAGTACTTGGCATTAACAAATTTAAGACCTTGTAGAGCCATTTTACTTTTACAAGGATTACATTTTAAAAAACAACCCACAGAAATGAAACAGCTGTACGATATAATAATCAACTAGTGGAAAAATAGTATACTATTATATGAAATTATAATGAATATAGTAATAACGTTATACTAACAGTATAGGCTACTATACACTGAACATTATACTCTTTATTTAATGTTATTATATTATAATAATACACTCCTACTAGTTCCTCCTCCCAGTTTTGGATAGTCTCTGCAGTGGACAGATGTGGATTTACCATGTGCCATTTGTTCCATTATAATCGAATCGCAATCCTAAATCATTATGTGTAAATATATATTATGCATTTGTTGCTCTCTGCTGTTGTAATCGCACTGCGTGGTCACTATAAGTCTGGGCGATATGGCCAACAATGTTACAAAGATAAAAGACTTCATGTCATTTGATATCGATAATTATCACGATAAATGTTTAATGGCTGATTTTTGCTCCAGGGTCAAATTAGAAGAAACCAGATGGTTCATCTTGCTTTTAAACTTTTCTTTATGGTCAGAACAAACACTTGATGCCAAACAGTGGATCACTTTACAAATCTGAGGTAGAACACTGAAAACTATTATGATAAAAATCTTTTTATAATGTATATGCAGGAGCAAAATGAAGTAAAATTTATTTTCAGTCCCTTTTCCTCAACAACAAAAATATCTTTATAGAAAGATTAAGTGTTAATGTGTTTGTGATTCAAATTAATTATATCAAACATTTATTAAACATTTGTTATATTGTTTGTTATTGAGGAAATTTATATCTTGATAATTATCATTATGTTTTTATTTTCCAGCCCTCAGGATTTTTTATTTTGATTTGAATCTACATACCTTAAACTCATGCACAGTCTTCTGCTGTTTATTCCTATTTATAACCTTTTGTTTAATATAACTTCATATTTATCTCAGTTTACTTTGTGTGTGTACAGATAGTATACATTCTTTATTTGTGAATACTGGGCATCTTTGTCACAAAAACACCCTTTGAGATGAATTAATTTGTCTTTTCTCATTTTTACACGTCATGCATCAACCACCAGGCTCAGACGTAGTGGAGTGGCTCTTCCACCACATTGAGGGATTCCAGGACCGCCGTGAAGCCAGGAAGTACGCCAGCAACCTGCTGAAGGCCGGCTTCATCCGGCACACCGTCAACAAGATCACCTTCTCCGAACAGTGTTACTATGTCTTCGGAGATTTAAGCGACTGTGAGAACTGTGAGTAACAAACGCTGACATCAAAGACTGACTTGGGTCAGTCTGCGTGAATGTTACGCCTAATCACATTTGCACACATGCCTTTTTGTGGCACGCTGGTGGTTTGTAAGGGTCAAATATGTGACATTTCAGTTATGGAGGGATTTCTTTAATGTCCTGCCATCTCTAAACTTTCCAGAAAGCACTTAGAAGAAGAAAAAAAACAACAATCTGTCTACAAGTTGCAAAACAACGATAAAGACGATTGTTTGTAAATGAGTCCATCTGAAACTTTTTGTATCTGCAGCAGTAGTATAATTTGTTCCGTTTGTTTAGCCTTATCTCACTCTGTAAACAATTTGGTCCTTCCATTGTTCATCTCCTTCCTCTTATCCCCACCCAGACATGGCCAACCTGTCCTTGAATGACAATGACGGCTCCAGCGGGGCCTCAGACCAAGACACTTTGGCCCCCCTGCCCCTCCCTGGGGCCTCCCCGTGGCCCATGATGCACACCTTCCCATATCAGCCCTACCCCACACATCCCTTCTCCAGCCAGCCACCTCCGTACCACGAGCTTACCAGCTACAGCTACGCCCCCGGCAGCACCGGCAGCCAGCACAGCGAAGGTGAGCACCGACGGTGATCAGATTTCACCCTGCAGAGAAATGTGAGAAAAGAGTTAGAGCATCATAAAAGGACCATGCGGCCTGGTTCGCACGCACCAGCCAACTAACTAAAAATCATGGATCTTTAGTATCGCTGCTGATCATTTTACAAAGCATACCATAACTTTGTGGATTGGTTTCTCTAATTCATTCTTCTGTAGGCACCGTTCAAAGCTAGCCACATTTTTGTTGTTGGGAAATTACGTTTATATGATTAAATTTGAATATGGTGTGCTAAAATGTACTATATAATATACTAATGTTTTCATTAGCTCTGAGAAGGTTGTGTGTAAAGCTCCTTTTTTTTGAAAACATGTAATCTATTAGGATAAACACATAAGAGTAGCTTCTTATTGTATATAATGAAAGTGCTACGTGGGTGTAAAATATTAATTGAAAAGCTAAACAGATTTATTTTTTTTCCCAGAAACACTTTATTTATAACAGCAGTAAATACTGTAATACAGAGTAGAAAATGATCTGCATTGGAAACAAGAGCAAAGAATAACAAATTATTTTTGTCTAAGAAAAAATCCTCAATTAAGGCAACTTATCAGTTTTGTGCACTTTTGGGTTGTTTGTTTTGCATCTGCATTTCTGACTGGATTTATGTTTATCATCATGAAGCTCTGAGTAACTGGAGATACTTCCACCTGAAATGAGTATACAGGTCTTTTACAACATAGAATCAACTCTGGAAAGATGGCCTAGTTGTGATATGACGATGTGATGTAAGGGCCGTCCTGCTGGTAGTTTATGGTATTTTCTTTTTTTAAACACCACCGTGTCCCTTAATCATGAAGATATCTGTAATTTTACAGCATTTAACAGCACTTTCCCTCCTGACTTTTTGCTTTCGCTCGTTCTCCTTTGAATTTTTTTCTACACTCACTCACTTAACGTTGTGTTGATGTGTGTGTATGCTTTTGACCAGTCGCGTGTGATGACAGAGGTCATACCATCAGGTTAAAACAAGAATGGACGCTGACTGTCTACAGGTCTGAGGGACTGTGGCTGACCTGTGACAGATTCAACTTTTATTCTCGTTTGACAAAAGCCTGGATGTCATATTTGGCACACATGTTGTGTGGATTCTCCAGCTATTAAGAAAGCTTGCTATCGCTGCCGCTGGTTAAGTTGATTATTAACAGCAGGATAAAACAGCCCTCAGTCCGACGGCCAGTCCGCTAGTTTAATCTCCACAGCGTCAACTTGTTTACAGTGTTGTCGGTCAAGACAATAGGCTTGATGAATGGACCAATGAGCAAACACTATGTGCAGGTAGTACTCATGGGAGTTGTAATGTCAGATTGCAATTCTTTTGTTATTTCAGATGCAGTTTGAAAAGACTACAATTTTTCAACACGCCAAAGTGGCTAGTGGCAGTGAATGTGTTACCGCCATGGCTGAAATCCACCCACATTTGGCGGGTTGGCGGACGATAATGTCAAGCCCTGGTGGCATTGTAATGTTTCCCTTGTTTAAAGGGGCACTCCACCAACTTTTCTCACGAAGTTCAGTTAACTCGCCACAACCTATGAAACGTTTTTTTAAATGTCTTCTGTGGCTCTGGATGACGGCATCGGGCTTATTCGTAGAACACACTGTTGAGCTGCATTATGGGAATTGTACGATCCAGGGGTTTAGGAGTCGTGAGGGACAAAAACCCAAACAAATATGTCAGCCTCTGTTGCTTCACTTTTATGAGTCCTCTAAGACTGAGCCGAGGTCATTACATCACTTCCTGTCTAGTCTCTGTAACGCAGCACTTCTTTCCTCAGTCTTTCTGGAAAGAAATTACTTTTCTTACTGTCCTGGTTAACTTTCCACATTCTGTAGTTAAACAATGATTACTTTTTTACAGAAAAACCTACAGCTCTCATGAAAATTCATCAGAGTGGCAGCACAGGTACTTTGTTTTGTCCGTATCCATAACATGTACTAAACGCTCTCTTTTAAAATCATTTTCCCATTTTTTTTTAATCTGTATTTTCTGCTGTTTTAAAAACTTTGTGTCCTCTTTGTCCTGCTGTATTTATCAGCAGCTGCACAAAAACACAAATATTAAATAACCAACGTTTGATTGTTTTTCAAATAACTGCCCTTATCTAGACATGAAGCGAACCATGTAGTTGTACTGTTGAGAAAGGCCCTGCTCCTTTTTAGTTATTAGCGTCGTTACAAATGTCAGTGGGATTTTTCATGAGGTTTTCTTACTTGTGAAACAGACTCCTTTGTGCTCTTTTTAAAACATTTTCTAGACGCTCTGAAATCTGAGATTTGAGAGTCGGCTGCCAAAAGCATTGCATTCATGAGCCACGCTGTCAGAAAATCAAACCAAGAAAACAAACTATAAGCAACCATGGATGTTGTGTCGGGGATAGCGTGTAGGATTTGTTTTCTTGCTGTGCAGCATGTGTTTAAAAGTAAAGGAATATTTACAAAATATTTATATAAATGCAGCTGGAAAAATAGGGAAACGATTTAAAAAGGCATGCCATGCGATGGAAAGTGAGTCACAGTGAGGTAGGTGATTTGTAACCATTGGGGATAAGCGATATGGGAACACTCACCTGTCACGCTGGTTTCCTACACTCTCTCTCTTTCAGGTGTGCAAATTAAAGCTAGCTTAGCTGTTTAGACCTGAGGTGAAATTCAGCCCCGATGCAACATAGCAAAATGTTTATTTAAATGGAAACGTGGTCCGTTGAATACACTGTTCAGTAATGCAAGCGTTGCCACTGTGGCGGCTGAGAAGGCCCTTTTTTTTTTTTTTTGCTTGAAATAGTTCAAAATCCCTCTGTGTTACAGTTACTGCTCTTGCTGTGCAAAATATTAGAACATCTCAGTCGAGTGAGATTGAGTGGAAAAACTGGGGAGTGGTTTCTACACACGTCTCTACTGATCATGCCACACCTCCGACACACCCACCAAACACGTTGTTCGGCCGTAGCGGCGCCGATGTTTTCGTTCCCCTGTTTACGTCTTATCTAACAACATTTCCTTTCCGCCCTCAGGGAGCCGAAGCAGCGGATCGACGAGAAGCGAGGGCGAGCGACGCCGCAGCACTAAAGGTCCCGGCAGCACCGTGGGTGGAGGGGAGAAATCCCCCTCAGGCGGAGGTGGGGAAGGTGGCGGGGCTGACTCGCGCTCCGGCAGCGGCAGCGAATCAGAATACTCCACCCGCAGCAGCCTGAGGCGTGGCCACGGTTCAGCCGCCCCCAGCGAGCACAGCCACGCCTCCTCCCAGCGCTCGCATCATCACCGCATGCCCCAGCCGCCCCACATGTCTCCCTACCCTCCGGGCATCCTGCCTTACAACCCCATGATGGTGATGATGGTACCCCAGCACCCACATGCGGCCATGGCAGCCGCCCACGCTCTTCCTCACACGCAGCAACTGGCCACAGCCATGCACCCTGCTCTACCACCGCCCCCTTCCTCCACTCCCGGGGGGCCTCCTGGCGCCCCGCCCACCCGTGACCTAGGCTCCGTACCCCCAGAGCTGACTGCGTCGCGTCAGTCGTTCCACCTGGCCATGGGGAACCCCAGCGAGTTCTTTGTGGATGTCATGTAGTTTTTCCCCTATCTTGGTGTTGAGTGACCATTCATGTGAAGTTAGTGCACGGTTCCCACTTGTTTTGACGAGGATATGGTGGTAGCTTTTTGAGCTCACAAGGGCCGATTGGATTGAAGGCACTTGTTACAAATTTGGTGAGAACAGGGTTTAAGATTGACAAAGAAAACAAGACAAAATTAAAACACAATTAAAGTGGGATATGGTCTGACTGTATGTCTACGAAGTCTAGTTTCTCTCATTCAAATCCACTACATAACATTTTTAATCCTAAATGCGAAAAGACCAGTTCAACCTACTTATCTCAGTAATGAGTTTGTTTTTTCTCAAAAAGCAAACTCTCAATACAATATTTAGAGTGCCTATCAGAACAGAAATATAATATTTTAGGAGGGGATGCACCTCCACAAACTAGCTACTTACGTCAGAGCTGTCCATGCAGGAAGCGCACAGACTGCAGTTTTACACCAGGTACACTGTACTTGAAAACGGATACAATCTTGTAAACATATCTGGATCATCCTGCCAGATTCAGTGGCAGCGCAGGAGCATTTTGAGTGCCTTAACTGTTGGCATTTTTAGAGACTTTTTCACACTCCAGGTACATAAAATAACTCATCTTGTTCTAGCATTGTTTGACAATGAACCTCTCTGTGTATATATCTACTACTCCCGTGTAAAATGCAAACACTACAGAGCAGCGAGCTCGAATGTGAAAAGAAAATAGGTCCAAAAATGTCAGGTGAACTTGTCTTTAGTAATCACTGTCTTGGCCTAGCCGTGAAATGACTCTCATTGCGAGTGAGTTTTCAGTGTGGGACTGTAGAGGCTTAACGGTACTCATAGCTGAAAAGACGAGAAATTGAAACCGGTACTTTTTGATTACGTACAGTGTATATCTTTAAGAACTGTGATCCAAATGCCCCAGCTCCCCATGCTTATTTTTACTGACTTGCATTATTCACCCATTTCATTTTTGTATGAGTGACTATATAAATCATGTGTAACCGAACTATTAAAGGTGCTAAATGAAGATTTGACATTTCTAAAAAGAATGACATTGACAGTGTCACATTGTTTGATTTCATATCGACACCTTTTTGTTTGTGTATTTGAGAATAAATTTGATACTTACATACTGCTCCGACTTAATTATTTTAAGACGGGATTTAAAAGTCAGTTTGTGAACATGAACCTTGTCACTCCTTCACATGCTTTGCCTCAGAACTAGACTGTGTTGTAGACGCAGAGCGCACACTGAATGCTGATCTTAAATATGTTGTACACTGAACAAAATTATAAACGCAACACTTTTGTTTTTGCCCCCATTCATCATGAGCTGAACTCAAAGATCTAAGAAAAGGCGTATTTCTCTCAAATGTTGTTCACAAATCTGTCAAAATCTGTTAGTGAGCACTTCTCCTTTGCCGAGATGGTCCGGCCACCTTGCAGGTGTGGCATCAGACAGCATGGGTGTGCCCTTAGGCTGGCCACAACAAAAGGTCAAGGCAAGTGATAATAAGCATCCAACAGGAATGTGTGAACAGTGTCAGGAGGTTGAAACAGTAGTGCATATTCTCACAACATGCAGGAAATTTATTCAGGAGAGACAAGAAATGATAAAGCAGGTCCAAAAAAATAGGGCGGGTAGATGATACTTTGAAAAGTATTATGGGATAAGAAGAGAGAGTGGAAGGCAGGAAATGCATACTTGTTTTGTGTTTTTTGTTGAGGGCGACTGGATTAGACAGGCGGATTTAATATACATGAAAGCTGAGCTGAGGGTAAATAAAACCTGAAGGTGGCGGTAATGCAACTCCATGGATGCCAGCTGCCGTCAAAAGTCGAAGAAGAAGAAGGGGCACTGGTGGGTCATTTGGAGGAACAACCGGCTATTAGACGGACGCTCTGGACGTTTCATAATATAACTTGTACAGGTACTATACTATACTACATTATATTGTGCTATAAATCGATGTTGATAGTTTTCGATACAAGGAATCTAAACATTTACCCGTGTTTCCTGTTTTCTGTCCTTTGTCAAAACTGTTCAGGTTGACGTCGTTACTTAGCTGCTAGTGCTAGCTTAGCTAACCCAGACTCGTTCTGTATTTGTGTGTTTAGTTATATTATAAATTAACATTATTGTCTTTTCATTTGTTTTGTCTTTTAGAACAAAATAAAACCATGCTGCTTCGTAAAGTGAGCCAGTCCTCCGCGCTGTGCGGCGTTATCCTCAGGATGCCTCCCGTGCTGTCCGGGTAGGTCACGTTTAAAGCTGTTATTATTTAGCTTTTAACACATCTGTTGACGAATATTAACGTGGTTTTATTTATTTATTTTTTAAATATCCCCTATCGTCTCTTGTCCGGGTTACAGGGGTCACGCCGGGGCTGTGGTCGCTGTGCAAAACGGTCGTCGATACGCAAGCCAGGCTACACAGGTACGATTATAATGTGATATAATATTAGCCTACAATGTGACAGATATTCCCATTTAATGAGCACTTATGTCAGATATGTTTGCTTCAGTCTGTGGGGTGTCTGTTTATTGTTGTTTGTCTTAACGCAGTGGCTGGCTGACATAACACTGACTCCCCCTCCCGCTGTATGTAGGGAAAAGTTCACCAGTCACATGACTCGTAAAGGTGACACCTCAGTAGTTCAGGCAGCTGTAAGGAAGATGCCATTCATGTTGTGCTTAACACTGTTGCATTGTTCAACGCACACTTTTCTTTTATCTTGTCATTTCAGCAGTTAAATATCCTTTATATTGCAGAAGTAGCGTTTGATTCTTCAGTAGCTACATTTACAATATAGTTTAGATATCTGAGGAAGGTTTAAAATCCAGTCCAGTTGTCCTTGATTTTAACCTTCCTTGGATAACTATGGCCTGGATGATTGAGAACCCTCACACTAAATGTTTCTGCGCTTTACTAAATACACTGTTTCAGCTTATTTAGGTGTGGTAACAGATGCTCTGTAGTTGTAAGTATCATAATAGTACTTTGACACTCATTTTTAATGTCCATGACCACTCTGTTATTTAACGCTGCTTTTGTTAACCTGCGTTTATTGTCTGACGACGTCATGATCATAAAGTCATAATTTTATCAGCAGCTTGGCAATGACGTCTGGTCAACATAGCATTAATGAGCAGCAAGGAAATTTCAGATTTGTTTGTTTTCTGAAAAAGCAGAAATGGAACAAATGCGTTGTGAATTTGGCTGTTTTAAAATACAGTACAGGCGTCGGAGAGAGCAGGAGGTAATCTCACTGGGCTCCATTTCTGTAGAGAGCAGTTACAAGTAGCGCTCAGAAATAGATTTGTAGCATTGATTTGACTTGAGACTACATGTCAGGTTAAGGTACCTGTGTCAAACGCAATGCAAACAGCCCTGTAATAAGTCCTGTCATTAAGATTTATTGGATGCAGATTGGTGTCAGAGGCTATGTTGTTTTGCTGATTTGTGCAACAAGTTATTGGAAACATTTTTATGAATATGACTGTATGCACAGTACCCCTGCTGCTCGGTGACTCAGCTGACTGGATGTGCCCTTGGCGTCACCTTTCACCCATTTGGAGCTTGAACGCAGCCCTTTGAGCTTCGTACCGTTCCAGTGCTCTGGCTGGAATTGGAAAATGTTTTTTGTGGTGTCCTACCACATCTTTTGACCTGAGGGTTGTTCCCAGCCATGTTGTTGTTGTTTATTTGAGCAGTGTTTTTGAATTAAAGGTTATTGAATCTTACATTTTTCACAGAGACAGTTTCAACTCTGTGTTTTGCTCTTTCTCTTCAGGCGGTGCTGGAGAAGCCAGCAGCAGTCAGCAGTGACACTGCCACTAAAGTGGCGAAGACATCAGTTGCTGCTGTACGTTCATTCTCTAACTTTTCTTTTTATTGTTATTGTATTTGAGATCATGCTGTCCTTGTCTTATTTTTAATAAAAATGGCTTTTAAACAGTATTGGAGCGGTTAGAATTTGCCATGTTGTTAACACGTCATAAGAATGAAAAGGTACCCTGTGCAGTTTTTGACCTCTTGTAGGAGCTACAAACTAAATTTCTTAATGAATGGGTCCCCGTTTAGTTTGGATTCACAAGCACACGCTCGTGGATGACACGACAGAAAGTCCTGACAGTGGATTCACAGTGTTGGCTGTACCACTTGCAGATTCCACTGATCCGCAGGTGGAAGTAGCACGCCAAAAGCAATGCGCCGACAAAGGCGGTGAAGGAGAAGACTACAAGCTAGTAAACATGGACGTGTTTCGTGGAAGAAAATGCATTGAACATGTGTTGTGCCCGAAGGATGCACAACTACAGTTAATGTAAACGTGCCTTTTGTTTGTGTTTTAAAAATGCCACAGGGTTTCTTGAACAAAAAATTTTTATTGTCTGTTTGTTTGCACAAGCTTTACTATGTTTGACTTAATTCTCTGCAGGAATCCAAATCGTTTGCTGTAAACATTTTCAAGGGGCAGATCCAGACTGCCCAAGTGTTTCCCTTCCCCTCAGGTAAATCAGACGAATATTATATCATTGATATGTTTAGAAATTTGCCAACATTTCTTTAAAAAGCTCTGTAGAACTACAAAAGTTGTAGCGTAATTTGTTTTGTTTGTGCCGTAGCCCTGAATGAGGAGCAGGAGCAGTTTCTTCGGGAGCTTGTGGGGCCTGTCAACAAATTTTTTGAGGTAATTTAAAACCTTATATTTTTTTTTTTTTGAAATAAATGTGTATTGCTTCATGCTCATGACCTCTCCACATCCCCCATACTCACTCCTCAACCTCCATGTTGCTGCTTTCGGTGCTTAGGAGGTGAATGATCCTGCCAAGAACGATGCCTTGGAAAAGGTAGAAGATCACACCATGCAGGGCCTGAAGGAGATGGGGGCCTTTGGCCTGCAGGTGCCAGCTGACCTTGGCGGCCTCGGCCTCTCAAACACGCAGGTACGTCTACTTGATTAGATTTATGGATATTTACGAACTTAAAATTGTATAGTTGTTAGTTAAGTCAGTCAGCTATGAAAGCTGGGGGTGCAATAAGTCTAATGTGACGACATTTTCCAGTATGCCCGGCTGGTTGAGATTGTTGGAAGTCATGACCTCGGTGTTGGCATCACTCTGGGTGCCCACCAGTCCATCGGCTTCAAGGGCATTCTGCTTTTTGGGAATCCAGCCCAGAAGGAGAAGTACCTGCCTAAGCTGGCCTCAGGTAAGAAGGCCAGTATTTGATCGTCACATGTAAATTGTAGCTCTGTATACAACAGCAAGCATACTAAGGGTTTAGGGTTGAGTTATTCTAGGAAACAAGTGGTTCGCACAGCTTGTTATTGGACCACGTCGTTGGACATGATAGTTGTTCCGAACGGTCGTACTTGAAGGCAGAGTAAAAAGCCAGCTGTCATAGGTGTGTGTGGGGCTAAAATGATTAAATATTGGGATAACGACACACATTTTCAGACAGTCTCTCCTTAAAGACATTCATAGTGTTGCGCTCAGTTGTGAAAAGTGACAGAAACCATTAGCTAGACAGAGTTCAAACCCTCCATACTTTCTCACCTCCACACAATCATAGTGTGAAGTTGGTTTGTTTCGGATTGTCTGTCTTTAGAAAGTGCGAGGGGGTTTCTGGAGCTGTTCAACCATCCGACAAGCAGTTGTGATGACGCACACTGGCAGCATAAGTCCGTCTCTTACGACTTTGCGACTTCCCTGCCCCGTCAGTGGCTGTCAGCCCAAAGCCTATTAGTTCTAACTTGAGACGTAAACCTGTAAAAATGTGACATCAATATATACACATTTTTAGAAAGATTCAATAATGTCCCAAACCAGCTGGGACAGTAGTTTTAAGCAAAGCTACTCCGATAGTAATAAATGGTGCATTTCTTGGTCTGTCAACTGTCGTGGAAATTATATTCCTGGTGAGGGGTTGAGCAAAGAATTGAGTAACAACCAACCGTTGTCTTTGAAGAATTTACTTAAGAAAAGAGAATAAACAGAGAAGTACTAAAACACACATACAGCTGGTCCAGAGACCTGCTGCCTAGGGTGGCTTCGGGCGTCTGGCCCCGAGCTAAGGGATGCATTATCATTTACACCGTCTAGGTTTCTGTGTTTTGGGGAACAGAGATCCTCTCTCGGCCTTGAATGAACTTTCCAGGAGAGGAGAGGAACAACAAGAGGGTGGGGGGGGGGTAAACACCAAAACAATTTCACAGCTCTGACCTAAACCCTAGTAAATGTGGACAGACTAACATAAGGAGTATAGGAGAGGAAAAGTTAGGGATAAAAACACAATACATATATATATCTATAAGCCATAACAGTAGTAGTAGTAATAATAATATTAAAGGACACAATTTTCTGCCATAACATCAACCGCTGTTTAACACAGATTTACTGCAGTGGAGCTCTGTGGTACAGAGAAATAAGATTTTCAGGTTGTGACTATAAAGATGAAACTTGTTAGTAGGATAATTTTTTTGTTGGATTTAGTATTTTCATAGGATCTGTTGAAATTCATAAAAATAAACAATGCTGGCAGACTTATCCTTTAATGTACTCCTACAGTTTCATATTCATGTACTTCTGGAACCAAGGGGAAATACAACATGTTTTCATTGTACTGAGAAGGAACATAATGTAATAAAGGAAGAATATAAAACTGCTAAATCATTTCTGTTGCGCGTGTATGTGGTGTGACTCTACACATGTGTTTGTCCCTCCAGGTGAGCATGTAGCCGCCTTCTGCCTAACTGAACCAGCCAGCGGCTCTGACGCCGCCTCCATCAAGAGCACAGCTGTTCAGTCCCCCTGCGGACAGTACTTCACTCTTAATGGAAGCAAGATCTGGATCAGGTGAGGGCACAGTAGGGGTGTGTGTGTGTGTGAGACGTTATAGGGGGAGGGGGTTTCTGGAGCTATTCGACCATCCGACAAGCAGTTGTGATGACGCACACTGGCAGCATAAGTCCGTCTCTTACGACTTTGCGACTTCCCTGCTAGTCGGTGGCTGTCAGCCCAAAGCCTATTGGTTCTAACTTGGTTAGGCTTTGGGCTCAATAATAAGGTTCAATAATGTCCCAAACCTGTGTGTGTGAGAGAGAGTGTTGATGTTTTGTTACTTTCACCACAAGGGGGCAGCATTATACAATTTGTCCAGTAATACAGTGTGATGATGTGCTGGTGTCTTTATTTTAATTTTTTTTCTCTCTCTCTCTCTTTTCAGCAATGGAGGTCTGGCTGAGATCTTCACAGTGTTTGCCAAGACACCCATGAAGGATCCCAAGACTGGGGAGATGAAAGACAAGATCTCTGCCTTCATCGTGGAGAGGAGCTTTGGAGGAGTGACACAGTAAGCTGTGTAGATAACTTACTCGACGCTATTAGATTTTTTAAATTGGTGTTTTTCTCGAAGAACTCCTCCCAGAAAGTTTGTAACAGGTTGACACAGGGCACGGAAGCGCTGCTTTCCGGCTGCCACACGGTTGTCCGAGCTGATCATTCTAGACAATGCTCCGCTTAGCAGAGTATACACAGTGAGTCTTTTTTGACAGAAGAGTAGAAGCCCAAAACGGACAAATGAACAAGTCAACAATGTGGGGTCTCCTGAAGCGCTTCCAGTGGCGTTAGAAGCTGCACAGGGCTACAGGTTGTTTTATTTGGGATATTTAAAATGTTTTTTTCACATCTTAAATCTAATGCCTGAATAAAAGACTAAAAATTTCAGTTGCTCTTTGAGAGCGTGGGCTTACATTATTATGCCATTATATGATCATTATATAAGGGACATAAAATGGTCTTAAAATGACAATAATATCGCCTATCGCAGTTATTCCTGGAACAATATATCGTCCAACAAAAGTAGTTAATGTGACAGGCCGAGTTCAAGAATTTGTCTGTTTTTCTCTTTCCGGCCTGATTAAATCTCCGGGGTTTTATTGCAGTGGCCCTCCAGAGAAGAAAATGGGCATCAAGGCGTCCAACACAGCCGAGGTGTATTTCGATAATGTTCGCGTGCCAGCCGACTGCCTGCTGGGCGAGGTGGGCGGAGGTTTCAAGGTGGCCATGAACATCCTGAATAACGGGCGCTTTGGCATGGCGGCCGCCCTCTCTGGCACCATGAAGGCAGTCATCACCAAAGCTGTGAGTAAACATCCTTTCCTATAGCAGAGTAAAACAAGGTGAACTTTTCTCCTAGTTGAGACACTATAGCTTCCACTTACAGCTTTACGTCTCTATATGCGTTTCCTCTCTGCTGCATTGGTTTTAGTCTGTATTGTCTATGTTACATTCTTTCACTGGTTAGTGGGAAATTCCCCTTCGTGTCGTTCACTAAGTTTCAGTAATGCAACAGCCTGCTGAGGTTACAGGTGCTGACAATTCAAACGTGATTGTGGTCATATTTTTGTTTTTCTCAAACATAAACATTTTGTAATTTTATTAATGGTGTTATTGAATAAGGTTTTAATAAAAAGTACTGAAATGAGAACTGTCCTAAATGTGATAATTTTAAACTCTTGATATTAAAACTGAGGATGTTGCACAAGCAGCAGTTTAATGTGCAACACTGCAGCGGTAGACTTAATGATCTGCCTCATTTACTGAGAAGCAAAACTAAGAAAGTTAATCTGTTTGATAGTTGCATCATCAGAAATCAACCGCAGGTTTGTTTTTTTTTTTTTTTGTTTTTCCTTTTGAACACTGCAGATATGTGCTACAAATGTTCCTGTGCGATAATCAGCCCTGTCATTTTCTGTTTGCAAAGTAGTTACAAAACATTTACATTTAACTCATTTAGCTGACGCTTTTATCCAAAGCAAATTACAATTGCTATGCATGTCAGAGGTTGCATGCCACCGGAGCAACTAGGGATTAAGTATGATGCAATGACCAAGTGTGTTTTTTGTTTTTTTTTAAGATTTCAACACTAGTGACTGTTTGAGAAGGTGTCAAAATTAGGGATCAATTAGTAATGTGTTAGTGTAACTAAAAATGCAAACTCATATTACAATACTTTCTGTACTATGAGTAAAATATTATTAATAGAGGTGATAATTGGTGCACAGACATTCAGTGCCAATCCGTGCTAATGTTGACTTTGTTTTAATCTATAAAATAATAAATTTTCCACAGCTGTAGGAGATGGATTCAGGTTGCTTGTCTTCAATATTCAAGAAGTTTGTCATACGCGCAGTAAAAAATGGCTTTAGACCATTCAATGAAAATGTTACTTTGCAAGTCTCCCTTAAAAAATAAGTAAATATGTAATTATGACGATATCTAAATATAAAATATATAAAAGTACACTGACCAAAATTATAAAAGCAATACTTTTGTTTTTGCTCCCATTCATCATGAGCTGAAGTCAAAGATATAAAGGTGCTTTCAGACCAGAAGCGAGCGTTCGCGGCGGTGAGTTTACATACAAAGTCAATGCAAACACGCGTTGAGCTGTGATTTCCTGTCGGGCGGTGCGAAGGGGGCGGGGCCGTGTAAGCCAAGGCGAAGCGAAGGAATTCGCATGACGCTGAGTCGCGATAGCCTATCAACGTTGAGACTGTCCGTACGTCACCGACAGCTTCAAAGCGTTGTGTGGAGAAGGCCAGGCAGAGCGGGCGATTGAAAATCTGCAGGCCGGCTGAGAGCTGCTAAACTTGGGGGAGAGGAGCAGGGAGCAGCGCTCCAGCTTTCGGACAAATAAACACCCGTGGTCGGACTGTGTTTTCCTCTGACAACTACGCCATTTGACCGAGGGAGGAGCTCGGAGTAAACTGCTTTTATAGGATTACAACGTTGATTTATCGTGACTGGAGCTTCTCAGCAGGTAGCTTCCGTGCACATCCGGTTCCAGAGTTGTTGTTGTTAGCGTCGTTTGACACTACTTCATATTTATATAAAAACTGGACATTGCTGGGAGAAAAGAAAGCGAGGAGGTTGAACTACCTTGTGAGTTAAGAATACATGTGTATGTAACTTTATTCCAGCTATCATTGTACTTTACTGTGACCAAGATAGCATAGCCCTGATTGATCCAAACTCCATTCAGAAAACGAAGTGAACAAGAAGTTGTTGTCTTGCTGACAGACCTGACAAAGCATGAATTCATATGTTTTACAAATCTGCATCATGTTGTAGTTATTTCGGCATCAGTTTGATCCGTTTATTGCTATTTAATCACAGAAAAATGTTTACTTTGGGTTCATACAGCTGTAGTAATGGAGAGTTGTGTTTATTAACGTTATTGCGTTAAAATCGGCTTCTGGCGTTGTGTGTGAACAGTTGCAGCGAATGTACTCATGTGAGGAAAGTGTCGCGAGGTGAAAATTCGCATTTATTCTGAATGCGGCATAAGACTTTATCTATGTACACAAAAGGCCTATTTCTCTCAAATATTGTTCATAAATCAGTCAAAATCAAGGTGCTGATCACACAGATCTAACACAGATTTTGACAGATATGTATTACACTATATTACACTATATTTGAGAGAAATAGGCCTTTTGTGTACATGGATAAAGTCTTATGCCGCATTCAGACCAAACGCGAATTTTACATGGAGAAAGTCTTAGGTCTTTGGGTTCAGCTCATGATGAATGGGGGCAAAAAACAAAAGTGTTGCGTTCATAATTTTGTTCAGTATATTAATTACAATACACAACAGTAAATACAGATGGCATAATAAAGTAAGGTGCAGCAGAGTACATAAAGTGGAAGCAAAAGGTGAGGCGTTGTGCTACTGAAAAGGACAAAGTCAGTAGGAGTGATGGAGAATGAGGGAGGTAGTGAAACCAACATCATGAAACTTAAATATGTTCTATTTACAATCATGTAAAACGAAGAAAATAATGAATTTTCATCCATATGAATTATAATAAGCACATATCCCAGAAATTGCTGTGGATAAAAGTTACTTTTAATTTGCTGTTTGTGCAATTCTACAGACGAGACACAGATAAGTGGAGAGCTATGTAGTTTCTACATAGTTTGAAAAAGTTAAGATGGGGGAAATCCCTGTCCTTGATATTTGATATTGATTCCATTGATATTTTTAGAGGTGGGTAGGAGACGCCCATGTATTGGAGACACAGTCTGTGTGGTCCAAAGTCCTTTTAGGCAAGTCATGGCACTGGGCCGCCATCTTGGCAACGCCTCTGGGCAGCTATTTCGGACGAACAAGACAAGGCTCCTATATAAATGAATGGGGTGAGAGCCAGAACTGCACTTACACAGGTCACCGGGACATAAAAACTACATGAATAGAATCAGCATTAAAATCTGATAAAGTTTGACAACTTTGCCCCAAAATAAGGTATAACGAGCGTTTTTCACAACGGTTATACTTCTGCTACGCATGCGTCACCCCTTCCGTGCTGCACAGTAGAAGTAACACAGACCCGTATGTCGGTGAGACCACACGATTGGCTGTTAAAAGCAGACGATTGGCTTTCTAGCGGGAGGGACAGGATAACCACCATCTTTACCGTTACGGGCTTTCCCCATAGACTTGTATTGAGGATGTGATTGAGAGGCGTGTCTCTTCTAAATTGTCTCTGTGTGGTCTCATGTGCTAAGAGGAGTGATGCATTTAGATGAGAGAAATGCAACGAGATATATAATATATATATATTTTTTTTTTTTCTCGGCATGAAGGTAGAAACTACATAGCTCTCCACTTATTTATACCGCAGCACTTTGATACTTTGGTTGCTTTCACATCAGTTGTTTATTTTCAGCAGTCTTGCCAAACTTCCTCTTTTTGCACAAAAACTAGGCAGCAGTAATGTTTCAATAGGACTCTTGAAAAAGCCTGCTAACTGAAGCTGCAGTTAGCTAGTTAGCTCAGTTAGCCGTGCAGCTGACTCTGAGCACCCCCCACTTCCGAGATCTGTGCGGCCAGGGGTGAAAAACAGAAAATATTTTCAAATATGCGTCCTAGTCACAGCTGCTCTAAATCGACACACACCGCGTTGTAAAACTGAATTTCACTGAGACTGCAGGGGTGCCACGTTGCAAACAATACCGATTCTTACATTATGCTGCTTTAACCTTGTCTGATGTTGTTACAATATACAGCCTGTAACTTTGAATTAAGGTGTGGTTGTGACTGTCGTGTTCTTCTTTTCATCAGGTGGATCATGCGGCCAATAGAACCCAGTTTGGCAACAAGATCCACAACTACGGAACCATCCAGGAGAAGATAGCTCGCATGACAATGATGCAATATGTCACTGAGGTCAGACGACTTAAAAGTGAACTTTCTACCTGTACCACAGTCTTATGCACAATTATCTCAATTTGACACTGAGATGTGTAATGCTGTTTCTGATTGATTCTGCGGCATCTAAACAAATACTGCCAGTATCCAACATCCACTTTTAGAGACTAGTAGGTAAAGAAGTAGATCTTTTATGTTGCTTTCCTGCCTAACAGATCCCCTTTTTTATTGTGCCTATCAAGCATTTCTTGAGCACAAACTCTCAACAGATTAAACTGCTTTTTACACTTTGCATTATTGTGTACTGGTGCTGAAAGTTCCTGCAAATGTATACGTTACTTCCTGTGTGTCTTCTTGCAGTCGATGGCCTACATGATCAGCAGCAACATGGACAGTGGAGCAACTGAATTCCAGATAGAAGCTGCCATCAGCAAAATCTTTGCCTCTGTAAGAGTTCAAATAACATACATTATTTAAACATGCAAACCACATGCCTGGCTGACTGTGCAGGACTGCCTCTTACACAAGCTGTTATTGCAGTCAGGGAGCCTTTTAGAAAATATTGCATTCTTTTGTTTCTACGTTTCTTCTTTGGATGTAGGGCTGGGCGATAAAACAATAACGATCAATAACAATATAATGTTCAATAAATGTTTGCTTTAACTATCTATAAGATATTTATTTTGTTGAGGAAAAGGGACTGAAAAAAGATCTTATCATAATTGTTTTGAATGTTCGACCTCAGATTTGTTAAGTGGTCCACTGTGTTTGTTCTAACCATGAAGAATAGTTAAAAAACACATTTAACCATCAGGTTTCTTCAACTTTCACTCAGGAGCAAAAATCAGCCTTTAAACTTGAAAGAAATAATGATTTGTCATTTATCACAATAATTATTGATATCGAATGGTATGAATTTTTTTTTTTAATCTTAATACCTTGTTTAGCCATATCGTCCAGCCCTAATGAAGTGTATTTACTTGCTACTCCCAAGTTGGTGTTCTGGGAAACAGAACACCTCTTTCATAATATTGATGATGTTCCTTATTCTGTGGAAAACTGATGAAACGGCTGGTAGATTGAGGAAGTAGAAGTCTCATCTGCCGAATTAAGATGAACTTTGTTTATTTTGCAAAGCAAAAGCTCACTTGCATCCATGTGTTTGTTCAAAATTGTGACAGGAAGCAGCGTGGACTGTAACAGACGAGTGTATTCAGGTCATGGGCGGCATGGGTTTCATGAAGGTGAGTGCACAGTCCACATCCTGGTTCGTACAAATCCAGGGACCACAGAGAAAGCCGCATGTGACAAATAGATTCAAACTGTTTGTTTTATCGCCTGCTAGAATTTTTTCTTTAAAAGTGTTTTTGTTTTTAAGCACGTCATAGCCCCTGGAAAACAGATACTGCCATATACAGCACATAAAGTTTTAAAAATACAAGCACAACGGGTTAATAAAACAACTGGTTTACAATGTAAATGAGCAATATTAGATTTGTTTTATGAGGCTAGCTATAAGCAGCAAATCTGTGCCCTATTTCCAGTAACTAGGAACTTAACTTGAGTTTCAACTGGAGGGAACCAGGTAAAAATTGTCTGCCCCATACTTCGTGGCCCCCAATAAAGTACTTCCTTTGGGTACTGAAATCCCGTGTTTACTGCAGTCACGCAGGAACTATTTTAGGAGCTCAAAAACTTGTCCTGGGTCTAAAAAGTTGCTGGGCTTTGCTCCCTGGTGCTAAAAAAGTCCCTTCTCTGGGAATAGAATAGCCAACCACAATAACCACACCAGGGTCTAATAGTTCCTCGGTCAAACAGGTTGTTTTCACTTCAGGTTCTTTTCCAGAAACTATCTTAGAAACTTAGGAACTCAACATGAAGTCTGCTGCAACTTGGGTACAGCATTCATATGCACACTCAGCAAGCACTATATGCCAGAAATATCAATATTGGGACTGGGGATTTACTTTTATGGGGTAATTTTTGGTTGGCCTTAAAGTGAGTAACAATCGAGCGAACACGTAAACCAGAGAAACGAAACTTAACTCCAGTTAAACACAAACAATGTAGATGTGTGGAAAACTGCATGTCAAACAAAGCAGCAGTCTATTAATGGCGTATGTTATCAATCTATTTGCCTAGTCTTGATTGTTCTTCAGGTGTGGTGTAAAGAAGACCTTAGTTCCTGGTACTGTTTATGGAAAAAGTAAAGGGTTTTCCTGTTTTACTGCCTCACTCCGTGCGTGCACTGGATATTAGCACAATGCTAATCCTCTGTTTGCCGTCACCACTGACTAGAACTCATCATATTTACTGAACAGCTCTCTGATCAGCCCTGCACGGATCAGTAGAAACCTTTGTTTTTAATTTAGTCATTGGCGATGATATGCTCAGACAGCAAGAGCAAGAGTAATATAAGCTTCAAACAGCCACTACACTTATTGGTTTTGCTCTGGCAACGCCTTTGTTTCTCAGAACTCGCGTACGTTATCGCCACTGTGGCAAAGAGACACGTAGCTGCTTCATGTGAGACGCTCAGAAAACACTGAGACCCATGTCGATGTTGGTTTCCTTAGGTAAAAAAAAAAACTACCACAAAGTTATTCAAGAATATACCAGTACAAGCTAGCTGAAGATACGTGGGCGGCTTGAAGCTGTGTAAACAATAATATTGCTATGCTTAAAATAAACCAGGCTACACAGTAGGTCACCTGTCTGACAGAGGTGTTGATTTGCCACACACTCATTACAGTGGAAATCTTGACTTGTCATGGAACACTTGAAAAGCAGAGGAGGCAAATTCACAAGCATTTACATTATATTTGAAGGGCAATTTAGTTTAGCAACACTTAAAATCTCAGAAATTCCTCCAGAGTTGACTAAAAAGAACATTTACGCTTCACAAAATAAACTTTATTATATGTTGTTATGCTGTATTGATACTGATATTGTATTGCAGATGTTCTCTTAATTTTGTCCACTTCTGCAAGCTGTGAAATTAGTGCTTGGTTATGAGCTGAGGGGTTGGGGGGGACACTGATACAACACACGTGAAGTCCCCTCACATTTTGTGTATTTTGAGTCACGGTTTCATTTCTCCAAGTCAGAAGTGTGTTCCCTGTACATTTTCAATTCTGCTCCTCTGTGCAGCCTGAAATATGATCAGTGACTTTCACATGCAGAATTCAAAAGTGCAGAAATGAATAGTGTCTCTATTCCTGTTTGCAGCTGGTGTTTTCAGTACCTTATTTTAACTTGTGTCAAAATGTCTTTCTATGTGTAAAATATGATAAATAACACATCTCTGTGCCCCATGTTGGTTACTCAGTACGGTAAAAATAAAAATGTACCTAAGATTTCAGACTGATATCAAGAGTGAATTTTAGAATATATGCAGATTATTACAGCGTTAGGATTTATTTGAAGAAGCCTGTGCTCTTTTACTGTAAAGTTGAAGGTCATAATCTTTCTGTTTCTGCAGGACTGTGGAGTTGAGAAAGTGCTGAGGGACCTGAGAATCTTCCGAATTTTCGAGGGCACCAACGACATCCTGAGGCTCTTTGTGGCCCTCAATGGCTTCCAGGTGAAATAAGACAAGATGCTCTTTTCATCAAAATGATAGCTCTTTGTTGTATTTTCTTTCGCTGACTCTGTTCCGGTGATCTGATAAAGACTGTGTGGAAAAGTACAGACGCTCTGTAGAGAGGAAGTGATTTCTGCTTGCTTGAGCTGAAACTCCTACTAGTGTTTCCTTTGTATTTTGTATTAGACTCTGTGACATCTTGTAGGTTTAAGAAGCAACTTCCTTATACTTACTTTAAACCCAGCATCTGTGTCGAGCCTGTGTTTTGCACCACGCTGAGCCTCCTCTTCTTAAGGTAAAGCTGACAGGGATGCTGTGGGTGTGTCCAATCAACCTCTACTAATTGGAGGAGAGGAAGTGCCGCGTCATTAGAATGGGATGCTGCTGTATTACTGCACACTTCTCAAGCCTACTAGGTGTTACAGGTGTTAGGGAAAGAGTGTTACAGGTAATTACGGAGAAGAGTGCGCTTATTTCCGTTATTGTCCGTTCGGAAATTCCCTTTTGTGTCTTTGGCAACTGTCAGACAAATACAACCACAACTAAAGAATTACATTTAACAGCACAGTGCTCGACAACCACATCACCAACAAACAAGAATTAAGTGCAACAAAATGCAAGTGCCACCCCCCAGCATCGTATCAGTTAAACTGGAAGGTATGAAGGATCGCAAAGTCTGTACCTCCATCCTCACGCTAACAACTCATTCACCATACAGAGCGTGTAATACATGAAGAGGGTGACACAGGAGTGGAGTTTCCACAAAAATACTGCTGTCCCGTCCAAATCCCATGACAGCAGAGGTGGGGCTGAGTCATTGTTTTACAAAACACAAGTCTCAAGTCTTAGCACTAGAGGCCTAAGTGAAGACTGGTTGTGACAAGCAGGTCTGAGTCAAGTCTCAAGTCCTAAACTTTGAGTTTCCAGTCCTAAGCAAGCCATAATGTGCTCTTCACCAAATTTAATACCATTTTATATTCTTAACAATAGTTTAAAAAATGGAGGGGGGGGGAAAAACGCTTATAAAGCTCTTAACCTCTAAAGAAAAAAGGCAGAGGTGCAGTTTCACTCAATAAATGTCGTATAACTTCATGAATTGAAAAGTGTTTATGTACGGCTGCTCCATTATGGCAAAAATCCTAATCACAATTATTTTGGTCAATGTTGAGATCATGATTATTTAACACGATTACTCATTGACTTAGGAAAAATCATTAATTTATTGAACTGTTAAAATTGAATGCTTTGTTTGTAAAAGTGATTATATGCATTAGGCTACCCAAAACTCCCAAATAACCCATGAAATAAGAAACGGCATGCAGCACAATAATCGTTTTATGTTAAGTTACTTGTTTTTATAATCGGTGGAAGCCAAAATCTTAACCGATTTAAAATTTCATTAATTGCACATCCCCATGTTGATGCGCTGCATAGTTTGTTTTTTATATTCAGTGCATGCAAGAGAAAGTATAAAAAAATAAAACCGTGTTTAAAAACATAAGAGAAAAACAACAGATGAGCAGCAAACAAAAGTACCCTTCTTTCCTGTGTTAACATACTTCTGTCACATGTGTGAAAAGGAGTAGGAAGAAGTAGAACTTATGTACTCCCACCCCTTTATTTCTTCCTTCAGTTAACAGTTTTTATATTTGTGTGTGTATTTTTTTTATGTACACAGTATTAAAGTGACCACTGATAAGTATTTATTTATTTATCTAACCTCGATTATGTACTTATTCAAACAGCAAAAGATAAAAACAAACAAAAAACATAAACAAAGGAGCACTCCTACTTTTACTACAGTGCTTCTCGATACCTCTTGAAAGTAATTTCTGTGTGCATTTTTTTTGAAAAGGAATATGTTTGGTCATTGCTTTGGGTTCTCATTTAGTTTATTCCACACTTTAACTCCGCAAATAAACATTATCTTTTCCTTGTTGTTCTAAATCTATTAGTCTTAAAATTTACCCTTCCCCTAATTTTATTGAGAGGGTATCAAGTCAGTTCAACTCAAAAGGCTCAAATCCAAGTGAAGTCACGAGTCATTTGTGGATAAAGTCTTTTTTGATTTTGTCAAGTCGACTCTAAAGTCATCGTATTTGACTCTAGTCCACACGTCTGCCTAAAGGCCTTTTCACACGGGAAGCGACACTGCCTGCGTAGTCGCCTGGCCCTGCGGGGTCGCTCTGCACTTCTCATGTGAACAGACACCGAGACAAGCGCTCCGCGAGTAAACGGAAGGTGGTCAATAGATAGTAACCATGGCAATGGCTTCTGTGCGCCACTGTATTCCTTCATAGCCTAGCTAAAAGTAAAACTATAAGTAACGTTAGTTGATAGGCTATATTATTCATATAGCTGATAAATCTGGTCATGCAAACGCCCTCTGGTTAATGTCCCGGTAACTTTTCAATGAACACTTATATATATTTCAGGGAAGTCTCAGACGGCGAGGATCACTCTCTCATCCATCTTCTTTTTGTGCTGCGTGTCACGTAGGCTACAAAAAGTTCAAGTGAATTTAAGTTAGTTAAGTTAGTTTCACGGGAACACGCCCACTTGTCGCAACGCCATGTCAGCCTCTATGATACATGGCTGAGGACGGCCCGACTTTCCTCGTCACTTGGGACTCATAGTTTCATACTGTGCTGTTACTGACAAACCAGACATATTAACAATCTTACTAAGTTTGTTCTTATTAACACATGACAGAATAAAATAGAACATAATATAATGCAATACAGAAATCTCATGTGAATATGGTTTTTAAGAAGAAGCCCTCGTCACTGATAAATCATGCATTTCCTTCTCCGCTTCACTCCAGAACGCTGGAAACCAGCTGAAGACCTTGCAGAAGGCCTTGAAGAACCCCCTTGGCAATGCCGGGATGCTCGCTGGAGAAATCACCAAGAGAGCTAAAAGGTTGTATCACCCCCACATACCCACAGGCTCTTTCTGTCACTTCCTGTCTGGGGGAGAGGAAGTGCTTAACCACTATAGCAGAAGGTGGGAGACAGGGACTCCCCTTGCACAATACGATGCGATAAGCATTAGATCCATCCTTCAATTTGTCCACTTTGCAGTTGCAACTGACATCCGAGCACAAATTACTCATTTGTCTACTCAATATCTGATGATAAGAGTTTTTTTGTCTGCGTATGGATAAACACACAAAAATAAATAAATAAAATGAGATATCTTACATCTGGGCTTTACACACACACACACACACTTTCCTGCACTGTACTTCCCTTTAAAGTGATTACAAACTGCCTGCAGCAGTTCAGTTGGTGCTTTCAGACCGGCTCTATTTGTGTGCTGTTTCAGACAAAAGGCTCGTCTTACGGTCACTCGGATGCAGCTCATCTGTCTGTATCCACTTTGTCCTCCCCACATCTCCAACACGGCCGTTTAACGTGTCGTTGCTCAAAGCACCGGACACCCAAACAGCTGGAATTTACTCCTAAACTGTCAGAAACAAACCTTTTTTTAGATATACCTATAATAAATACTAAATGTGTATTTCTTAAGGAAATTCTTAATTTCATCGGTTTTGGAAAACTCAACTGACATGAAATGATAAACGCTAACAACAGAATTGTTAAAGTGAAATGTTGGTTCTTAAGAGCGAAACATCTGTAATGAGCGTGCGACATGCCTTCAGCTCAGGACGTCCCTGTAGCTGTGGACACTGGTTGCATCATGGCAGAACAGACACATCAGATGTGTTGCTGCTTTTCACCACACTTCCTCAGCAGCCATGTTGATGTAACAGCTGTCTTCTTCTTTGCAGAAAGGTGGGTTTGGGCACAGGTCTGACACTGCAGGGAACTGTACACCCCGAGCTGGCGCAGAGCGGTGAACTGGTGTGTGGAACCTTTTTTTTCTTTGTGTGTATGATACATTTTCCATTTTGTGCATTTATTTAAGTACTTGTACTGAGAGAGTGGGTGTCCAAGTTACCATATGACGGAACTTTTTTTTTTTTGCAAATGGATTTTTCTGCTTTCTCTTCAGTTTTCATTTCACCTATTTCTCATTCCGGCAGTTGTGTGGGTTTTCTTCTCATTTTTAGACCATTAAAGCCATCGAACAGTTTGGAGCAGTAATTGAGGAGCTGCTGATCAAACATGGCAAGAAGATCATCGGTGAGTGTGTGTGTGAGAGAGCGGGACATAGAGAAATCCTGTGGGTAATATTTTGTTGTTGTGGTTAGAGTTGGAGTCATTTCAGGTGCGATTTGCTTTTTTTTAGAATTCTAGAAAAATAATAATTTGGTTCTGGAGGAAGAATTAGGATTCTTTCGCAGTCGTGGTACAACATCTAAAGGTGTAGGGTTTTGGGGCCAATATATCCTCTTATCACTTGTTATGTTTGTTTTGTGATGGTGTAATACGTTTGAGTCAACTGAACAAGCAGGTTGCCTGTTGCAGATGAACAGTTTGTCCTGAAGAGAGTGGCCGACAGCGCTATTGACCTCTACGGCATGGTGGTCGTCCTGTCCAGGTATGCAAACACTCAAGCATGTCAAGGCTCTCTCTTTGTGAGCTGTTTGGTTTACCGACCAACTGTCTCTCTCTGTCTCAGTTCGACTCTTTCATCCTCTCTCTTGCAACACTTTCTCTTTGGTCTGCTTTTATTCCACATACATACTCCTACGCAGCCTAAAGTGACATTTGTGTGTGTTTTTCCTCTCTGCAGGGCTTCACGCTCTCTGAGTCAGGGCTCATCCTCAGCTCAGCATGAGAAGATACTGTGTGAGACCTGGTGTATGGAGGTAAGGTCAATGTCAAAGCCACAAACACAGTTGAAAACAAATGTCTGCGTGATGAGATTGTGTCGTGTATTTAAGGTAAATGTAAAAAAAAAAAAACATCATGTACTTATATCCTGTTTGAGGGTGTTTCAGCTGTTTGCTCAACATCAATATTAGTACTTTATGGTTGTAAATTGAGGTACCATTTTTTGTTAGTAGGATGGACAAATAGCTTGCCAATGTTCGGGTGGCTGGGTGTAAGTGGGAGGGAAAGAAATCAAATACCACATGATTTTTTCCAAAAAGATAATATATTTATATTGGTGTAATTGTGCTCTATACATCATTCTATTTACACAGAAGGAAGATTCAGGTAGAAAATAAATTATAATGTGGAAATGGTTGCCAGACATATAATACATTGTTCACTGTTCTGGGAGGTAGAGTTGTATTCAACAACTTTGTGCTACGTACAAAATACGGCGGAACAACTTTGTTAGCAGGCTGTGAAGTTAAAATCCTGAATTGTGAAGGAAAAGTTAAGCTTATTCGCTTTCTTGGTGAGAGTAAGATTGTCTAACACATTCCCATCTGCCAAATAAAGCTAGTATTAACTGAATGCTATGAATGAAGCTCCCAGCACCTCTAAAGCCCACTAATCAACACATTATATCTCGTTTTATATGGATTAATCAAATGAGATGTGTGTTTATTAGTGAGTTTTAGAGGCGCAGGTAGCCTGGATAGAGAGAGAGAAATCATGCATTTAGGAATGAAATTCCTACACTATCAGTTCATGTTGAGTGCAGCTGTCACTTTGCCAAAAAGTCAAGCTCAAACAAATTCAAATTAACATGACCCAACTCATGTGGTGTAGTCCTAAACTAGATTGAGGAATTAATGCTTTTCAGTTGCCTCAACTGGGTGACAAGTTAATGCAATTTACAATGTCCGTAAACAGATTCACCTTGTCCATTTAGTCTTGAATCTAAAAATGCTTTTCTCACGTTCTGCTTCTTAAATGGTTTGAGGTCATGAATATCTGCCTGCCGCGGTGATTTAACTTCTGTTTTTTTGGAGGATTTTATTCCACACCGCTGACGTCTCACAACTTACTGCCCAACATCTCTGCTGCCGAAGGCTCTTGATGAGTAGTTTTGAGATGTAGCAGGTACATTTGTAAACTTCAGCTAATCTAACTTGATTAACCCTTCATCCCTCAGGCGCATGAGAGGATAATGCATGACATCAAGTCTCTGCGCTCCAGTGAGTCCAGACGGCTGTTCAAGAACCTGCGAGCCATCTCTGCAGCTGTGGTGGAGAACGGAACAGTGGTGGCTCCTCATCCTCTGGGTTTCTAAACACGCTTGTATCTTTATGGATCTATGTCTGTTTTTTTTTCCACACTTATGCATCTCTAACCAGCGTCATGTATGCCAAGTATTCCCACAATTTATCAACTTTTGTTATTGCCACAATTGCTCCATCATACATCTGTGCCCTTTTTATCTGCTTTGTGTAATTAAGCTTCTGTGTACTGAGTTGCACTTACAACTGAGGGCTGAATGATTTCTTGTTTCTATACAGAAATTACAATGTGATACAAATCTCGATTTGTAAGTAATTTTGGTGTCTTTGTGAAGCAGTTGGGTTTTTTTTTTCAGGTACTTATTTATTAAATTCTGACTCACAACCTCTAGATTTTGGTGCTGGAAGTCTCACTGTGAGCTGGAGTTTTAATCTACCGGGGGAAAATGATTAAAATTGTTCAGTAGGCCAGAAAAATCACATTATTTCTACAAATCATTCAGCCCTACTACCACCTGCATCTAAAACAAAAGATGATCGGCTGTCTCGATTGTGTGCACGGAGCTTTTAAGTTTACTTTATTTCAGCCTTTGTAGCTTTCCTGCGGTTGAATCTAGTGAAACGTGAAGTTATGGTGTTATTTTGGTGTTGAAGGGAAAATGTGTCAATGCAACTTTGAGGCCAGTGGAACAGGAAGCTCATCTGTTTAAAGGGGTTTAAGTTATACACAAAGGTATTGTAAAAGAGAATTCAAATGTATATAACGATGTGCATGTTCATAAGCTCACTCTGAGCTCATGACAGAGACAGTGTCAGGAGCAAAACCTTTTGCCTTAGAAACCGGTCCACAGATGCCGTTTGTAGTTCCTCACATGCAGCTTACACGTGTATTTTTAAACAAGTGCAGGTCAACTTCTCTCTAAGCTCTTTAAAGGGCGTCGCATTAACTTCCAAAGTGCAAGTGTTTATTTTCTTAGCTGAAAGTCGCAGACGTCATTAACTATAATTGTAGAAAGTTAACCACCACTCTGCATACCTGGATTTTAGAAATTTTAAGAAATCATTTCTTGTACAATAAATGCACCTAATCTGCTGTTATCAAAGTGTGTTAACGCATTCCTAAAACTTAAATTAGGTCTGTACATTCTTGCCTTCCCATTAACTTGTACCGTGTAGAAACAATGCTGCTGTTAAGTCAGTAATCTGTTATTTGAACAGTTAATGTGCAGTGTGGCTGATTCTGAAACAGATATGATCACATGCCTTCAAAGAAATCACATGTTATCTATCTAAAAATACCTCTAATGATGCCAGATGATTGTCCCACCTTGTTTGGTCAGTGTTTGTGCGGAGCTACTGTGACCTTTTTTGGTTTTACAGCGCACGTACTGATTGGGATTAATAAAGTATCTGTCTGTTTGTCTATCCATGTATCTGTCTTGGCTTTCACCAGTGAGAGTTATGAATGTCTATATTAGTTTAATATGTATTTATGTAATATGTGTTATGCTGATCATTTTCATCATTAAATTAATATTAAATATATCACTTTTTAGGCCTCTGCCTGGGTAAAACTCAGTAAAAAGCAATTAAATATTTAAGCTCAGCAAAAAATAAAAAATAAAAAATCCCATCGAAACAATATTTCCCCACTGCCAATCTCCCTTCCTACTTCTGTTGTACTCACAGCAGTTAACAACTCTACTTTCACTTCTGCTGCCCATGATCTTGCAGGGCAAAAGCTCTGTACAGGAATACCAGTAAATGCTATGGCGGCTGCTGGTGCATTAAAACAGGAACCCCTTCCTGCACTCATATACACACTGAGTTGACACAGTGCTGTGGGTGCGAGACTGAGCGAAGATGAGGGTTGTGCCAGTGCTTCACAAGCCCTGTGGTTAAAACATGAATTCCCCAGGCATGGTTTCGCTCCATCTGACTAAAAACTAACTAGTGAGCTCAGCAGTAAAAGCTTGAGGCATTCCCCATGCATTATATAGGCTTAATTTCCTCTTTTTTAGTAGTGGTTAATATTAAAGGAAAGGAAAAGTCAGCTTTTCTTTGAGAAAGTTGAGATTTTTCAGGCTAAATCTCCATTAGGGGACTTTAGCTCAGAATTGTGTAAAACTTAAGATAATTTACGTTTGAAGGCATAATTTAACATTTTGGGAAGTCTGTTGCTTTATTGCAGAGAGTTAGATGAGAAGATGGATAACGGTGTCCATTAAATGTGAAGCTTTAGCCAGGATACGGTTAACTTGGCTTCACATAAAGATTGGGAATGGGATAACAGCTAGCTAAAGCTCACCAATTAACACATTATATCTCTGTGCTTTTCATATGGCGTAAACAACAATGTAAAAATGACAATTTGTGAGATATAATATGTTACCTTGTGAGCTTTAGAGGTGACTGTAAGTGATTTTTTTGGGGGGGGGGATAGGCTAACCTTTTCCCGCTTCTTTAAGCTAAGCCAACAGTCTTGATAGCTTATTTCTGATCCAGTACTAAGTAATGCAGAGCCAGGATCGCTGATATTGATCAGTGTTTATACTTTTTGTTAAGAGCAGCTACTGTAATACCAAATACGGAAGAGAAATGTCTTGATTCATGAGGTGAATGCATTATTAATAGGTCACATCTGAATGGCCAATTCTCTCTTCTACCCTCTGGGCGCAGGCTCAGGTCCCTGAGGTGAAGAAGGGCCTGTTTAGGCAAAAAAGCCTGGTACATGTAGCCATTGCAGCCCTCAACAAGGTGTCTCGATGCACTGTGAGTCTGGACCTGTCCTGTCTGTTGTTATATATGCTATTTGTGGTGTATATAGGTTGGGAAAATATATATATGGGGAGGATAATGTTGAATACTGATTGGTGATGTACTGTGTTGTGAAAAAGCATTTCCCTCTGGTGACAAAGTCTAATCTATTTACTACTGCATGTTAAAATGTGAAAAAAAAACTTTTAAAGGAAAATAACAAGTGTTTACTGTGAGAATTATCTGAACGAATGAGATGGCTGCGATGTTCATGTGCCCAGAGTGTGATCTAACACCAGATAGATCTTTTTATCTCCAGTACTGACACTCAAAACAACACTTTTGGCGTAGCCTACATCCGCCTCTGCACCTATCATTTAACAGATAGATAAAAGAATTGTGTCCGTCTTCTCAAATAATTCTCATATTAAAAGTGAAATCGCATGTGACCTGCCCTCTCTTGATTTCAGCAGTGCTGGAAATACTCAAGTGGATCAATCATTAAACTCACAATTTTTTAATATCCACAAGGTTGAACAAACATAGAAACAACATTCACCGGATGGTATGTTTAAGTCTATCCTCCATCCCAATCATTTCAATCCCAAATGATGCAGGGCTGTTTGTAGAGGCCAGAGATGTCCTGAAGATTTCCTGGACCAGCCAGGAAAATGTACAATAAGAGAACTGCCCACTTCTTCGGAAACCGTCCTGTCTTCTGCTGTTGGCCAGCGAGCAGCTTCACCTTGTGCTCCCCTGACAAAAGGTTTTAGCAAAGTATAAACATGCTGATGTGGTGGCGTGACACTGATGCACTTCCAGGTCTTAATGTTCTCTGGTGAGGAAGAAACCTTATGGATCAGGATGACTGTGTCCAAGGCGGTTCCTTTAATTCCTTTCAGGCCTGAAATGAGAACAGCCACTTATCCAAATGTTCCTGTGGCTGTCTTGATCCTGACATTGACCTGCCTTTTCCCTCGTCACGCATTGTCCGAATCGTCTTGACATGAGTGCAAGTCATGTGAGGAACTCCTGACTGGCATCGGCGATGTTTCTTCCTCCTGTGGGACTTGCGGGACCTCGAGGGAAATGATCGTCTGGGCTGTCAGTGTTCGCTCCCTGAGGGGGGAAAAGGGAGTAAAAAGAACCTGAAATGAAACAGTAAAGCTTCAGCAGTACATCAAGTTGCTCTGATGTGGTGAAATGTCGTGACACGCTCTAATTTCCAAAACACACAGAGGGGAAGCATTTTATGATCGGCTGTGCTTTCATCCTCAAATCATGCAACAGTTGCCACAGTAATGTTGAACTTTATGCAGATCAACTAGTTTCACACATTTCTTTCAATCCGGTGACCTTTTCTTGTTATTGATCAACCGTCTTCAAAGAATTCACTTTTTCATTTTAGATGTTGCATTCAGCACTTCTTTGCAATGTTGCTTATATCTTTATGGTTATCAAATGTTTATTATTTTTAGTGAAGAGTAGGCCGATGAAGCTCTCCCAAATGAATGCATTTAAATAAGTATTTGCGTCTCGGGTGAACACAAAGTTAAATATGGGAGCTCTAAGGGAGGCCTACTTAAGTGTCTGGACTAAAAATTCATTATGTATTTTGGTGTTGTAAAGAAAAAATCCATCCATTTATTAACCCATTTTAACATTTACGACAGCGAATTTCATGAATTAGGCTATTGCAACAATATTTTATGGATGATTAATTAACATATTGGAGTTTACTTTCTAACTTTTGATGACAATGAAGTCTTTTGCTGCAGACTTGTTGATTCATTAAAAAGTGAGAATATGGTGAGCATTTAAGCTGCAGTCGGTAACAAATTAAGAACATGCCATGCAAAACTTTCCTCTGCTGCTCGTATCCCTCCTTGAAGCCCCTCCCATCCAAACCCACAAGTTCGTACAGCAGCAGAAGGCGCCTGCCCCTCGAAACGTACTCGGGTGAAGGGCTTGTAAGTGCCCGATTTGTTCTACGCATGTGCTAAACTCAGATTTTAACGCCTTTTACAACACTGCCCTACCCTAATCCTAACACTAACCCCACATCCTTCTCGCTTGGACTGGTCTTCTCAAAAACGCACCTCCAATGCTTCGCGGCCCAGGCTTCAGAGGCAGCTTTGACAACGTCTAACAGCTGGATGAGAGGCTACTTCACCACTGTCCACGCTCAAAAGTTATTCCCCACTGTTTGTCATCATGCCTCCGGGTGGGGCAGTTCTTCCCTTGTCGTTGGTTGTTTCTCGGCCATTGTGTTTTTCAAAACTTCTGAAGTCGCATGCTGAAGATATTGAGCTTGACTGAGAGCATGCGGCTGCAGCCTGTTCAGGAGCAATGACACTGTTGAGACTGCTCTTGGCTCTCACTAGTTGTTTGTGGTGGATTCTTGCAAATGGCCTTAGGAAAATGAGGAGGAGCCAGAGGAACATTTCCAGATTATCTGTGTCATGAACTACTGCCAGGATATATTGACAGTTTTAGCAAATATGATAAGATGATATTTCTTTTATACCTACTGAACCTTAAATAACTCGACAATTAAGGACTCGCCAGTAAATTCGTTTTTTCATAGATTGCTCACAATAGGCTAAGTGATTAGTTACAAATAGACTTTTTAGAAAGGGTGATAATGAGCAAAGTGGTACCTTGATTTCTTTATGACTGTATGGAAAGTAAAAACAAATGTCTATTGGGACATAGGCCTACCTTGTTTTTGGTTGGGTTTGTGTCCAGTTTACGTTCACAGTCCAGCCGAGGGCACTCTTCAAGTATCGGGAGCAGCAGGGGAACCTGCGACTCAGCTGCTCCAGTAGTTCTTCTTTGCGCAAACCGTAAACAACCGGCGCAACGCACTGCGCCAAACTGAAGAAAGCAAATATAACCACGGCTGACAGCTGTTTAGTCTCTGGCTGTATGAGCCCCCGTTTGAACAATATCGTCAGCACGAAGTTCACAAAGTTGGGGAGGATGTACACAGCCAGCTGGCTCCCATGCAGTGCTATTGTCCTGCACCCGGCCCGGTTCCGCCGGTTCAGCACTCCTAACCGCCGCCCCTCTACTAGTATCCTCACGTAGCTGTACAGGATGAGCAGCGTGCACAAACCTATGAACAGCACCTTCTGCAGCTCGCCTTTCTTCAGCTGTTCCCGGCCGCACTCCCCGTTATAGTTGTCCCCGGTGGTGGTGTTGGAGGAGTCTGGGTTGAGGATCAAGCTTAGGGGAATGACCAAAGCCACCAGCCAGGTGAGCACGCCCAGCACCCAGGGCCAGTGACCCGACATGCAGGTAGAGGTGTAGCGCATCGGGTGGCACACGGCGCAGTAGCGGTCCAGAGCCATGGCCGTGAGCGTCAGCAGGATGTTGGAGGCGCTGCTGATCAAGATGGTGATCATGGCCAGGCAGGCGGAGCGGCCTGGCCGCGCGCCTAGGTGGATCTGGTAGTAGAAGACACTGCTCATCCCCAGGTAAACCAGGGCGGATACAAGCAGGTGGAAAACCAGCACGAAGCGGGCATGATTCCGGAGCCGCTCCACGCGAACTATGGTCGAGTTGATGAGGAAGTTGAAGAAGAGCAGCACCGAGAAGGATACGGTGGACACATAAAAGCGCACGCAGGTGTATTCGCCGTCTCCCGTCTCTGGTGACCAAGTGGTGTTGTTTGCTGACATAATTCCTCAGCTGGGGTTGGTGGGATTCACAGGATGATGATGATGATGACGATGAAGGCGGTGGAGCTGATGGGAAAGAAAGTTTGTTCGCCGCATGATCCTCTCTCACCGCTGCCTCACTGAAGTCTGACTCAGTGTGATCATCCGCTCAGTTCTCTCTCTCTCTCTCTCTCTCTCGCTCGCTCGCTCTCTCACACGCGCTGTAGAACAGACATCCTGCAGTTTTCAGTGAGCCTCTTAAATAACTTCATCTCGACTTTTAAGTGTTTAATTATAATCTTCTAAATAGGTTAATGAATTAACATTTAGTCTTTGGGATGAAAAGACAATTTCCTTTCAAAATGGAATTGCAAAATGAAGCCTAAAAAACCTTAGGCTATAAGCGTTCACCTAGGCTATAGTATAATGTCTTAGTTGATTTGTCCCCTGCCTTCATTTTTACATTTCATGTTTAATTCACTTTCCTCTGTCTGAAATAGTGCAGCATGCCGAGCACACAGAGCACTAACAGGGCGTCTGATAGCAGTTATGTGTTTCATATTGCTGCCACCTTCTGTTGTGAGCAGGATGAGGCTCCAAGAGTCCTGTGAGCTCAACAGCTGGCCAGTCAGAGGTGCTGTTGCTGCTCCATGGTCATTAGAAACGACTAGACCCACGGAGGACAATGTAGAGCTGAATCTAACAAGCTGAGTCTGAGCTGTGGCCACTAACTCTTTGATTTAGTTCATATCATGGACCCATTATCAGATGGACCCCTGAACACAACACAGAACACAGGGCCGCATCACAGCTTCACAGTGTGTAGGTGTATCCACCTGTATATTTACTACTTATTAGTTATTGTGTAGCTGTCATATAGTACATAGGCAGTGGTGGAAGAAGTACTCAATTTTCATACTCAAGTAGCCTAAAAGTAAAAAAGTAGCTGGTTGTAAAAATACTTAAGTAATCAAAAGTAAAAGTACTACACATCAAAATCTAATGATCTCACAAAAAGCAATATTTTTAAATTCACTCAAGACAGGTTTGAATACAGCATTATAAGTTACAGTGAATCACAATAAGGAAAACTGAGTTCCAAGAGGACAAGTGGATATATCCCATACTGTGGGGAGCATACGTCTGCGTTATTGCTCTGCTGTTGTGGTAGTATCCCCTTCAGACCATCTGACAGACACAGAACCCCATTTGGGACCAAGTTTTGGGAACCAAAACTAACTGAAAACACTTCTCAATTCACAATCTCACCAAAACCCCACACATGTTAACTTCAGCACTGCTCATAAAGTGCAGCTCGCAGTCCCAAACAAAGCAAAGTTGGCTTCAGTTTTCAGATGTTTATATTTCAAAACTCTACCAGCTACATTTCTGCTTGGTCACAAACTGGCTGCGACCCACATTGCAAAAACAGAGCTGCTGCACAGTCGCACCTGACACCACAAAGCTCTCACTACAATCCTCCCTCTGTAAGAAGCCTGAATAGAAACCTCTAGAAAAATCTAGTGCTGGTTTGAACAGACCTCTGCGCACCATAACTCAGACCTCATGAAGTCTGATAAGACTGGTGGACAATCTGTGGGCATCAGGCCCATTCAAACTGACTCGTCCAGGTTTCATACATTTTAAAATATGTGATACTAATTATAAAATGACTGGGCTGATTATGTGATGCTTATTATTTACTGAGATGTGCATCCATATTGCCCAGTCTGTCCAGTTAATCAACATTTTAATAGTCAATGTGGATCCATTAGTTCCCATCTTGGATTTGTCCAGAGTTGGAACTAAACTCCTGTAAAAGCTATCTGCTGACATCAGATTTATAGACGAGAGAACAAGTTTGACTGTTGTTCACGCACTTCATTCTCATTGACTATTTTTCTCGTGCCTGGAAGGATATTCCCTCTTCATCCTCTCAAGGTTTTAAACTTTCGCGTTCACCTTTGACAGGAAAGTGAAACGGGGCCGTCCAGCTTATGCCGTTGTCGCATCAGCTGGCTGAAGTTGATTCGCGCCGAGTCGGCTTTATCAGTTTTGCATTTGTTTTTCAGTGCCGCGCAACTCAGGTGCGCTGCATAGGCTACTAATAACAATGTAAGGAAGTCTTTTGCAGAATGTAACGGAGTAAAAAGTCTGATATTTGGCTTTGAAATGTATCGAAGTAAAAGTAAAACGTTGCAACATATAAAAATACTCAAGTAAAGTACAGATACCGAAAAAAACTGAGTACTGTAACGAAGTATTTGTACTTCGTTACTTTCCACCACTGTACATAGGCTTTATCACATCCACCTGCCTCATGTACATAATAACATTGCATAATTACTGCTTGTTTATATTCCTGCATCCTTTTCACTATTTCAATACACTAATGTCTTTCTGTCAACAAATGTTGTTTATGGTTGTGAACAGTGTTGGGGTGTAAGTAACGTGAAATTTAATGATGCAGGCTAATTTAATTACAAAATAAATGTAACTGTAAACCGTCACAGTTACTGGGGAAAACTGTGTAGGCTAATTAAATTAGAGATAGCCTACTTAGGCTATGAAAATATTCTGTAAAAAGCTAGTCTATATGTTCAATAATATTCTTTGCATATTTTTCATTTGCACAATGTCTTCCATTGCCATTTCTAGGCACAGCCATTTAGTAAAGTTTGATACCGTTCTGATACTTTTGATTGGTTTATGGGTTTTCAGCGCCACCTGACAGTTAAACTGCCTCTCAAGCTATCTTTTGATAATGGTTAAGAGGTGAAAACATTTATTAGAAATTTAGAAAAGTAAAACTATTACATTCCCAAAGTAACCTTACCATCACTGGTTTTAAATATGTGTTTACTTTTTTAAATGTAGTTTGTGTCTGTTTTTGCTGAGCTTGTTATCCTGTTTGTTCATTCTTGTGTACACTGAGAGTAATGTAAAACCAGAGTCAACTTCCTTGTATATGCACACATACCTGGCGATTAAAGGTCATTTTGATTCTGTGGGGTCATGCAGATAGGAGAAGTCAAGGTCGCTGGGATGTGTCAGTTATGGTGTTATGATTTGTTGTAAAATTAGTAAAGGTCCTGCTCCAACAAGAAAGCTACCAGTAGAGGGAGACATCAGTCAAGCAGTGTCTGTTGGCTACAGACTCTGTCCTAATCAGGGCAAAATAAAAAATTCCTGTGTGGGTTTTTCATGAGCGTGCAGGGCCTTCAACAGCAGTCAGGTACTGGCTCAGTCCCCCTCCCCTGCCTCCACCTCGAGTCTGGACGTAAACCTGTTTATGTGATGGCCTTTCCTTTGGTGCCATCATCAGGTCAAGTTTTGCCCCAATGAAAGCAGCAGTCTGACTCTCATTATTTTCATCTGTCCAACAAGCTTTACTTTCTGAAATGATTGATTGAATTGATTGAACTTCTTTATTGATTGTAAATATAAAAGTGGCGCCTGCAGCAAGAGATGCCCCAGCTACAGATACCATCAAAAGGAAAAAAACACAATAAAGCCAGACGGCTTATTTCTATTGTGGTCCTTTTTAGGAAGGCAAATTGGTAGGAGCTTCATGAAAAGACAACTATAGTTAGTTATTAGCAGCTTCCAAGTATAGGCCTACATCGTTTCTCTTAAAAAATAAAATGCAGTAACAATACAATAATATTAATCCTTACACACTCCTATGTACAATTCAACTATTTCTATCACATTGCTATACAATATATAAGGAAGGTCACTAAATTTGACTTAAATTGAACTGGCCTGTGGGCTACAAAGCAAAATTTAAACTGAAATTTAAAACAACAGCA
The DNA here is from genome assembly GCF_021292245.1 of Micropterus dolomieu. NCBI lineage: Eukaryota > Metazoa > Chordata > Actinopteri > Centrarchiformes > Centrarchidae > Micropterus > Micropterus dolomieu. Next base: position 22,133,216 of record NC_060161.1, on the reverse strand, counting down.
TATTGACAACATTTCATGATATTTATTTTATAATTGTTATTGTGAGGGAAATTGGCCACTCAGCCATTTTGTTACTGAGGACTTCAACCTATTTAAAAGGTTTTAATGCTCATTGGTAGCCATTCCACATAATGACAGCTGAATACAGGAAAGAACTCTTAAACCTAATGGGAACCAAATCAGTTCCCCCTTGGGATAGTGATGGTATTCCCTAATTTTGGTAAAGTAGTTGTACAGCTACGTTTGTGCATAGCCTAATTGTGAACAATCCTGTGGGTTAGACACATTTGGATTTGTGAAACTCTCTCAATGGATGAAATGAGTGGGAAGAAGATTTGTCCTATATGGAAGTTTAAGGACCATTCGCACCAGTTTGATTTGCTATGTGAGTAGCTTCTTTTTATAGGTGTATAGTATACATATAGTGTTCATAGGTGCACTTTTATACCAGGAGAGGTATGCATAATCAAAATGACACTAGATGAGAACCTCTGCCAAAGTCTCTAGCGCTGTTCTATCAAAAAATATCGAGATTCTTGCGAGAATCTGATTCTTTGGTTGACTTTAGTGAGCACCATCTGAGCCATGCGCTCTCCTAATGAATGATTGTCTGAGACACAGCCTAAGTAATTGACAGATTCCTTGGCTGTGTCTCCCACCACTATCCTAAAATCTGTGGTCTTCTTTAGCTGTGTATAATATATAATTATCACCACATGCATGCAGCCTCACAGGGTCGCCATAGCACTAGTTTCAGTCCTCAGTTTCAGTCTAATTCGTTTTGCCTATTCGGCATCTACAGGCGTGCAGGTGTTGTTATGCTGCTGTCACCTTCATATTTGTTTAAATCATTTGTCATTTTGTTTGAAGGGGTATGCAAAATACCTGTCTTTGCTTGAAACTAGAATAACCGCCCCACGGTTGTATGCCTCCGCCAACCTGTCAAGTTGCAGGTTACATCCACGTCTGTCCAGACTAATGCAGCCTTTGTAGTGAATACTTGGAAGGAATTAAATAAAATATAGCCTATAAAGTGTAGGCTATTTTTTTGGCTAAATACAAGTTATCACTATATTGATAATCTATGCATTGAAAATATATTGTAGTTATAATGGCTAAACAGGTTAGAAGTGTAGGTCTACCTGTATAGCCCAATAAGTTGATTATTATGTAAAGATGGACTCTTGTAGAGCAGATGTACACAAAATGCTTTTAATTTCTCCTGGCATTTTTGCAAGACATCTCTATGAACTGTGGGTTGAATGAAAATTCAGAATGAGATAGGAAGTAGTGAAAGGCAGAATGGACAAAATGGAAGGAAGCCTGTCCTGTATGTACTTTGACCTTTGAGTCATACAGCACATTAACATATAACATCTTTTCCCCTGCAGCTGTCTCCCTGCTGAACTCTGCACCCCCAACGCCCCACCCCCCTTCATACACATACTCACCATCCTGCATCCTCTCACATTCACACTCACCATCCTCCCCAGGACTGAACCAGCTACACTTACCAATTGCACTGCCATGATGGACTTTGACACCACTGCACTATTAACCGCACCTTTCATCTAAGCATACCATTGCACTACTGTATATTTGTACCGCACATTCTGTATATACTGTAAATCGTTCCCTAGACATAGAAATTCCTACTGTACATGCTGTATAATCCCCACAATAATCATATTTGCACTACTGTAAATATGTCATAGTTATTCATACCGTACTGCCATAATAGCATAATACTGCTTAAGCACTTCTGGTTAGATGCCATCTGCATTTCCTTGCTTTGACAATAAAGTTGAATCTAATCTAATCTAATGCCCCTATCATTTTACACAGGGAGTATTTTTTTTTAGAAAGAGTAATTGCATCTACTAAATTAATAATAATAGTTTCATTGTATTGCATAAATCTATTATGCACATTAACTCGACTGATGATGTGCGGTGTTCCATTGTTGCGCTGTGAACCCATAACCATAATAAAGTTGGATCTATTAATAAGTCTTGTCCTCATAACGGAGATATTGTGAATAACATGTTGTTTGCATTATTCACCGCCACTTAGGTCTACGGCAGTGCTCGTGTGGCAGATGCAAACGTTAGTCGTACGTGAGGGTGTGTGAGGTTTGCAGGGGGGCTGGCTTTCTGAATAAATAGAAAGTGAAGTTGGTGGCACTCATTCTCTTCGGGAAAGTGGAGCTTTACCTGCCTTTAACCACACTTTTAATTTTTCAGAGCTCACCGAACCGGAGAAAAGGTAAGAATTTGTTTTAAAAATTAACCCTAAATATGAGGACGGTCTTTGGCTGATGTTGAGCCTGTAGTGAGCTTAAATAATAACTAATTAACTAGTTAATTCCAGCCAGCAACATTGTTTTTGCTTGCTGACTCTGCATTGATAAAAAAACGATACAAATACTAAGCTGGCTGGAAGAACAAGAGTTTGTCCTGTTGCTTCATTTAATTACTCAATGACAGACTTGCATTGCCACATATGAACCCATACTTTCTATTCCTTTGGGGTATATATATATATGTGTGTGTGTATGTGTGAAGTAAAAGTATGAGGCATTTAACATGAGGCTTAAACTGCCATGGGATTTAGATAATAAAGCATATAAAATATTTAGTGCCCGAAATTTGTATTTGAAATTTTCAGACTGCTGCACTCTGCAGAGCTAGCCAAAGATGATGATTAATGTTAGTTAGGTTAATGCTACACATTAGATATTGCTACATATTTAGATTTGGCATAGCTAGTTAGTTGTGTGGAAGCTGTAATTTAGGACATGAACAGCCAAATTTAACTTTTTTTTATCACATTTATTATTTTAGTTTGAGCATGAAACTGATGCACAGAGTTTATAAGTATATAATTTTCAACTCTTAAAAGAGCAGCCCCTGGGCCACGTTTCTCGGAAATGTACGAAATTTGGCTGGGTTTTGCTCTCACAGCAGCATTAGTGAGGTCGGGGAGGAATGTTTGTTTCCGGCTCACAGCTGGCTTTCCTGTTCAATCAAAGGGTGGTGTTTGGGGTTAAGGGCTGTGGTGTCACCATACTTGTTGTCAAAGAGAGATGAGGAAGAAATCAGCATTTTGTCCTTCACTTTGCTCATATGACAAAACAAAATGTGACTAATGTTAATGGGTATAGAGGTGCTGTAACCTGTCCCAGCATGCATTGCTTGTAACCCAACTTGTGCATTGTCAGACCATCACAAGGATAGCTTTTTAATACCAGCGCATGCACAAACACTTTGTTTTTTCTTTAATATAATTTGCTCAAAAGGATGTAGTCATGTACATACATTAGGTATGTAAAGAACACTTGGTCTTTGTTGTCACTTGCATTAACCAGAAAACACCGAGATACAAGTTACAGTCGCTACATCGTGGACAGTATAGCTTCAAAACAGGCTGTGACCTTCTTCCTGTCTTAACTAAGCACTGAAAAGCATTGATCATAATCCAGTGTTTCCTGTGTATGGAGCAATCCCCTGACGCCCTTCCTGGTTTCTCCATTTATGTCTCGTGTCCGTCAGGCATGGCCGTCCAACACCAGCCAGCACAGGTGATGGTGGTGACCCAAACCACCCAAAACATAGGGACATGGAGCACCGGCCTCTGCGATTGCTGCAGTGACATGGGCACCTGTAAGTCAACCCATCACTGATGTTGCTCAACAGTTTGTGTTGTTCATCAACACAGACCTAAATATTTCCCCATCATTGGAGAAATATTAGTGGTAGAGGTAATATTTGCAACTCTGCTCAACAAACAGTCACTGATCAGTTTGAAATCCTGGCATTTATTAAGCAGATCAGTGGTGTCAAAGCTAAGTGAGCAATATTACAAGACAAAACAACTTCTTGGAATAGATGCAGATTTGCTAATCTGGCCGACTGCCATTAAGGATCAATAGCAATCAGAGAGTCTGAAGTGAAGATAAGACCACCAGAAACTCTTTTCTGGACAAACTGTCCTAACTGTCTTTTAAGATAGAAAACAGTGTCAACATAAGGTCCATAAAATGTTGATACGCTCATCTGAGTCGCCTACAGATATTAGTCTACTGTGTGCTCAAAAGAAATAAGATTAACGAGCAGCAAACATTTTTTGCTCTGAGCTTCCTGTCTCAGGCAGCATAAAGGCTGCCCCTCTTTACTGGAATACCTGCAGAAACTATGCAGGGCTGGATGAAAGGTATTACCAGCGTTGTTTTGGGGTCAATATTTTTATTGACTTCCAAAAAGACGCTAGAATTGAACTTTGGTCCAAGACAAGACAATAATGCACAGTGGTCTTTGTAGGAAATATAAAGAAAACTTAATATTTAGGGTTAATGCATTAACTTACTAACATTTTTATTAAAAGCAAAATAACCAATTTTATCATTATTTGTTATTTACAATATAAATGTAATGTATGTATATGCAGGAAATAAATAACTGTAGTAAGTAGTAACTGCAGTAAAACTGCTATACTAAATAGCAATTTATCCCCCCCACCCCCGAGTCACAAATAACAACTGTTTTCACAGTAAAAGTAGCACTCTACATGACCAGTAAACTGATTTTTATGCAAGTGTGAAACTTTAGATTTAAAGTTCCTCTTTAAATTAGGTTGAAGACCTGGGAGGACAGGGTCACATGATTGGTCATTGTATTTAGGGAAATCAATATTTCAATACAACATTCAGCACAACTGTGATCCAAAACAAGTGTGAGATGAGAAAATGTTGTAGGTTGGGCCAACCTACTTTCCAGTTTCCTAGAGTTGATGCTGTTTAGAAGGCAAAGGGGGGGTCAGAGATATACCAAATATTGATTTTATTTAGATTTTTTATATTTTCACTCACTTTGCATTGTGTTAACTGATAAATTTAATCAATTACCATGTCTGTTTTTGAAAGCATTCTTACTTTACAGCATGCCTTAATGTTATGTCTTAATGAACTCATATTCTTTTTTCTCTCATTATCACGTCAAGGCTGCTGCGCCCTGTGGTGCTTCCCCTGCATGCAGTGTGAGACAGCCTCTAAACACGGCTGGTGCTGCTGCATGCCAATCCTGGACGTCTGTTGTGTGGTGTCCTGCATCCTCCGCTCCGAGATTAGACAGCGCCACGGCATCCCAGTAAGGCTGGTTCGGGGAGGGAGGGGAGCATACATGGAGAAGTGGGTGCACGCTAAGGCTAAGGCTGGTTAAAAAAATCATATTTGTCCAATTCATTATAATTAATAATTATAATATTAATAATTAAATCGGTAAATCAACCCTTGACCTCTAAAGTGAGTTGGATTCCCGCCTCGCTTCTACATGTAAGTTCATGGAAATACTGAGGGTTGTTATTACAAAAGTGAGGTAGTGTATAATCTCGAGTTGAGACACTGCGCAACATGTAACTGTAAGTAAGGAAGTTCCTGTTATGGAAATCTAGTAACAAAAGCTGAAGTTGCGGTTCTCTCTTGAAGCTGTTAGATGTTGATTTATTTATTTAAATATAAATATATAGGTAATATAAGTGATTTTAGTCTTTAAAAAATCTCAATTGAATTGGATTATCTAATAGTGAATGTAGAAGAAGGTAGAAGGAAGGTTTATTTGTCACATTTCAACAGGTTGTAAAGTGAAAGTAAGTTTGTAACTCCCTTCTGCTACTTAGCAGTAAATATAGAGGAATATAAAAATGGTAAACTGAATAAACGTTATTCAGTGCAGCAGTGCTTGTTACGTTCTGCCTCTCGGCTGAACGCTGGAGACAGAGGTACTGGACCCAAATGCAGACACAGAGAAGGTAACTGGAGAGCGAGTGGGGTTTATTCCCAACAGTGGTGAAAACTTACAGTGCAGGTGCAACAAGAATGTCCATGAAGCCAAATGAGAGAGTAGTCCACACGGAAACGCAAGACATGAAACTACACAGGAGACTAACAAGAGACTCCTGTAGAAACAAGCTAACAGTAAACAATAAACTGGCAACTAAACACAGACAACCACTTAAATACACAGGTGAGGGAGAAACTAATTACGCACAGGTGAGACCAAACAAGACAAGAAACACAAGGACAGACTAACTACAAACATAACACAGACAACATAAGTGACTTGCTGACAAAAGTAAACACAGAGACAGTAAAACAAGACTAGCAGTACTGATGAACTCATAGCTAGAAAACCTGACTAACAAATGACCAAAGTAACACATAAACAAACTACAGAAGAGAGCAAACACAATGGCAGGGAATGAACACAGAAACAAATACAAAACACACCCAACCAACCCAAACTGTGACAGTGCTGAGGATGAATTTGTGTTTAAAAGTTTGATAGCGTGGGGAAAAAGCTGCTCTGCAGTCTGGTGGTGCGGCAGCAGAACTCTTTATATCTCTTCAGCCAGCACGGTGAACGGGCTGTGACTGGGGTGGGTACTGTCCTTTAATATCCTTGTGAGAGACTATTCCAACATTTAGGGGTAAATAATCTCCACGCTCGCTAAGCCGTAATGTGGGAACCTCCAGTACACACTTAATAGTGAAGCTGAGAGAGAAAGTTACTATATCGCAGGGTTCTGCAAATAAGTCTGGCATTGGGCCAAATTTTATGGCGGGCCAGAACAAAGTCAAATTATTTCAAATCATGTGCATATTTAGCTCAGTTGGTACTGTGTGGGGCTCACGTTGAATAGGTTGAGAAATTGATTCCATCTTACTGCGGATATTTTTTTCTCCCTTGTTAAATAAATGAATAAAAGGACACTTTTGCACATGCTCACAATAAAGCTTGTGCTGCAGTGTGTGCGCGTTCAGGCGTTTGATCCGCATTCATAAACCTGTGGACACTTATTTTCATTTCCCTGAGAAAATTCAGGGGAATCCAATCACACATTTACAGTCGGCTTTTTCAGAGGTGTGTCAAGCAAGCCAGAGACTCTTTTGAATGTCCTTCAGAACTTTTCAAAGTAAAAGCTCTTAATAAACTCAACATGAAGCATTGCTGCAAAAGATGTTCTTGTGCTTTTATTTTAGAGGCACAATCACTTAAGAGGAAGTGATTGTGTGAGTAACTGTTGCTGTCATGAGATCTATTTCAGCACCAGCCGTGATCAATTTATTTTTTATTTTTCTGCTATCAAAGCAATCTGAATCCAGATATTATTGCTGGTGGGCCGGTTCTGGCCCGTGGGCCGCCTATTGCCGACCACTGCTATATCGGTTCAACAATTTAGAAATGTACTCAGGGTTATCACCTTGTGCTGCGTGAAAGGTACACACTAAAAACACCTGGGTTAAAAAGGGACCAACTTCTGGGTTATATACCTGACCCAAATGTTGGGTTAAAAAACAACAACATTGTTGTTAATATAACAAAACTTCTGGGTCAAAAGAACAACCCCAATATCTGGGTTGAAATAACCCAGAAATTAGTTGGTCCCTTTTTAACCCAGGAATTGGGTTACTATGCTAGTATGCCTTATTTCAGAATATAAAACTTTAGTTTACATTATATCTGTCACGGTGTGGTGCAGGCAGAGGAAGAAGAGGAGGAGGAGACCAAAGTTCCAGTTCAAATGTTTTACTAATAAAGTAACTCCAAAAGGTACAGACGGGCAGGATGTACACACACACTAAACAAGACTACAAAGTAGAATGGCCAAAGACTGACTGAACTGAAGGAACTAAATAGTAACACAGATAAACATTGATCAACAGAACACACATTTTTACATTTTTATTGCATTAAATTAAATTAAACTCTATATAAAAAATTGAAAAATAAACAACTCTCAAACATTCTCTCTCAAACATTCGACAACATTCAATAACTGGATTGAAGTTAAGGCTTAAAGTCTTCAAACATTGGTTGTGTCATGTCATGTGTGACTTTACACAGACTTTAAACTAGTTAGATGTACATGGCAACCACAGAATGACCACGGCTACTGCTAGTAGCAACTAAGCCATGTTTATTTTTTCAGCAAATGGTGCTAAACTAGCAACAGGGACATGGGCACAGAAAAGTTTACGTTACATCAACACTGAAAATACTTGTTTACCTTGAATACACGACGAAGTTGCACCGAAGAAGCACAGGCCAAAACAGATCGAGCACAAAGCGACGGTTATTTCAAACAACTGTTGTGAGAAAATTCTGCGGTGTGGTTGCTATACATTCGTGCCAATAAAGCTAATTTGAATTTGAGAGAGAGAGAAAGCCAACCATATAACCCAGAACATGGGTTACTTTTTCTTTACAATAATAACCCAGAAATTGGGTCAAAATATAGCTCTGTAACACAGAAAATGGTCACTTATAACCAATAATTTTAACCTAACACAACTAACCCAGAAAATGGGTTGAAGAAAGTGTTATTGTAGGGGCTGATATTCGCAGTGCAAGTCCTTTTATAAGGAAAAAACAAGACTGATCCCTCATGTTGTCAGAAACTCTATAAATGTTGTATTTCAGTAGATCACAGCATGTGTTGTATACTGATTTCTGGATTCCTGCGAAGTCCAATCCCTGGGACAGTAGGCAAATGAGGAATGGTGCATTGTGCATAATGTGCACGCACAATAGCTTGTGTGTCTGCATTGCGTTGCACTGCATTCAGAACATTCAGACATTGCTAAAGTGTCTCGTTTGCTGTGTGTGAGACACAGGAAATTGTCAGGTTTAGTTGTTGAGGTTATTGTGGGGGCCGATGTCTGCAGAGTGCAAGTCAAAGATTGATCCCTCATGTTGTTAGAAACTCCTAAAACGTATTTAAATTGATCACTGCATGTGTTGTACGCTGATTTCAGGATTCATGGGAAGCCCAGTGATGCTAGCCAAATGATGGTGAATGGCGTCCTGTTTATAATGTGCACACACAATAGCTTGTGTGTATCAAAACATTGCATTCAGAGCACTCAAACATTGCTAAAGCTGCACAAACAATTAAAGGTTCAGTGTATAATGTTTAGGAATGTGCTGAAATGCAATATAATATCCATAACTATGTTTTCAGTGGTGTATAAACCTTACATAATGAACCATTATGCTTTTATTACCTTAGAATGAGCCATTTCTATCTACATACACTGCCGGTCCTCTTACATGGATGTCGCCATGTTGCACCACCATTTTTCATTAGCTGAAATGGACAAACTGCTCTTCAGAGCGTGTTTCGTCACTATGTTGAATATGTACGAAAAGAAAGAAGAAGAAGTAATGTTAGTAGTATAAGTTGTAGTCGACTGGTTTATTAGAAGTAAGAAAAGAAGAGAAATTTGGACAAATGGAGGACTAAACATATTATTTAGCACAAGAGCCGAAACAGCGTGTCGGCCACCTTAGCTTCTCCTGCTCGCTTGGAAAGGGAGGGGTGAGCGTTGATTGATGGTGCATTCATGTGGTGTCGGAATAATCAGAATCTTTTTTCCTCCTTAAATCTTTATTGCAAAAAGCCAAAAAAGTGTACATGAGACGTAAAGAAGCATACAAAACTTTGATTGTGCAAAATCACGTAATGCATATGAAAATTTTGCAAACATGTCATTTGTAATATGGTTATAACGGTTAGTTTGCTGTCCATGTAGAGTGAACTAGATGTCTGCGTCTTGTTTATATGCTCAACACAACGTCTTAGTAGCGTCCATGTTGATTCCACTTTCAGACTTAAGAGCACATGAACACACACTGACAGGCAGCACGGACGTCCAGTGGATAGCACTGTGACCTCACAGCAATAAGGTCCCGGGTTAAAACCCTGGTCGTCGCGGCCTTTCTATGTGGAGTTTGCATGTTCTACCTGTGTCTGCATGAGTTTCCTCCGGGTGATCCAGTTTACCCCACCATCAAAAAACATGTTAGGTTCTTGAGTCAGTGGCATTGACCAGACTGTTTGCAGTAAGAGACCAGAGGTGTAGGTGCAGTCTCATTTCAACCTTATTGTTCACAAAGTTGGAAATGTGTTTTTGGCCCATACTGCAACATAAAAATATGAACACATACTGCAACAAAACTGACAGTGTGAATTAATTTAAGAAGAAATTACATTAAAACACGAAAGATTAAAATAGAGTCTCTGAGAATTTAGCGAGCCAATTACGAACCTAAATTACTTCAAATAACCGGCTCTGTGGCCATCTGATTAGTTTACAGGCCACACTGATCCCTCGCCAGCTAACTCCTGTATTTACTGTTCAGGTTACCATACTGTGCAGTGAGACTGTATGATTAAAATGAAATTGCACTGAGGTTATAAACTTTGCATGTTTTGGTTGATGGAACATGTACCAGGGAGCTGGTGTCTAGGTGACAAAATAGAAAGGAGGAAATGGAAATTTTATTCAAATCATCTCTGAACTTAATTTATTGTGTTCGACTGCACTGCAGAGGAAACTGCAACTGGACTGGATATATTTACGTCAACCTTGTTTCCTTGTTTGCATCAGAAAAGCTCTGTACACTATCTCCCCAGCAGCAAACGGCAGACAGACAAGTTAGCGACTAGCTGGTGAACACAGTGGAGCATTTAGTAGAGAAAGAAACACTGTCTCAGAGATGGAGACCAAAACAGAGCTAAAAGAAAATAGTAAATGTTGGACTCTCATCTACCAGTTGGACACAAAGATGACTCCAAACTAATGTAAATGTTGCTCCATATCTGTATGTTGTTCCAGCTTGTTATCACTGCCTCCAAGCTCTTGTACATCTTTAGTATCAGTAGATATTCCAAATTTAGCGACTGCAATGTCTTCAGTAGTCTTGGTCAATATTTTTAGTACAGAAGTCTTCATAGTTTTGAGACTGTATGTTTCTGCCCTGTCATTAATTTCACTGACTGTCAGACTCAGACTCTCTTTTTCGTCTCCTTCTTTCTCCCGCAGGGCTCGTGCTGTGACGACTGCTGCAAGGTATTGTGGTGTTACACATGTGCTTGGTGCCAGATGAATCGTGAGCTGAAGATCAGAGGCAACCGGCCCCCCAACACCGTAGTGGTCACCACACAGGCCGTGGGTCGATAGGACGCAACCGTTTGGTTGTGGGCTGAGGGCTTATGACATGTCTGCCAAATTATATTTTTCATACGCTCTTTTGTTAAAATCATAGAAGGCTGGTTACATCAGTATGAGGTGGAAGATGTAGACAAAAAAATGTAGCCTAAAACTCAAAATGCATACATATATATATTGTCATGTACACCACATACATTTATAGTAGTGACCTGCTGTTTGTAGTGGCTGATGATTTAGCTTTTTTCTTTAGAATTAAAGTTGCTGTTCATAGACTGTTAAAGCCAGATGTTTTGAGATTATGTTTGCATGTTATAATACTGTATGATGTGAGGTCACATGCATGTCTGACCTTTGATTCACTCTGGCCAATAAAACATTGCTATTTCAGTTAAAAAGCTCCTCTTGAGTCAGATTCTCCCACGTAAGTGGAGTGTAACAGACCAATGACCAGTAAAACTCACATCTTACATCTTGAATGTTCGGCAATGACACAACACACCTCAACGTCTTTGAAAAAAACAGCTAAAACTCTCCCATTGAGTTTCTTTTTACTGATTCTTGATCACAAACAGTTTCTCACTTATTTATTTTCTGATGATGTGAAAATTGAAGAAAATGTTTTTGAAACATGAAAAGTGACAGGTTTGATTGTAACGGACATTCTCTGAGTCATGCCCCTGTTATAACACCTGTGCTCACACCACAGGACAGACAACAGCTATCAACACTGTCTACAGTAGTTTTTACGTGTCTGTATTTCTGCACAAAATCATGATGAACAGGTTCACTTTGCACTCAGTGTTTGCGAAAATCTGATTCACAAGAACCTTAACAATAAATTTAATTAGGAGCAAAGTAAAACTTATTTATCAGCGATGATGCACAGTATACATTGCTGCTAATGAGGTATGATGGTCCATAGTTGTTACAGGGAAATATAATTAAATTACTAGATTAATTGGAAGAAGGTGGTGTCCAGCAAACGATGTGGGCTTTGTAGATCATTGGCAGACTTTCTGGGGAAGACCTGGTCTGATCCGGAGAGACGGCATCCATCCCACTTGGGAAGGAGCAGCTCTCATTTCTAGAAATCTGGCCAAGTTTATTAGTGGACCAAATCCATGACAACCCAGAGTTGAGACCAGGAGGCAGAGTCGCAGTTTAACACACTTCTCTGCTCCTCCATTTCAGGAGTTACTGCCCCCCGACCATCAAAATTATTTAAAGGTAAACAGAAGAGGAGCTGTACATAAAAACCTCATAAAAATTAAAACCACAAGAGCAATAGTGCAAACTAATAGGAGAGTTAAATGTGGACTCTTAAACATCAGATCTCTCTCTTCTAAAGGTGTTAACTAATATCAGATTATGATATTGATTTATTTTGTGAATCCACCCCCCCCCCCCATTTTAATACAGGCCAAGGAGGTGGAGTTGCAGCTATCTTCGACTCTAGCCTACTAATCAGCTCTAAACCAAAACTAAACTATAACTCATTTGAAAGCCTTGTTCTTAGTCTTTCGCACCCAAGTTGGAAATCACTGCAACCAATTCTTTTTGTTATAGTGTACTGAGCACCTGGCCCGTACTCTGAATTCTTATCTGAATTTGCAGAGTTTTTGTCAACTTTAGTCCTTAAAACGGACAAAGTTATTATTGTAGGAGATTTTAATATTCATGTGGATGTTGAGAATGACAGCTT
>NC_060161.1:22113114-22120483 GCF_021292245.1 Micropterus dolomieu | reverse complement strand
CCCCTCCTCTGTTCAATGACGGCTTCTCAACCCTGGTGTAGATGGCTTCCTTGACACCTCTTTCAAACCATCCATCTTCTCTGTCTAAAATGTGCACCTGGTGGTCCTCAAACGAGTGTCCTCTGTCCTTCACATGTAAGTAGACTGCAGAGTCTTGACCTGAGGAGTTGGCCCTTCTGTGTTGAGCCATGCGTTTGTGTAGTGGTTGTTTAGTCCCCCCAATATACAGGTCTGTGCATTCCTCACTGCATTGGACCGCATACACTAGATTGCTTTTCTTGTGTTTGGGTGTGAGGTCTTTGGGGTGTACCAGCATCTGTCTTAGTGTGTTCTTGGGTTTAAAAAACACAGGGATGTTGTGTTTGTTTCTCTGATACTCCAGAAACGTATGGAATCACAATGTTGTTGCGTTTGACCTTCTTTTCCTCCTCCCCTGTAGTTTTGTTCTTCCTGGATCTTGTGGCTGTTTTCACAAAGGTCCATTTAGGGTATCCACAGGCTGTAAGTGCCCCCTTCAGGTGGTTCTATTCCTTCTCTCTGGCTTGGGCGCTTGTTGGTATGTTTTCCTTTCTGTGGTGCAGTGGTCTCATGTAGCTTATGCTGGGTTTCTACTGCCTCTATGGTGGGGATGCAGGTGAACAAATAAGTCACGTCATAGGATACCATGGTTTCAACTGGGTCCAGTTTTAGTCCTTGAACTTCGTTTACAAAGTCAATAGAGTTTTGGATGTGGTGTGGTGTTTCCCACCAAAGGAGCTAAGATTGTAGAAATGTGTTCGGCAATGTTGTAGGTGACCGAGTTAATGCTGCTGATAATCGGCCTGAGTGGGGCTCCTTCTTTGTGTATCTTGGGTAGTCCATAAATGCATGGAATGGCTTCTCCAGGATCTTTCTGTAGCTGTTGTAGACGTTCTATGGCCTTTTTCTTGTATCCGCTGGTTGGGTCTCGTCTCAGTGTCTCATATGTGTTTGTGTCCATTTGTAGTGTGTTGACCTTGTTCTGGTAGTCCGCTGTGTTAAGGACTACCGTGCATCTTCCTTTGTCAGCAGGTAGGATAGTGATGTTTTGATCCTTGCTCAGAGATGTCACAGCCTTCCTTTCTTGGATGGTGAGGTTGGAAGGGAGTTGGATGAGGGATGAACCGTCTTCCAGTATCTTCAACCAAGTCCAGTTGCCCTTGACTTTAACCTTCGTTGGATAACTATGACCTGGATGACTGAGAATCTTCACAGATAACTTTATCTGTTTTTATCTTTGGTGCTAGGCAGATAGTATACAGCTGCCTGCTGTGGCCAAACACTGAGTGGTGAGAGTGAAGTTTACAAGGGCCTGAAAAAAACAAAGCAATGGGCTAAAAGACACTGAAACACTCTGAGGGGAACTGCAGAGATGGGTTCTCTGTGGGTTTGTCACGATGAGGAAATTCCTCTCACATTACACAGAGATGCTCACAAGTCTTTGAGCTAGAGTCCAAGTTAAGTCTCAAGTCTCTGAGCTACAGTCCAAGTCAAGTCTCAAGTCACTCGTGCTGCGTTCAAACCAGGCTGCTTATAAAACTGCATAGCTATAAGGGATTCTGTAACTGTAACCTGTTTTTCACTTACAGAGCACAACCATGTAATGTGCAATGCAATTAATGACAGCTTATTAACTAGCCTACTGTAAGTCAACACACCCCGCAGATTCTTGAAACAGTGTAACGTTAACTAATGTTAAATAAAACTGTAACATTACATCATCAACAATAAACCTGTAACCTGTTTTTCACTTACAGAGCACAACCATGTAATGTGCAATGCAGTCAATGACAGCTTAAACTACTAAAGCCCCTTTTCCACTGCACGGTACCAGCTCGACTCGACTCGGCTGGCCTTTTTTTGGTTTTCCATTGTGGAAAAGTTGTACCTGTACCTGCTACCAGGTACTTTTTTTCGTATCACCTCAATCGAGATTCAAGCGAGCTGAGGCAATACTAAAATGTGACATGAAAAACGCAGCAGACTGCTGATTGGTCAGAGAGAATTGTCACCATTCACTGCGTCATTATTGCGCGCGCCTGACAGAGCCGAACAGCAGAAAGTTTTATATTTTACAATTTTCATATGTTATTTCATCACTAAATCCACTGTGCTTGAAAGTTTAGTTTTTGAAAGTGTAGCGTCGCTATGACGACCAGCTACATTGAGGGGTACTATCTGCAATGGAAAACGGCCAAACCGAGTCAAGTAGGGCCCAGTCGGGGCGAGTTGAGCTGGTACTGGTAATGGAAAAACGGCATAATTCTACACATCCCCAAGACTCTCAAACCAGTGTAACGTTATAACAAAATAAAACTGTAAGGTCACATGATCAACAATAAAACTTGAACTTGAACAATAAACCTGTAACCTGTTTGCAGCCAACGCTGATAATTAACGCTGATGGCAGCCAGTGGGGCGTAAATGATTACGTTAATCGACCACCACAAGTTTGACAAGTAAACAAATGCTCATTCATCTTTTCATAACGAACGACAGTCGGAGTTAACGTCTCGTAGGTCGTAGCTAAAGCAAGAAGCAAGCTAACGTTACATGGCCAATGCTGAGCTAAACATGTTTACCAACCTATTTTGCATTCAGCGCTTCTTTGTTTGGGTCTTGTATGAAGTTTTAAAGCCAAAGTTTAATATGAATGGCACAGCAGCTACTGGTGTTTGTTGTCCTCTCTCACGTGTGGCAGGTGTTGTGCCGAATTCTGCACGCCTGCCGAGAATTGCATGCACCTCGTGGGTGTTGACGCTAATTCATGCTGAGAAAATAGGTGGATGCAAATCTTGGCAGTTCTGTCGAATTATGCATCCACCTCTTAAGGTCCTTTCCTGACACTTTGCTGTGCTCATTGACCAAACGTGATTATCACCACATGTTTTTGCAGAATCATGAAGAATGCTACTTCTTCTAAGTGTAAGAAATTATTAACGACTCTAAACGTTCATAAAATACTTCGACTCATTTATCACAATTGATGAACCCCACAAAGGATATTATAGCGTATAACAGGTAGGTTATAGGTAACGGAGGGAGGGGAAAAACAGCAAGCTCATCAGATGCTTCCTAAAAATAAACATTGTTCACGAGTCCCGCACCTCGAGTCCGAGTCGTGTCTGAAGTCAATGTGTGTGCGACTTAAGTCAGACTCGAGTCCGAGTCTCAAACTCAAGTCGCCATCTCTGATATTACACTTTTTCAATGAATCCATTATGAATATAAAAATATTGATTAGTACAGCTTTAAGAGAGTTTTGAGAGAACATACAGAAATTATACAAACATTATCATAGAAACACAAGAGTAACAGCTACATGTCACGGTGAATAATAACGCGTGTGTGATGTTTACAGTTTATAGGTTCTCTCTTCAACCAAAACTATGCTGCCAACGTGAATGAGTAAGTTTGGGTTGTGATCTCAGCATGTGCTCTCGAACACAACACATTGTCCCAGGAACTCATATTTTTCTGTGGACACGGTAAACACAAGGCTCGTATTACCAGCTCTAACCCTGTGCTCTCAGGCCCCCTCCACCTCTCCCCTCAATCCCTTCTTCCTTTTATGTCTTTCTCCCCTCTTCACCACTCTCTTGCTGTAAATTCACACATTCCTCTCTTTCTCACAGAGGTCACAAACTTCTCCACTTTCGAAACATTTTCCTCCATATGACCTCCTCCTTCCCTCTCTGCACACACTTCTTACACCTCCATCTCTGTCTCTTTCCCCACTCTTCACCCTGTTTTGCAACCCCATCTTATGTTTCTGTGTGTGTATATATATATATACGGACATGAACACACAGTTTGTCACATTACAGATCCACATGCCTGTGAATGAACATGTGCTCGGTCTCCCTCCGGCTTGGAAGACATGAAGATTTCTTGGAAAACAATGGGCGGCGACACATCCACACCGACGTCATTGCTCTGCTCCTTATTTGGCGTTAATATGCAAAGCAAGGGATCCAGTGCTGATATGTCTAAAAATATGCTGAACAAAACATTTGTCCATAGTATATTTACACTGACTTATATGTGTCTTACAAATCAATCAGTGCTTTTGATTTCAGAAGTTGTTCTATTTAAAGGTCAAATATAGAAGAAAGTGAGATTTACATGTCCTTTTTGATTATAAAGCAGGTCTAGGTGCTCAGTCCACAGAGAAATGCACACAGCTGTGTTTAAAAATGCCACCAGGACTTTGACGTTGTGACGTCACATTTATACAGTCACCGCCCTCAGCCATGCCTCAGCACGCCAATTATTAGACTTTATTAACAACACATCATCAGTCACTCTGTCACTGAGCTAGCAAGCTTAAAGACAAAACTATTTTGAGGAAATGCTGCACAATCGTTGGATATCAGGAAGTCAATATATCATTGCACAGCTTTCCCATTTTTTCTGTTTTTTCCCTCTGAAGTCCTCTAGCTGCTCTGTCTCAACTCTAGGTGATGAAGTTGTGTAGTTTCCTGATGGACCGATAGCTTTACTTGTTGCTGAAGTAGCCACTAAGTGCTGCTAACTCTAATGTTAGCTGCTGTTAGTAAGTTAGTCATGCAGTAATCATCCAATTGGCTGATTCATATGGAAGAGTGTGAATTGAGACGCAGCTTATTGGTCTATCAGAAAACTGTGAATCACAGAAAGTTAAAAAAAGAACAGTGGACAGAGGACATCAGAGGGAACACCAGGAAATATTTTCACTAACATCAGTGAACAAAGGTGAGTTTTGTTGAGAAAGTGGTCTTTTGATGAGAGGGGCCTTTAAGAGACAGGAGCTGCTGCAAGTCCTCCAACCAAATCAACAAAACAGGTTGTTTATCCATACCTCCCAAAACGACACATTCAAACGTTTCCTGTACCAGTCCAGCAACAGCGACTGGACATTAACTACATTTCATAAGTCGCATAACGCAAGTCACACAACATTACACACGTGGTTAATATTGTAAGACAGTTGCAGTTTGGTTAGCGGGCCTGCATGCGCAGAAGAATAACACGTCGTATGGAAGTAAGCAAGGAGCCACAAATGTTAGCTCCAGTTAGCCCATACTTGCATACTCTCCCGATTTTCACAGGAGACGCCCACATTTCATTGCCCTCTCCCGGTTTCCTCCCGGGGTCGCATTTCTCCCGAATTATGACAAATGTTCACAACTTTCTGTCCTTTTCATTGTATTCATTACCGTTTCTGGCACTGTACAAGGAATATTCCCCACAACTCACTCTCTCTCTCTAGTATTTCCGCTTGTACAAGTAGCATGCAAGTGACTCAGAAGATAGCTTGTGATAAGATGCATTTGAGGTGGAAGAAAGGGAATTTGTGCGCAGATGATAGCACGGTAGAGGAGAAAGAGAATCACATGTTTAATTAGGGCTACGTCATCCTACTTTCTCCTTTGCTATGTTTGTACAGCCCCTAGAGGTCGCTGCCACAATAAATGTAAATATGGTCGTAATAACGTACTGCACAAACTACCTATTTGGTCGTTTTGCTGGGGAGGACAGGCTCGCTACAACGGCTTGTTTCAGACAGGATGAACTGAGGGCCAGCACAAAGAGCCAGTATAAGATAAATAAAACTGTGAATCATGCAAAACTACTCTAGTGGAGTCCCAGGATAAAAAGATACAGCTGGAAATATGGACAATATGTCTCCTTTAAATATTAAGTCATGTTATGTTATTCCCTGTTCTGTGTTTAATACATAAGGAGATGTTTAGTGGGTTTTGATCTGTGCCACCCAATACAAAGAGCTGCTTGCATGTTTGGTATTGAACATGTTACACTGTGTTTTCTAAAACATATGGAAACTTTTATTTTACTTTTACATAATGGCTACACTTCCTCCTCCACCTCTTTCTCCTCCTACCACTGATGTCATCCACCCAAGTGTAGCCGGTTTTGACTTGTTCCCCTGGTGGATTGGATAATGCCAACGTACAGAGCTTGGTGCTGAAACGCCTTTGTTCTCCTGGAATCACTCAAGCGTGATCTAATTATAAACAGGCTTTTTTTTCACTGAGTATTTTTTGTTTGCAAATCTGCAACCTGTTTTTCAAGAACCTGAAAAGATAGAGGAGTGCAGTTACTTTAACCAGAGAAAACATTCAACAATGTGCACCAACTAGATAGTAAAAGACATGCAAAATACCCTTCCAACAACAATATAACTTATCCCATTAAAACCTGCACAGTGTAACTATTGTTATTGCACTCTTTCATCAACAATCATAATGGATAAGCAACACCTCCCTGATGAAATATACAAGTAATTAACAGCTGTTTGCACTTCTTTATCATCTGATTTCCCAAATCAATCACTCCATTAATGGCCTCTCATATCCTTTGTGTCTGTCTTTGTCCCAATTCAACTGGTTTATGTTTCACAGAACAAAACTTGAACAACACCTAAACAGGTAAATGGTATGTGACATTAAAAGAAAAAACTATCGCATTAGGGACTGTTCAAAAATGATTCTGGGGTCAGAAAATGGTAGTGGAGAGTAGGTGAGGGTATTTAAAATTCGTGATCATGTTTAAATAACTCTGGCTGTCGCCTGGAAAGGGAAACAAAGCAGGGCCTTGCTTGATAAATGAAATATCAGAATTAGCACTACTCTCTGCACCAGTAGTTTTCACACAGTCCATAAAGAAAAACAAAACAGGATGAAAACATAAAGGGAAACCAACCAATTTTAACAAATACTTTGAACATTGATTGGAACTCTTGGATTTGACCATTTTTGCTTGAGAAACTTAACACATTCACGATATTGTGGGATATGACCCATTCAAGCAAAAACACTTCTACACCAGACTTGTTGTTTTTAACACTTCAGTGTTAAAGGGAAACCAAATGTGCGGACATGCTGAAAAGGCAGTGTCCTGTTTGAAGTCCCATCCACACAACTCCGTTTTAGTTTACAAATGGAGAAATAAAACGAATACGATCTCCGTCCACACCAGCGTTTTAGCTGCATTTTAGAGTTGATCTCCATCTACATTAAAACCACTGAAAATGCACATCTAGTGGTCGTTCATGTACGCTGGGCATGCACATTCAATTCAATTCAATTCAATTTTATTTATATAGCGCCAAATCACTACAACAGTTATCTCACAGCGCTTTTCATAAAAGAGCAGGTCTAGACCGTACTCTGTGATGTTATTTACAGAAGCCCAACAGTTCCCACCAAGAGCAAGCACTAGGCGACAGAGGCAAGGAAAAACTTCCTTTTAAGAGGCAGAAACCTCGAGCAGAACCATGGCTCAGGGTGGGCGGCCATCTGCCTCGACCGGTTGGGGTGAGAGAGAGAGAGAGAGAGAGAGAGAGAGA
>NC_060161.1:22109078-22113094 GCF_021292245.1 Micropterus dolomieu | reverse complement strand
CGCGTAGGAAATTCACAGCCGCACCGGCAGAGCTCCAGAATATGCGACTCGGCCGGCTCACGCGCGGACGCGCTTACAAGTGCGAGGGCCCGCCCAACGCTGCTTGCAGCTTTAATTATTATTAATATCATTATAGAGCATCGCAAAAAAACCCGCATATGTATCTTTCAGGACCTTCGGCTCACTCGTTCCCCATCCTTACCATAATAACACTGTTGTAGGCACAACAGAAATCAGATGGCACCTGGCTTGACCACGGTACCGCATTCAGCGGCTCACGTTACCGCATTCAGCAGTCGCATCACCAAAATAACTGACTGATGTAACAGAAATGGTAAATATTAGGGATGTCCCGATCCGATATCGGGCACGAATCTAAGTCCAATCCTTTATTTCGCTTTAGCTATCACACAAGTGTCATAAATGGAGAGCAGTTTGTGGCAGGACGTGGGTAAAATGTCTGCAGTGTGGAATTTTTTTAAATTGGAAAACGATTGCAGGCCAACAACCAGGTGTGATGTCTGTTGACAAGTTGAAAATATTCAACTTGAGTAAAAACTGTGCGGGTATCGCGGGTCTTTCCGAATATTGTGAGTAGAGGAGCTGGCAGAGGGATAGCTACTGAGAGACAGGTAGCTCTAGAGAGAGCCCGGGTACGGCGCAGGAGCTTTTGGACAAATTAACACCTACAGTCACACTTCTTCTCTGATCCTGAGCAGTTTACTGGCGGGAAGAGCTCAGAGTTAATTTCTTTTATTAAAGTAACTTTTTAATTTTAATTTGGATTAAATAGGGGGTTTATCTTCACTTGGGCTTCTAAACCTTCTGCTGCAGCCAGTGGCTCTGTGATACTACGTCATATTTATACAGAACCCGGACAAAACAAGAAATTGTTTAGAGAACAGTAAGCCAGGGAGTTGAATTACCTGGTAAGTTATGAAAATTTTATCTTTTTTTAAATGACTTCATATGTTTAACAAATCAGCATCATTATGTAGTTATTTCAGTGTCATTTTGATCCATTTATTGCAATTTAACGGCAAAAATGTTTATTTTGGGTTCACACTGCTGTAGTAAACCATTATAGGCGAAAATTTACTTGCCTTAAAAGAGCTGCATTCAATACTACTACCTTGATAAGGCACCTAAAAATAAACACAAAACGGAATACAGTGAGTTCACTCAGGTAGGCCTAACTCAGGCAAAGGCTGCTGCACTGAAGCAACACACACTGGAGGTGAATGTAAATGCTCTTGTATAGCGCCTTTCTAGTCTTTTCGACCACTCAAAGCGCTTTTACACTACATCTGCATTCACCAGTCACACACATTCATACACTGAGCCTAAGTGCTCAAACGGAAACTAACATTCACACTCACTCATACACTGGCGGAATAGCCGCCAGGGGCAAATCGGGGTTCAGTATCTTGCCCAAGGACACTTCGACACGCAACCAGGGGGAGCCAGGGATTGAACCGCTGACCTTCCGATTAACGGCCAACCCGCTCTTCCTGAGCCACAGCCGCCCAAGGTGCTGGAGATTAACTCCTTGTAAACGTCTGGATAATGGAGGATATTGGCGAAGATATAACCTACATAACAGGATCTGCACCATCTCCTTATGTGAGGAATTTACAACAGGAGGTTAAAAAGGAGAGATAAATCACGAGGCCCTCTGGCGGATGAAGCCCATGTCATATGCCCACCTTTGCTCAATGGTAAAACCGCTTATGGGTGAATCACTTGTGAAGTGGTTATAGAATCTAAAAAAAGTTCTCTAGTGTGCACCTCTAATGAATGCAATGTAACAGTAAATTCGTACGCATGCTTTTGTTTTGAAGGTTAAAATGACAGAGTTTCCGGTCAATATTCTACCAATGCTGTCTGCCTTGACGCACCTGCCAGCAGCTCAGTCTCCTCAATGAGACTGATAGATGCAGCTGAACGGGAACGCAGGCTTGGTTGGTGTGATCCTTGACCGCGTTTTACATCGGCCTAAAACAGTTACACGCTGATATCTAGCCTTTCAATATGATTTACTTAAGTACATCCCCTTGGTTCGTCGCTTTTTGTTATGGTATTTGAATACAGCTAATTGTTAGCCAGTGAGTACTCCCCTATGAATATGAATGGAGCGGTCCAGTCATTAAAGGGCCAGTGCGTGTCTTGTCTTTGACAGCTCGCCAGACCACATTGACAGCTTGCCATCTATCTTAGCAAAGGAGGGCAAATCTTTCCATTCTGATTTTGGGCTGAGAATTTGACACCTAATACGTCAGATCTGTATGTTCCTTTGTATTGTTTTTTTTTTACTTTTAATGTTTTTAACCAATAACATACATTTTTGCTGTGTTTGTTAATATGGTGAAAACTGTTGCTCTGGGGTTGTTTTTCATGGTTTGGGCAAGGCTGTAATGCTCCAATTAAAGAGTCCTCCGGATGTATAGTATTGTACTTCCACAAAATTGTTGGACTTGCAAGAGATAGGTTAAAACAAAATGTTCCAAATTGACGCAGAAGAGGCAAATATATCCTAATTTTAGTCCCCAATATAGGTCAAGCTCATGTAACTAGCCATGCTGCAACTCATTAGCATTTGCCATTAGACCCTCCCTGCCTGGTAAACAGCCACATCTTTCAAACTCGCACCAATTTCCAGAAATTTCCAAGAGATTTCAAACCATATACAATCAGATAGATGTTTAATATAACCAAGTATAATATTTCAATTTCAGCTTTAAGTATTCACATGTAGGTAGTCAGTTGGATATTAAATTCACATAATTACAGCCTTTCTATTACACCGAAAAAAGTATTTGAACAGTACACCTGATACCTAATACCATGAGTATTTGAGGAACAGTACAAAGTACTAAGCTGGAGTCAGGACATGGTTACCTTGCCGTAGCATATGAGGAAACAGCTAGCCTAAAACATATAGATAAGCATATCATGTAATGTTAAACAGCTTAGTTACAAAAAGTAGATTAATACTGCAAAGAGAAGCACGGTCCTGTAACCCGATGTTTTCCTAAAGTCAGTAATTTCATTTGAAAAGGCCAAGGATGGCTTCTCCAGCATGGAACAGAGGCTGGTAATCTGAATTATCTGTGCGTCATATTTTGATATTCAATTCAATTCAATTCAATTTTATTTATTCACGTCGGCGGTAATGACTTCCGGTTACGCCAATCGGAGGTCACTAAGATTAATGTTGAGTCGGTGTGTACATATGCAAAAACAATGTCGGACACCGTAGTTTTCTCTGGACCCCTGCCAAATCTGACCAGTGATGACATGTATAGCCGCATGTCGTCATTCCGCCGCTGGTTGTCGAGGTGGTGTCCAGCAAACGATGTGGGCTTTGTAGATCATTGGCAGACCTTCTGGGGAAGACCTGGTCTGATCCGGAGAGACGGCATCCATCCCACTTGGGAAGGAGCAGCTCTCATTTCTAGAAATCTGGCCAAGTTTATTAGTGGACCAAATCCATGACAACCCAGAGTTGAGACCAGGAGTCGCAGTTTAACACACTTCTCTGCCCTTCTAATTCAGCAGTTAACCACCCAAAACCCTACGCAGAGTCTCAGTCTAACACACTTCTCTGCTCCTCCATTTCAGGAGTTACTTAGTGAAAATCCCATAGTGACGGTGTCTGCCCCCGACCATTGAAATTATTTAAATCAAAGGTAAACAGAAGAGGAGCTGTGCATAAAAACCTCATAAAAATTAAAACCACAAGATCAATAGTGCAAACGAATAGGAGAGTTAAATGTGGACTCAAACATCAGATCTCTCTCTTCTAAAGGTGTACTAGTAAATGAACTAATATCAGATTATGATATTGATTTATTTTGTCTTACTGAAACCTGGCTGGGTGATGGAGAATATGTTAGCCTAAATGAATCCACCCCTCCTAGTCATATTAATACTCACATTCCTCGAGGCACAGGCCGAGGAGGTGGAGTTGCAGCTATCTTCGACTCTACCCTACTAATCAGCTAAACTAAACTATA
>NC_060161.1:22108315-22109058 GCF_021292245.1 Micropterus dolomieu | reverse complement strand
ACAGAAGCCCAACAGTTCCCACCAAGAGCAAGCACTAGGCGACAGAGGCAAGGAAAAACTTCCTTTTAAGAGGCAGAAACCTCGAGCAGAACCATGGCTCAGGGTGGGCGGCCATCTGCCTCGACCGGTTGGGGTGAGAGAGAGAGAGAGAGAGAGAGAGAGAGAGGAGGGATGCAGCCTACACAATATACACACAGAGGTACAGACAGTGAAGGTAATGTTGCTATAGACTAAATGAAAAATGGTACAGATATTTATAATAGTGTTAATGGTAACAATCGTAATGTTAATGATTCTAATAACAATAATAATAATAGGACTAGTAACAATAGTCGTTGCAGCAGAGGGTGTCGAGCAGGAACACGGGGGCAGCAGGTGACCCGCAGCCACAGATCCAGACTCCACAGCTCCAGAGCCAGAAACACCTGCAGGAAGTGATAGGAGGAGAGAGGAGAGGGACGAGAAAGCACAAGACTACCAGAAAGGGGAGAAGTTGTGTTAGTAACATGCAATAATGGGATGAGGTTGCATACAGAGGGAGAGAAAGTAGAGGAGAGAGGAGCTCAGTGCATCATGGGAAATCCCCCGGCAGTCTAGGCCTATAGCAGCATAACTAAGGGATGGTTCAGGACTACCTGAGCCAGCCCTAACTATAAGCTTTATCAAAGAGGAAAGTCTTAAGCCTACTCTTAAATGTGGAGATGGTGTC
The DNA here is from genome assembly GCF_021292245.1 of Micropterus dolomieu. Lineage (NCBI taxonomy): Eukaryota > Metazoa > Chordata > Actinopteri > Centrarchiformes > Centrarchidae > Micropterus > Micropterus dolomieu. Next base: position 22,108,349 of record NC_060161.1, on the reverse strand, counting down.
TGCCTCCTGAACCCAAACTGGAACCTGGTTCCAC
>NC_060161.1:22107068-22108295 GCF_021292245.1 Micropterus dolomieu | reverse complement strand
TCGCAGTTTAACACACTTCTCTGCCCTTCTAATTCAGCAGTTACCCACCCAAAACCCTACGCAGAGTCGCAGTCTAACACACTTCTCTGCTCCTCCATTTCAGGAGTTACTTAGTGAAAACCCTATAGTGACGGTGTCTGCCCCCCCGACCATCGAAATGATTTAAATCAAAGGTAAACAGAAGAGGAGCTGTGCATAAAAACCTCATAAAAATTAAAACCACAAGATCAATAGTGCAAACGAATAGGAGAGTTAAATGTGGACTCAAACATCAGATCTCTCTCTTCTAAAGGTGTACTAGTAAATGAACTAATATCAGATTATGATATTGATTTATTTGGTCTTACTGAAACCTGGCTGGGTGATGGAGAATATGTTAGCCTAAATGAATCCACCCCTCCCAGTCATATTAATACTCACATTCCTCGAGGCACAGGCCGAGGAGGTGGAGTTGCAGCTATCTTCGACTCTAGCCTACTAATCAGCTCTAAACCTAAACTAAATTATAACTCATTTGAAAGTCTTGTTCTTGGTCTTTCACACCCAAATTGGAAATCACTGCAACCAATTCTCTTTGTTATAGTGTACCGAGCACCTGGCCCGTACTCTGAATTCTTATCTGAATTTGTAGAGTTTTTGTCAACTTTAGTCCTTAAAACGGACAAAGTTATTATTGTAGGGGATTTTAATATTCATGTGGATGTTGAGAATGACAGCTTCAGTACTGCGTTTATCTCTCTGTTAGATTCCATTGGCTTCTCTCCATTGGTGAATGGTATTGAAATTGAACATTTAATAGTGTTCCCACAGAATCCCTCTTTGTCCGACCACTGTTTGATAATTTTTGAGTTTGTATTGCTGAACTACACGCCATTGGGCAAAAATTTCCTCCGTAATGCCAGAGCAGCGTGCTACTCGTCATTAATAGAGGAAAATAGGAACAACCCCAGGTTTCTTTTCAGCACTGTAGCCAGGCTGACAGAGAGACACAGCTCTATTGAGCCAAGTATTCCCATAGCTCTCAGTAGTTACGACTTCATGAGCTTCTTTAATGATAAAATTCTAGCTATTAGAAACAAAATTCACCAAGACCTGCCCTCAACTGGCACCGACTTATCTCTAAACTCAGGAACCTTAGAAACAGCTGTAGAACCAGATATATGTTTAGACTGTTTTGCTTCCCTCAATCTTTACCAACTAACTTCAATAATTTCTTCATCTAAACCA
>NC_060161.1:22105607-22107048 GCF_021292245.1 Micropterus dolomieu | reverse complement strand
ATATGCAAAAACAATGTCGGACACCGTAGTTTTCTCTGGACCCCTGCCAAATCTGACCAGTGATGACATGTATAGCCGCATGTCGTCATTCCGCCGCTGGTTGTCGAGGTGGTGTCCAGCAAACGATGTGGGCTTTGTAGATCATTGGCAGACTTTCTGGGGAAGACCTGGTCTGATTCGGAGAGACGGCATCCATCCCACTTGGGAAGGAGCAGCTCTCATTTCTAGAAATCTGGCCAAGTTTATTAGTGGACCAAATCCATGACAACCCAGAGTTGAGACCAGGAGGCAGAGTCGCAGTCTAACACACTTCTCTGCCCTTCTTTTTCAGCAGTTACCCACCCAAAACCCTACGCAGAGTCGCAGTCTAACACACTTCTCTGCCCTTCTAATTTGGCAGTTACCCACCCAAAACCCTACGCAGAGTCGCAGTCTAACACACTTCTCTGCTCCTCCATTTCAGGAGTTACTTAGTGAAAATCCTATAGTGACAGTGTCTGCCCCCCCGACCATCGAAATGATTTAAATCAAAGGTAAACAGAAGAGGAGCTGTGCATAAAAACCTCATAAAAATTAAAACCACAAGAGCAATAGTGCAAACTAATAGGAAAATTGGAATGTGGACTCTTAAACATAAGATCTCTCTCTTCTAAAGGTGTACTAGTAAATGAACTAATATCAGATTATGATATTAATTTATTTTGTCTTACTGAAACCTGGCTGGGTGATGGAGAATATGTTAGCCTAAATGAATCCACCCCTCCCAGTCATATTAATATTCACATTCCTCGAGGCACAGGCCAGGGAGGTGGAGTTGCAGCTATCTTCGACTCTAGCCTACTAATCAGCTCTAAACCTAAACTAAACTATAACTCATTTGAAAGCCTTGTTCTTGGTCTTTCACACCCAAGTTGGAAATCACTAGAATTTGCAGAGTTTTTGTCAACTTTAGTCCTTAAAACGGACAAAGTTATTATTTTAGGGGATTTTAATATTCATGTGGATGTTGAGAATGACAGCTTCAGTACTGCGTTTATCTCTCTGTTAGATTCCATTGGCTTCTCTCAGAGTGTTCATGAACCGACTCACTGTTTTAACCACACCCTCGACCTTGTTTTGGTATATGGTATTGAAATTGAACATTTAATAGTGTTCCCACAGAATACCTCTTTGTCCGACCACTGTTTGATAACTTTTGAGTTTGTATTGCTGAACTACACGCCATTGGGCAAGAATTTCTATACAAGATGTCTGTCTGATAGAGCTGTAGCTAAATTTAAGGATGCGATTCCATCAGCTCTAAATTCATTATCAAGTCACAAAGTCACAGAGGACTCCTATGCTAATTTCAGTCCCTCCCAAATCGATCATCTTGTTGATAGTGCTGCAGGCTCGCTGCGAATGACACTCGACTCTGTAGCCCCTCTAAAAAAGAAAATAC
>NC_060161.1:22102378-22105587 GCF_021292245.1 Micropterus dolomieu | reverse complement strand
ATAGGAGAGTTAAATGTGGACTCTTAAACATCAGATCTCTCTCTTCTAAAGGTGTACTAGTAAATGAACTAATATCGGATTATGATATTGATTTATTTTGTCTTACTGAAACCTGGCTGGGTGATGGAGAATATGTTAGCCTAAATGAATCCACCCCTCCCAGTCATATTAATATTCACATTCCTCGAGGCACAGGCCGAGGAGGTGGAGTTGCAGCTATCTTCGACTCTAGCCTACTAATCAGCTCTAAACCTAAACCAAACTATAACTCATTTGAAAGTCTTGTTCTTAGTCTTTCGCACCCAAGTTGGAAATCACTGCAACCAATTCTCTTTATAGTGTACCGAGCACCTTGCCCGTATTCTGAATTCTTATCTGAATTTGCAGAGTTTTTGTCAACTTTCGTCCTTAAAACGGACAAAGTTATTATTGTATGGGGATTTTAATATTCATGTGGATGTTGAGAATGACAGCATTAGTACTGCGTTTATCTTTCTGTTAGATTCCATTGGCTTCTCTCAGAGTGTTCATGAACCGACTCACTGTTTTAACCACACCCTCGACCTTGTTTTGGTGTATGGTATTGAAATTGAACATTTAGTGGTGTTCCCACAGAATCCCTCTTTGTCCGACCACTGTTTGATAACTTTTGAGTTTGTATTGCTGAACTACTCGCCCTTGGGCAAAAATTTCTATACAAGATGTCTGTCTGATAGTGCTGTAGCTAAATTTAAGGATGAGATTCCATCAGCTCTAAATTCATTATCAAGTCACAAAGTAACGAAGGACTCCTATGCTAATTTCAGTCCCTCCCAAATGAAACTGTGAAATTGATTCAATGAAATGAATGAAACTACTCCAATCCTATTGCCGTTGCTACAACGGTAGCGTGTGACGGCGTAACTGGAGGCGTATATAAGCACGCCGGCACACAGGACACATTAGCCCTTTTCTATGAAGCAAGGCACTCCAGGCGGGGTGAGGTGTGGCGGACCGACGCAGTGTCTTGTTCCCCTTCTCGGGGAACAAGGGTTACATACGTAACCCAAGACGTTCCCCTTCGAGGGCGTCGGTGACGACACTATGGGAACGAGAATACCCACTTAGGCCGCGCCGAAACCCCGCCTACCTGATGGCACGACTAGGAGGAGAGCGCACGGGTGCCGGTTGCAGAAGGAAGGTCCAGACTGTAGAACCGGATGAAGGTGTGAGGGGTGGCCCAGCTATCATAGCACAGAGACAGCACTGGTGAAAATTACTAACAACCTCCTTATTGCATCAGACAAAGGACTTGTCTCTGTACTGGTTTTATTAGATCTTAGTGCTGCATTTGATACCATTGACCATCAGATCCTATTGCAGCATGCAGCAAAATAAGAGAGAGTTCCAAAATTAAACTTTGTAAAATCTTTGCTAAAGCTTTGTCTTACAAACTTATCATTATCACTCTTGTGAAAAGCTGTAGCCTAGTCTTAAACTTTAATCCTTCTAGAGTCTGTGTCAAGTTGTGTGTTTTAACTGTCATTAGCATCTTCAGGTAATCTTGTAGACCAGTTATTAACTATGGTTATCTATAACCCTAGACTCCGGTTGTTAAAAACGTTCTGGTTTTATCAGACAGAGTTCGTTTTCGAAACAGGAACCTATTTTTATCAGACAAGAGTTTGGAACTACATTAAATAATAATCTGGTTGTACCAGAAGTATCGGTCCCCAAACCCTCACCAGTTATCTCCCACATACAAAATAAGAGGATGGGCAGAGTTAGCCGTGAGCCAATGATAAGAGACTAGGAGGGGTTACCATAGGCCATAGATGGGAAAATGGAAATTTTAGCATCATTGTTAGTAATATTTAAACATTTTTACAGAATTTACAGTTTTACCTGTTATTCAGAAATAATTTGGATGCATGCACAAATATCAAAGATTGCAGTATTAGCACCAAAAGGTACTTTATCCAGGGTTCAATTATATAAAATGTCTTATTACACTAGTGCAGTCATTTAAACTTTCTCTTAGGGGAATATCAATTAGACAGGTTTGTCTGTGGTGGTTGGTCATTTTTATGACCTTTGTGGAATGGTGAAGTAGGCCTTTTTAAAGGGCCTTCATCTTTATCTTATTTTGTATTTGCTCTTCATAATTATAAATTAGGACTAAAATGCTCAGCAGCAAGATCCTTATTTTTTTAAATTTTTGGCAACTGAATCTGGAGGCGTGCGCTCACTGGAGAACCTGGGAGCGGACACTCGACGGGGAGGCGGTTAGGAGGCTCGAGGCCAGGGCCGGGTTCAGTGGACTGGGCGCGGCAAACAGCAGATTCTACCTCCCAGACTATAGAGGCGATGAGGCAGGTGCGGGGCAGAATGGTGTCCGGGGGGTTCGTGGGAGTGTCCAGGGAATGGAGTCGGGAGAGAGCGTCTGGCTTGGTGTTTCGGGATCCAGGACGGTAGGAGAGGGAGAAGTTGAACCTATCGAAAAATAGGGCCCACCGGGCTTGACGGGAGTTCAGTCTTTTAGCGGTTTGGATGTAGGAGAGATTCTTGTGATCGGTCAGGACTAGGAAAGGGCGCTCAGCCCCCTCAAGCCAGTGCCTCCACTCCTCTAGGGCCATCTTAATGGCCAGCAGTTCTCGGTCCCCCACGGTGTAATTTCGTTCGGTGGGGGAAAGACGGCGGGAGAAGAAGGCGCAAGGGTGAAGCTTGTTATCTTTGGGGGAGCGCTGGGAGAGGCAGGCGCCGACGCCCACGTCCGAGGCGTCCACCTCGACCACGAACTGAAGGGAGGGGTCAGGGTTGGTGAGGACAGGGGCGGAGGTGAACAGGGACTTGAGGTGGGAGAAGGCTGCAGCGGCCGCTGGAGACCAGACAAAAGGGACCGAGGTGGAAGTGAGGCGGGTGAGGAGGGCGGCGACTGTGCTGAAATTGCGGATAAAGCGGCGGTAAAAGTTTGCGAAACCGAGGAAGCGTTGCAGTTGCTTTACAGAGGTGGGAGCGGGCCAGTCCGCGACCGCCTGGATCTTTGAGGGGTCGGCGCGGAGCTGCCCCCTTTCAATAACAAAACCGAGGAACTGGACGGAGGGTGTGTGAAACTCGCATTTCTCTGCTTTGACAAAAAGCCTGTTCTCCAGAAGCCGCTGCAGGACCAGACGAACGTGTTCTGTGTGTTGGGCAGGGTCGCGGGAGAAGATCAGGATATCGTCAAGATA
>NC_060161.1:22099247-22102358 GCF_021292245.1 Micropterus dolomieu | reverse complement strand
GGACTTCTCATACACGTCAGCTGCTTCTTGTGCTGCAATGAGAGATGACAAATTTGTAAGTGGTTCACAATCCTCAACTGCTACCATTGGACCCATAACTTCTCCTACTGCGGCTCGTTTAGCAGCTTCATCTGCTTGGTTGTTACCTCGAGCTATCAGAGTGTCTGTTTTTTGATGTGCTGGACACTTTATAATTGCTACTGCGGTTGGTTCATGGATTGCTTCTAATAATGCAGAGACGGCTTCTCCATGTATTACCGGAGTTCCATCTGCTCTGCAGAACCCTCTCTGTTTCCAAGTGTTGCCATGTACATGACACACTCCATATGCATAAGCTGAGTCTGTGTATACATTCAAACGCTTTCCCTTTGCCAGCTTACAGGCTGCTGTTAGCGCCTTGATTTCTGCTAACTGTGCTGAACATGGTTGAGGCACACTGGTGGTTTGAACGTCTGTGAAGGTATTGTCTTTGTTTAGCTGTACTACTGCATATCCTGCATGATTACCTGTGGCGTCTCTGAAACAAGAGCCATCAACAAAGAATGTCAAATCAGCTGGGATTGGTTGATTGTGCAAATCCTCGCGTATTCTCATGAACGTGTCTGTTACCTGTATGCAGTCATGTGGTGTTCCATCTACTGGCAGCACCATACGTGTTGCTGGATTCACTATGTTGCACCGTTGGATAGTGAGTTCTGGTGCAGACAGGATGACTTCGTATCCTGTTTTCCTAGCTTGGGTTAGAACAAATCGAGGACTGGTGAGCAGAGCATGCAATTGATGGGACGTATACAAAATCACTGGATGTCCCATTGTCAAGGAAGAGGCTTTTTGAAATGCAAAAACTGCTGCTGCCAATCCCTGATAACATGGTGGCAGTCCCATCTCAATGTTATCCAGTTTTGTACTGTAATATGCCAGTGGTTGTTTACCTGTTGGTGTGTCTTGCATTAGCACGGCACTCGCAAACCCTGATCTTTCAGCTACATACAGATGGAAGGGTTTAGAATAGTCTGGATTGCCCAGTGCTGGAGCAGAACGCAAATCCTGTTTTAATGCTTGGAAGGCTCCTTCGGCTTCCTCAGTCCAGTATAACTGGGCTGATTTGACTGCCTGACCTGCTGCTCTTATCATAGCTCGTAATGGAGCTGTTTTTATTGCGTAATCGCAAATCCACGAGCGACTATACCCTGCCATGCCTAGAAATGAGAGCATTTGTCCTACTGTTTGCGGTTTTGGTATCTTAGCTATAGCCTCTATCTGTGAGTTGGCTATCAGTCTCTTGTCTCCACTCAGTTTTCTACCTAAATACTCTACTTCAGTCTGACAGAATTGAAGTTTGTCCTTGCTAACTTTGTGCCCTCCTTTGGCCAATGCTGACAATATCGTCATGGTATCCTCCTCACATTGTTGTTCTGATGAACTACATATGAGAATGTCGTCCACGTATTGAATCACAGTGCTTTCTACCTCTAGATGTTGTAAATCTTGTGCCAGTACTCTGTTGAAGATTGACGGACTTGAAACAAAACCCTGTGGTAGGCGGCTATAAGTTATCTGGTGACCGTCAAATGTGAAAGCAAACAAGTACTGTGACTCTGGGTGTAGTGGCACACTGAAGAATGCTGAGCACAAATCTATCACTGAGTACCATTGTGTGTTTGGTGGGATGTTAGAGAGCAAGGTGTGTGGGTCCGGAACGACAGGTACTTCTGCATCTACAATGGCATTTATTTGTCTTAGGTCATGAACCAATCGGTAATCATTTGAATGTGGCTTTTTAATTGGGAAGATCGGCGTGTTACAGGGACTCTGTGTTTTGACCAGGACCCCAGCCTTCATCAGACCCTCAATTGTAGGTCTGATTCCTTCCAAAGCATGCTGTTTCAGTGGATATTGTCTTTGGTATGGTAATGTGATGTCTTTTCTAAGTTTTATTTTTACTGGCTGTGCTGACTTGACTAGTCCTACATCTGTTTTGTGTTTTGACCATAGTTCCTGAGATACTTGATCCAATAATGCTCTGTGCCTGTCTGTTACCATCATTAATAGAGGCAGTTTCTTATCCTGTGGTCCCCTGTCAACTATCACTTTTTCTGCTATTCCCTCATCGACTGCTGTCAGTGTTATTCTCATGCATTGTCTATCTGAGGAGATGTGTATGTTTGCATCATGTGTTTGTGTCCAATTTGGTATCTGTAATGCTCCCTTAACCATAGGTCCTAAATCATGGGACTCATAACCTTCTGACACAAGCAAGGTCACATGTGGGACAGAGCCCGAAACCGCGAACCAATCTTGCAGTTCTGGTGGGAGGATAACAGCTGCCGCTGCTCCTTGAGGTCCTATGTACACATTTTGGACTGTCAGATAGTGCAGAGTCTTGTTAATCACTTCATCCCATAAGGTTTCATAATCTTGGTGTTGCTGTCTTTCATCATAATGGAGGGTGCAATGTAGTGGCAGCTGGGGCTTTCTGCCAATTTCTCCTAGATGTGCTTTTGTCATCTGTGTTTCCCATAATTGCTGCAGCCGAGGACGCAGCTGAAGTTTAATCCAATATACTTTGGGCATGACTCTGTATTTTTCTTTTACTTCTTCTTGGTATGGCTCTTCTGGTAATTTGGTTAGGGGCATCATCCCTGCAGTGTGTTCTGCCACTCTGCAGGTTGTGTGATCTTCTGGAAACTCTATGTGCAATCCAGTTGGGGTGCACATTATTTGAGCCTTTAATTGACAGAGTAAATCTCGTCCCATCAGGCACATTGGAGTGTTGTCGGAGTATAATAATGGTGACACAATAGTTTTTCCTGCAATCTTCATTGGTACCGGCTGTGTTAGAGGTATTATTTGTGTTTTCCCAGAGAAGCCTACTGTTTTTACTGATGACTCTGAAAGGGGGAGGTTTGAGCCGGATTTTCCAATACAAGAGTATGTGGCTCCAGAGTCTACCATAAATTGGTGATCTTCATCATAAATCGTAACTGTCATGGTAGGCTCTTCTTGTGGTCGTGATGAAATGGCTATTCCTATTAATTCCCCCTCAGGCTCCTCTGGGCTCCCCTATTGCCATCCATACGTCGGTCCTTCCCAAGGATGGGTTTCGCAGTC
>NC_060161.1:22039369-22099227 GCF_021292245.1 Micropterus dolomieu | reverse complement strand
GCAGCCGCTGCTCCTTGTGGTCCTATGTACACATTTTGGACTGTCAGATAGTGCAGAGTCTTGTTGATCACTTCATCCCATAAGGTTTCATAATCTTGATGTTGCTGTCTTTCATCATAATGGAGGGTGCAATGTAGTGGCAACTGGGGCTTTCTGCCAATTTCTCCTAGATGTGCTTTTGTATTCTGTGTTTCCCATAGTTGCTGCAGCCGGGAACGCAGCTGAAGTTTAATCCAATATACTTTGGGCATGACTCTGTATTTCTCTTTTACTTCTTCTTGGTATGGCTCTTCTGGTAATTTGGTTAGGGGCATCATCCCTGCAGTGTGTTCTGCCACCCTGTAGGTTGTGTGAGAGTAGGTCTCGCTATTGGAGTGTTGTCGGAGTATAGTAGTGGTGACACAATAGTTTTTCCTGCAATCTTCATTGGTACCGGCTGTGTTAAAGGTATTATTTGTGTTTTCCCAGAGATGCCTACTGTTTTTACTGATGACTCTGAGAGGGGGAGGTTTGAGCCGGATTTTCCAATACAAGAGTATGTGGCTCCAGAGTCTACCATAAATTGGTGATCTTCATCATAAATCGTAACTGTCATGGTAGGCTCTTCTTGTGGTCGTGATGAAATGGCTATTCCTATTAACTCCCCCTCAGGCTCCTCTGGGCTCCCCTATTGCCATCCATACGTCGGCCCTTCCCAAGGATGGGTTTCGCAGTCTCGTCGTTGGTGTCCAGATTCTCCACATCCCCAGCAAGTGTTCAACGCCCCTTGTGGTTGGTTAAGCTGTGGATTGGATTGTGTGCGACGCATTGGTGATGGTCCCATTGGGCCTCTCCATCCTCCACGTCTATTTGGGCCACCTCTGGGTCTCTGCTGTGTCTGGTATCGGTTGTACCCTCCTGCGCTTCCTTGAGGTGGATAGCCCCCTTGTGGCTGGTAGTTTCCTCGCTGCTGGTAGCTCTGTTGTGGATAACCCTGCTGCGGGTAGCCTTGTTGTGGTGTGTACCCTTGTTGAGGAGGCACAGGTTGCACACCTCCTTGTGTCATCATTGGGGGTGCCTGTGGTGGCTGTGCTAGTGCCATTGGTTGCGTTGTTGCAGGTGCCTGCGGTGCCACAACTACAGGAGGAGTTGGCTGAGATAATTCTGCGGTCACCACTGGAGCTTGTGTCTTGCTCTTCTCCTTCTTTGCTTTAGTTAATTCATTCAGTTGTAATTGGGTCAATTTGGTGGCCAAGTTTTTGTTAGCTTCTTCTTCTCTTTGTTTTTCTTTTCTCCAGTTCTCCACATGATGTACAATGTGTTCAGAGAATAATGGCCATTCCATCTTCATGAGCCCAACCACATTGTCCAGTCGCTTCTGGACCTCTGGAGGCATGGTTTTCTTTATCATCACTTTAAACAGGCTTTTCGTGGTGTCATTGGTGTTCCAAGCACTTCCAGTTTCATCTCTCCACTTCTTCTCGAAGTTAATCAAGAACTTAGTTGGACATTCATCGTCCTTCAGCCTTTCACCATCCAGTTTGGATGGATCCATTTTCTCCGGATACAGTCTTCTCAGCTCAGCCCACACTCTAGTCCGATGTCCACTAAAGCCTATGCCATCTGCCATGTTTCCTTTCACTACCAAAGGTAGTTTTGCTGCATTCATGATGTCTTCCGTGGCGTGTTTCCCCACAACATGCATCAATAGGGCTTTGATGTCCCCTAAAGCCAGTGTCACTCCTGCTGTACTCTCTTCCAATGCTGTGATCCATTTATTGCCACCTTCAGTTAGATCTGGCAGTCTGCTTGCTAGTCCCACCATGTCAGCGAATCCCCAGGCTACATATGCCGTTTGTCCTTGAGCCTTTGTTATCAGTGGGCACATGAGTCCACGAGGATGCTCCTCTTCCTCCTCATCTTCTTCTTCCGCCGTCCTATTTTAGGCTCCTAGCGGTAACGTGCTATAGTACATCCACCCGTTCAGTCCGAACCTACCATCGAAGAGCCCCAACACTCCAAATCCTGCGATGTAAGTCCGCGGTAGCCACGTGATGACTATTTTATTAGCCAAATTGCCCATTTCAGCCCAGACCTAGTGAGTGAAGCACCCCAGCACTCAGCTGTGGTGCTTCACTCACAATCTCCAAGTCCGCGGTATCCGCAAGCGCTTAAATTCTTATCTCTTCATCAGCTCACTTCGCCTATGCAGTTCTGTTCTGATGGGATCGAAGCTCCCCGACACTAAGTCGAAGCGCTGCGATTCTTAAAAACAGCGGCATTCATGATAATGGCTGGAAAACTCTTACTCTACTTACCTTTAAAAGCAAACAATTAAACACAAAAAGCGCATCTACTCTACTAGCTTTACACACTTTGACATAGACATATTCCGCACCATGGTTCACACACACACATGCAAATTTAGCTGCTATTGCAATTTGCCTGCATTTAGATTTGCACCGACTCTACCCCTCCAGCGTTTAATTTCTTTCTTTCAATTCACCGTTAAATTCCAAATTTCGTTTTTTAATACAATATTTTATAATTATTTTAGTGCTTTTAGCACTCAAAATTAATTCTAGGTTCAAGATTGAGTAGACTTTAAGATTCATACCTGGGCGGAAAATCCTGTATTCAGACACAGTTAAAATGCAGAATTTTGGTTAAACAGGTATTCTGCTTACCTTTTTTATGTGGCCATGTGTCTCAGATACAGGCTGTCCGTCCCGGTCAGAAACTCCCGGCCTCTGGATTGAATTGTCGGGTCGGAAATAAGGACCGGCCGGGCCAGTGAAAGACCTGGTCCCTACCCTAACCAACGTAATAAACTTGGTGATCTCTTCTTTAGTCAAAAACTGCGTAGTCAAAAACTTCACTGGAGAAGGTCAAGAGTTGGTGCAAAAGAGTTTATTCCAATAAAGGACAGATAAACCCGAGCAATATCACTGCAGGTCTCAGGATGGAACTGAGTTGGTGGTCAGCGAACATCGCCTTATATTCACCTTAAGCTCCACCTTGTCTCCTCCCTTCAGGTGGGCGTTACACCTTAACTCCTCCTTATCTCCTCCTTCCAGGTGGGTGTTACACCTTAACTCCACCTATAGTGTTCGCTGACCACTCCTACCCTTTGGTGAATTTCTTATCCTCTACTGCCATCTAATGGCCTTTTTCTTGTACTGTTTTACCAAATTAACCCTTTCATTAATGTTACAATTTCCAGCTATTTTAGCTATTATTACATGTAATTATTGTTACCATTTATCTCTCTTCTACTTTTCTTAACTCTGGACTTACACCTCAGACAAAACCAGTAGGCCTTGTGAAAATCACTGTGTATTGGCTGACGTTTCCAAGGAAATTCGAGATAACATCACATGGCCTGTTTTCCAAGTTTTGTTCCTATGCTTACCAGAAGTTACATAACCTTCATTTCCAGTTAATTAGGTAGCTGAAACTGATTTAGAGGCGTTAATTCAATGGTGTGACCATCATGTTAGTGGCACTGAAAAAATTTGGTCCCAAATGACAAGGCATTTTCAGAAACTCGTTAATATCAGAGCAATTCTGTCAGTGGTATACAAATATTGGAGTTCAGAAGCCAGCCGTAGTCAGGATTCCCCTCTGTGGGCTCATTAATCACCATACCACTGTTTAAACTCACCAGCAATAAACCAGCAGAAGAGGAAGCAAGATGTCAACGAGTTCCAGGCCATGCAGACTTGACTGAGTGGGTTGGCGGTGCCGTCTTTGTGCTCCTGGGCGCAGGGCAGGCAGGAGAGCAGCGCCAGCACCAGGCCAAAAGCTCCCGCCACTATCAAATAGATGGGGATGTAGGGCTGCCGCGGACAGTCATTCAGGTGTAGTGCACCTGTTGGACACGGGAGGAAGAGATTAGTCGTGCCATACTTTCACAATTTTCAGGATCCACATTCAGAACACTTCAGTGAAACCACTGCTTTACTGCTGCAGAGATTTCATTCAAACAACACGAAAGAAATGTCCGTAAATGTGCATCACTCACTCACCAATCACAATCTGAGCAATGGGCATGACACAAACAAACAGCTTTGAAGATCCTGCAAGAAGAAAGAACATATTTATTAAGAGACACCATCAGCCTATTTTCTGTACATGACCTGAGCAAAAATCAAACAATGACAGAACACACATGAACGTGTGTGATTCTTACTGTCAGCGGATCTCACCTAGTACCGGTGCTGGGGGTTGAGGAGGGTTGCGGATGTTTTGAACAAGCCCACGGTTTGACATGATCAGTAATGAGGACTATAACCTACAGAGGAAAAAGTGTAGACTGGTGTTGTGTTGTTAAAAGGGAGAAGTCTGGAAGATGACGGTTTTTCTGCAAAGTAAAGAAGAAAAAGTGCAAACAAAAAGTTTTAAGTATCTAAACAAAAGATGAGAAGAATGTCCCTCATTGACAGAGGTAACATTTTCTACAGACAATGGAGGACAGCGCTAAGATGACCTTTATATCCAAATAAATGACAAAAATGAATTGACTATTTTGATAATCGATTAACTGTTTGTTGGACAAAACAATCTGAATATTTCATTGTTAAATTCAGGGAAAATCTGACTACTTCCTGACACATTATAGACAAAATGAATAATCAGTTCATTGAGAAAACAATGATTAGATTTCACTGGACATTCTCACATTTATGTGTTACAGCTCAAAGCACAAAAATGTTTGATACTAAAAAGAAAACCGTACAAGTGAATGATAAAGATTTAGCCCAGAGGGAGCCGTGCGAAGTGACTTCCCTTTTACTGGAGTTAGCTTCAGTTGGGGCTGAAGAATACGTGCTTAGAGCACCTCTGTATTTCCTCACTCTGCTTAAAGCTAACAGCCCAAGCCTACGTTGGCTGCTGCTTGCATAACACACCAGAACCTCCGACAGTTGTGTTGCATTGCCGGTAATGTGGGATTAAAAGAGGTTCTACTGTCAAATATGAGTCCAGAACTGTTGAGTGCCCTTTATAATTGTCTAAATTGGCTTTAACCATTTATAAACAGTCAATGATCAGCATTTAATTTGAAAATGTACACTGGTGACATCATCTTTGTAGATTTAAACCCCCAAAATAGCCATGCAAGTATATATTTAACTGTCTCAGTCTCCTATAATGCAATAGTTCATACTTTACACTTCAGTGGGTGTAAAATTAATATATTAGTGCCACAAAAGTTTCACAACTGTAACAAGCTCTGTAACGGTTCAAGGACATATCGCCATGGCCTGTACGTGACCCCACTTCAAACTTGGAAGCTGTAAGTGTTGCCGTGTTTTGTGTTGTTTTACTGTTTATTTTAAAGGTTAGCTAACTTGACGTTAGCATATTGCGCATCTAATGTGGCTAGCAGGCTCAACGATGTTGGACTAATGTTGTAATCCCAAGGGACAGTCGAGAGAAACTGTGAATAGTAAGCCTCATTTGAAGGGGGTGGCTGTGGGGATAGAGCGGGTTGCCAGTTAACGGAAAGATTGGCGGTTCAATCCCCAGCTCCTCCACCAGTGTATGAATGGGTGTAAATGGGGAATGCGATGTAGGGTAACAGCGCAGTGTGCGTTGCTGCGGTATGTAAACTGACTTGATAGACATGTCGTGAAGGTAACGATATAGCGTAACGTTACGTGTGAAAAAGATGGTCGAACAAAAAAAAAAAAAATTAGTTTGCTTGGTAATGTTGTTGACTAGCACCCAGCAGCTAGCTTGCTCCATAAAGCTGCCGTTAGGGGCTCGCTGTGCAGTGAGGCGAGATCCACATACACTCTTACTATGCTATATGGCACCAAATTACTTAATTGATGAAAACTGCGCTAATACCACATACCGCGCTGTTGAGTGTACCGCGGGGGAAATTACTTCACTGCGACAGCCCTAATTAGACCCCCTTCACCTCTTCAATGCCCACTTCTTTTAAACTCCACACCTCCAGTTTGTAATCAAGGCTATCTGCTAAAATTTTTAAGTCTAAAGCCCGAGCAGAGATAACCCAGATGACATAACTATGACATCATCAGGGTTATATCTTGTGTAATTGTCAGGCTTCCACTGATGATGCAGTGATTAGTGACGATTCACTCTGACCAAGCACAAGTCAGCAGTGTTTTCATGTCACCTTTTGGTATCACCTTAGCTCGACTTGGCTCTCTTGGAACCTCGACAGAGGTGATTCAAAAATAGGTACCAGATAGCAGGTACCAGGTGTAACTTTTCCCCAATGGTAAAGCAAAAAAAGGTGAGTAGAGTCGAGGCGAGTTGAGCTGGTACCATGCAGTGGAAAAGGGGCATTGACAACATAACCACAACACTTGATGCAGATTTCACAGGTAGCGCAGTGCTAAAAGCGAGTAAAATCGGTGGAGTTTCTCTTCAGGTATTAAAAGATATTGTGTCCAAGGATTACAAATGAAGCACAAACACAAAACATGCAACACCAGTGGATGTGGAAGCTTGACCTCATTAAGCCACAAGTCATCCCTGCCGGCAAAGTTGGAAATATATTCCCAGATCAATAGCTCATAAGTAAATGTGTTTAAAATACAAACACCACTTTACTATCATAGTAAGATAGACAACAAGCAACAGTCCTACGAAATGCAGAAATAAGATCTCTACATGCAGCTGGCTGTGAGACCAGTGCGCAGGGACCATCTGACCGAACAGACGTACCGCAGAAATATTCAATAACTTCTTATACAATGTAGTGTCTGAAATATCACCTCACACATTAATGATCTCCTGCTGGTTACATTACATGCTAGTGTGTTGTAATTTTGAGAGACCACTGATGTGCGAGGTGATAGAGACACTACACCTTACGTTGAGAGTATTACAGTTTTTTCAATCCCTTACATCCTTTTGTCCAATCTGTAGTCACATTTTCAAAAATCTGAACAAATTTTGCCCAACCATACCATTAACACAATTCACGTTGTTTCCACAGAATATGCAGTAAAATAACCCATTTATAAAATGCTTCATTTTTATTTACGTACAAGCTTACCCATTACCAAAACCATGGATGTTTCTTGTCTTATTTACAAATGCTTGCACACAACATGTCAGAACTGAAGACATCATTTTCAAAACCTTAAATAATGAATAAAGCCTCTACTTTTGCTACAAGCAAAAGCAGCTCAAAATCTACAATGAAACAGGTGAGTGGCATTTCTGAATGAAGTCATTGAGAAAAGGCTGATTTAATGTAATTTTGGTAAAATAGGTCAACCACAGGTAATTCCAATCTCAACCAGAGACACAGACAGGTGTTTAAGTCATTTCAGTTACATACACAATGCGGTATTAAGGGGACTTTCTGGAGTTGATTTTATCCAATGTGGATACAGAACAACACAGAGGAGGAGAAAGAGAAAGAAAAAGAATAATGTCTGAACAAGGGAGAGGAATAGTTGGGTGAGGCAGAAATTACAAAGTTCCACCAAATTATTCAAAACTTTATTTCTCCAAACTAAGTGTTGTAGTATAACCAGCAGGAGACCACTGATGCATGAGGGGATTTTAGTGACCATTCACCTTATAACAGTTACTGAATATTAAAATTCCCCCAAATTATGCAAAAGCCTTTTTTCCCTAACTAAATGTTCCAGTATAACGAGCAGGACATCTTTAATGTGTGAGGTGATTTTGCAGACACTACACTGTACAAGAGTGAAGCTATTGAATATTTCTGCAGTGCGTCTGTTCGGCCTTGCACTTTGTAGACGGGCCCTGCGCACTGGTCTCACAGCCAGCTGCACATAGAGACTAATGTTAATTGTGCAGCTCAGAGAAAAATTTGCTTGTCGCTTGTTGTCTGTCTTACAAAAATAGTAAAGGGGCGTCGTTTGTGTTTTAAACACGTTTGGCTTATTAATTATTGATCCGGGAAGTTCGAATCTGTGAATATATTTCCAGCTTTGCTGAACTCAAAAAGGTGAATGAGAATGTTACCTGGAATGCATACAGTGTGCATTCAAGACCTTTATGTTCACACGCGTACAGTTCATATTCTTTGAATTACCTAGATGTTTGACTTCATTCCCCACAAAGCCAGTTTAACCAACATGACAGGAACAGCAACCTGTGCACTTTCACTTAAAAACAGACAGGAAATGAAGGAAATTTAGGAGTTAGAGAACATTTATGAAGCTGGCACAAGAACTGGTTTGGTATCATTTTAAATTAGGCTACTTTATAGTTCTACTGAAGGAAAAACAAATGTCTAAGATACAGACTCAGAGCAGCTTTCCACTGGGTATAGTTCTAAAAGCAACTCAAGAATGTTTGAAACTAGGCACGAAATTTTGTTCATATGCCAAACAAAAGCTGTAAAACCACAACAGGTAACGCCAAACCGCAGCCTCGCCTTTTACATTTTGATTTCCAAGCTAAATATTCTCCGCCCCGCCCCACAACACACAGACTAAAGTTCTGGTGCCCGATAACGGGGTTCGTTTACAAATCTGACCTTAGGTGTCCGGTGAGCGTGACAGTGACAATGTTATCGTTATTTATCCTCCCGACACTTACCTGTGAGTAAGTTCACGTCTGCTACGTCTGCTGCTTCCCCTAAAAGTTGCTGCTGACAGCTGGTTGATCTGCGCCTCTGGAGCTATACAAAGCCTCTTGCTCACCGGAGTGCGCATGCGCAGAGAGGCATTCACGTCAGCTGATGCATTACAGTAATTTTGTTACTGGTAAAGGTGGGGCTTGTTTTTAACTATTTATAGCCTACTACTGGACAGTTTGTGAATTTCACCACACTGCATTATAATTCATCCATGTTTTGTATGATTAATCTGAATCAGCCAAGTAATAAAAAACACTACAAGTACCTGTAGGCTACTTAACTACTGTAGTGGAGTAAATATACTTAGTTACTTTCCACATCAACATGAATCTGCCATATTCATAATAAAAATGTTGATGTTCAGAGCAGCGATTCCCAACCTGGGGCATGTGACCCCCCAAGAGGTCCTGAGACAGATCTGTGGGGTCAAAGATTACATTCCTGTAAGACAAAACTATTATATATATATATAACTATTGTCTCACGGGAATATTATTCAGGTATTTTCTTCTGACTTTTCTGTAAGATTTGCTTTTGTTCTTGTGAAATGCTGAATATTTCCAAATCTAAGGAAAAATATATTTTATAAACGCTGATGCTAACGCCCACACCACATGTGATGTGTCACAAGACATTGCCTCATTTTAAGAGGTCACAAGCCAAAACGGTTGGGAGAAACAATAACACTGGATAAGGTTCATATATTCTAATATAAATATCAAGTTTTCATGGATGAAATTTACATATTTTAGAATGAGATTTAGACATCTGTACATTGAGATGTAGTGTCTTATATTGGTAGTTTCAACCGCATTAAAAATGAAACACATGTGTAGTAGTGGACCTTGCCTTCTCCACCTCTGCTTTGCCCCCACATTTGAAATCTAGACAGGCTCTGGGTTGTCGGCTCCAGTTGGATTTACTTGGTAATACAGAGAGAAATGAAAAAGAAAATTAGGATTGACACACAAGTCTAAAGGAAAAAATCCAAGCTGTAAACATCATTAGAGTGTTCGATAGAATAGACTGATGAAAAGATGAAATCACAGTATAATTATACAAAAAAAGTAAAACTACCGAAACACTTGTGAGTTCTAAACACACCTGCAGCAGCTGAGAACTTGGCAAACCACTCCTCAAACACAGGTAATGGTGGTTTAAGATAGCTCACTTTCAAAAGCAACACTCACCTGTAACAGGCTCAGGCTTATAATATACAAATGCTGTCAAATGAGAGCAGATAAAGGTTGAATGAGCCGTCGCCTTTTATCTTGAGTTTGTACATTACATTGTACAGTATTGGAACAGGGGAGTGGTCTGGCCACATGCAGCAGCGGCTACGTTGCATTTTCCTGAATGGTGTCAGCTGCAGTAGTGTTGCAGTCAAGTCTGTGACAGTATCTCTTGATACAATAGAAACAGCAGAACATTTATTTATAATTAGTAAATCAGCAAAATGTCCATGCTCTTTTATTCTATATAAGTGTGATTTTAAGGTTAGATGAACACAGTATCTCAAAATGCAACATTGGCCATCTGTGCTCAAACATTCACTCTCACAAGGGTGTACTTCAGTAGTGCATATTTTAGTCCTGTATCATCACTTAAGGATATGAAGAGATATCTCTCCGGGCTGAATGCAAAAGTCAAGGTGTTCCTTAAATAGTTTTTCTTTAAAATGTGTGGTATCATTTTAATAGTTTAAATGCTCCAAATCTCGACAGATATTGACTTTAACTAATTGTTTATCTATAATCTTATGAAAACACGCAATGTTAATTATTTAATCTCAAGAAAATGTTTTCAAGACGTAAATGCATATTAACGTAAATAATTGTAAAAATGACAGAAACAACAGTAATTAACACATAACAGCAGAACTAATAATATATTAAATATAATAACACACAAAACTTTTGGCAGCAGTTACAGTGTGACTGCTGAATTCATGACGGATGTCAACCTGCATATCTGTCTGCAGATTACCTCACTAATCCTAACTGTCACTTTGCTGGGAAAATATTTTCTCAAATGTAGTATATATTATGGTTGCAGTGGTTTCACAGTAGGAAAACAGACGGGAATTTGCTTATCTATGGTATTGAAAAAAAATGCAACTGCGTGGAGAATCTCAACACTGCATTCATTTTTAATAAAGGACTTTTTTTACATCTCCTTCAATTGAAATAAAAATGATTCAAGTTTTGTCAGGACATAATAGTTTGTGAATTTTAATAAAGCCCTTGTTCAACCAAACACCCTATCTGTTTTCATTTCTTTAAGGGTCATTTCAATAATAATATTTTTGTAACACTGTACACTGTGATATCTTCTGAGAAGGTAAAGGTAACATGGAAATCTTAATCCTATTTGAAAAACAATTTGTAATGCAACTACAGCACCTTTGCCGTTTATGTTTTTAGGAACTGTCAAACACAGGAGGTTTAAAAACTACTGTTTCATCTTCCACCTGAGAGTGCCTCCTTTGCCATGCTTGATGTAGTTATAACGTCAACAAGAGGACGCTGTCACAAGTCTGTGAGGCAGACACTGGAGGACGTCTCAACGTAGATGCACCTCCGGTATCCTGAGGAGGAGCAGCCACCTCGTAGATCAATCACATGACTCCGGTTCCTCTCAGACTCCACCGTCTGGAATTGAGCCCCGCCGAGCACCGAATCCCACAGAAGACCTCGACTCCATAACTGCACACAACAAGACATTGACTAGGATTACGTGTGCATATTATCTGCGTGTCTATGCGAGAAGGAATATGAACATGTCAAACCTCAATAGAGATATGAGTGCTGGGGTATCTCCTGTAGAAGAGGGTCCTGAGGTTGAACTCAGGGTTCCCCTCCGCCTTGAAAACCTGCGTCCTTATGGTGTCACTCTCACAGCGCACTACGGCGTAAACATCTGGAGCTGCAAAACATAACACACCGCACAAAAAGGTATAAGGAATATGAAGTATTTCTATTTTCCTGCTACTGTATACTCATAATCCACTACAGGTAAATGTTCATTTTACTGCTACAATCATCTGACACCTAGAGTTCCAAGTTATTTGTTTTATTACAGAGTGAGGGAGACCCACAGAGATGGGGCCCTAACATGCAAAAGCACTATAACCCTTCAATTTGTGGAGAGTGGGGGGTGTAAATAAGAGGCCTTGATCTGACAATGTGAGAGGCCTAGAGGTGGACTAGCGTTGCAACAGTCAAGACCATGTAGGGCCTTGTATGTGATAAGCAATATCTTAAAACCTAGTCTATACTCAACAGGGAGCCAGTGAAGGAATGCGAGGACTGTTGTGATGCTGGAGACGGAACAGAGCTACTTGGCTGGGACTGGAGACAAGAGCATTGCAGTAGTCAAGACGTGAAAAAATTGGATATGGATTAGTAATTTAAATCTCTGATTGATAGCTTTGATTTTTTACATTGTTCCAGAGTTGGAAGAAGCATGTTTGCAGAAGCTTCTTTATGTGCGAAAAAGTTCAGGTTTTGGTTTACACCCGGGTTTTAACATTGAGCTGACACAGGGTTTCACTTCAGAAACAAAGTTGTTAGGACCGATAAGGAGAACCTTGGACATAGCTGAAGGAAGTTGAGTAAATCCATTCCTTAAAAGCAGTCAGGCAATCATAAAGGGCAGCAATGTTACCCAGATCATGTGGATTAACTAAAACACAGCTGCAAGTCGTCAGCATAGCATGGTGGGAGATGCAATTTAACTTTCTAACTAGGCTGCATAGACGTAACATGTAGAGTGAGAAAAGCATGGGACCAAGGATTGAACCCTGCGGAACTCCAGTGTACATGCAGTAAGCAGTTGAGGACACAAAGTTGTATACGAGGACCTGAAACCTACTGTTTTTTGAAACAGAAACGAGAGCCAGTTGAGAGCAGAGCTTGAGATACCAACCCACTTATTTAGATCTTCAACCAAGAGCAGTGATCGATTGCAGCAGTCAAGCAGTACCAGTATGGAAAGTTGGTCATTGTCTGCCTGCATGTCTTTGAGTTGTTGATGGGAATTTAAACCTTTCAGATGTTTTCATTTAAATAACAGTTTAAATCCTTAAGAGGTCAAACTATCCAATATCTCACTAAAAACATTAGAGTAAAGTTCAAAATATTAAAAGAAATATGGGCAGCAGAACTTTTTTTTTTCCTTTCCTTGCCCATTAATCATCTCACAATCCCTCAGATTTACTTTGTGCCTGTTTGGGAGAGGCCCGACCCCTAAGTGCTCATTAATTCGTTAACAATAATAATCTAATAATGTGAGATATAATGATAAACAGTATATATTGCTAGACAAGTACTTTTTGAAACTTTAACTATATTTTGTTTATAATGCTTCTGTACTTTTACATAAGTAAGATTTAAACTCATTTGGCGTTGTGTCTAAGGCACCTGTGTGTTTGGGAGAGCTGAGTCCAGACGCCCTGCGGAGATGGACTGTGGTCACCACAGTGGGCTGAGGTAGAAAACACTGAAACACAGAGGGAGACGGCAAATCCTCCCTCAATTCCCTACACACAAAAAAGATAAAACAAAATAAATGACTGTAAGATTGGCAATGAGGGTTGAAGTTAAATCTGAGAGCAAGAAAAATTTCCCATAATACGTCATATACGTATTCAGTCTGTGTTTCAGCACTGATCATCATCAAATGGTGGTTATTTAACATAGATGGTCAATCAATTAGATGTTTTTATGAGTTTCTATGTCGAGGCCTTCTTGACAATGATTTGTCTTTTTTGTGTATTTTTTCTGTTTCCTACTAGAGTGGCAACAAGGGAAGGACCCAAATGCAGACAGAAGCAGCAGCATGACTTTGGTGGATTAATGACCAAAGACTTCTTACAGACAGGTTCAGGTAGGCAGGTACATATGTAACAGGTAGACAGGCAGGTTCAGGTCACAGAGCTCAAAAGCAGAAAAGCAAAGCAAGATAGACCCAGGACAAATTGACAATGGAACATGTGATCTGGACTGATATATGTAGTGTAGTGATAGATGAGGGAAATGAGAACAACTGAGCATGGGAAGTTCAACTTAAAAAGGTTTGCTAAGGTTTCCAGGTTGAACGACATGTTTCCTCGAAATGGTGTGCAACGATGCTTCGATGTATGTTTTTTTTCTCATTTCGTGGGTGTGTAAGCAGTGTCCTTCAACCAGGAGACCGTAGCTTGTAGCACATTGAGCGTGTGTCGGTTTGTAGGTTTGATCCATTCCACAGGGACATTGTGCTAAGTTTTGTTGGGGCTGAACTCCGTCCTGATGAGGCAAGTGAGAACAGGTGAGCAGGTGAACAAGGAAGTCTCTGGTGGACAGGTAGGGAACGGTAAATCTGGGGAGTTGGTGGAAAGTACATTGCTTGGGAGAAGTGAGCAGGGGACAGAGAGGCTGAAGAGAGGGACTGTGGAGGAAACTCCAGCAATTTTTGTTTATTAATTTTCTGATTTTCTCTTTCACAGTTCAATATACACATATTGTAAGAATGCTAGAATTATGAATATCATTATCATATGTAATAAAGTGTAAATCGACATTATGTAGTCTTGCAGTAAAGTATAGGCTAATACTAAAATATGTTACTATTTCACCATAGTTATTAATTTGCTAAAACTTTTGGTGTAAAATTCACTTGAAAGCACACAACGCAGTTTCCATTTCTCACAGTGAAACAATGTGTCCAGCCATTGTCATCCGCTTATCTTGCATACAGGGTCGCAGGGAGCTGGTGCCAATCCAAGCTGACATCGGGCGAAAGGCGGGGTACACCCTGGACGGGTCACCAGTCCATCACAGGGCCACACATAGACAAACAACCACTCACACTCACATCCACACCTAAGGACAATTATAAAGACACCAGTTAACCTAGCCTGCATGTCTTTGGATGGTGGGAGGAAGCCAGAGAACCCAGAGAGAACCCACGCGGACACAGGGAGAACATGCAACACAGAAAGGCCAGGGCAACTGGCGTTTGAACCCATGACCTTCTTGCTGTTAGGCGACTGTGCTAACCACTGCTACATCGCACCGCTCTGAAAAAATATGTGCTAGGATTAAATATATTTTGGGTAGTTAACGTAAAAGAGAGCCTCCGACACAGTCCAACCTCATTGACAGAACATACCAGATGCAGCGTCACCGAACTGGAGGTCCTGTGTGACGTCCTGTTGATTACACTATTATGTTGACCGAATAAGAGAACAAGAAACAACTTTTAAAAAAAACGCACACACACAATCTTCTGTCACACACCTGAGTTGGATGTGAGAATGGGAAAAGAGACGTAGAAGGAAGCGTCCCGTGGCGCCTGGCAGGAAGGTGGTGGGCAGCACGACGTAGCGACCTGGAGCCAGGGTCCCCCTGAGTGTCACACTGCGGGAGTCCATGTACACAGAGCTGGCCGCCTGCTCCACCACACACTGCACCCGGCTGCAGCGGTTCACCTCCACCTGGGGCCACGACAAGGCAGCAGCAATTATTGTTTTGTGTGCGTGAATTGAAAAGGTGCGTGTTCATATTCTGGCCCATGAAGCGCTCACCTTCAGCACCTCAAAGCCAATAGGCAGGTTTTCTCCGCCTCCATCTTTCCTTAGTATCCTTCTGTCCTCCTGCTGCAGACAGATCAGCACCTCCTCCTCTTTGCCTCTAACCTCAAACATGAACTAGAAAGCCAGAAAGAAAAATCATGTTCAAAATGGTTTCATTCATCAATGTATTTAGGGTTTCTACTTCAGGGTTACCTGAGGATTGTGCAGGAAAGTGTCTCTGTGGTTGATGCATCCTCCACAACGACTCCTCTTATCCATCTGTGCCTCCCATCCTCCCACCTCTCCACCATTGTCTTCCTTTGTCGCTTTTTTCACAGTCTTATCTCGCTCACTTCTTCCTCCTTTCCTTCCTTTCTGCAGACTCTCCCCAAGTCTGGCCTCCTTCCGGTTACCCCGCTGCTTGGTCCCTCCGGGTTTTCCGTTGTTCTTCCCCAAGCTCAGCGCGTGGTTGCCGTGGACAATAGTAGATGGGGGTTTTCCCAGGGAAGCCGGAGCCGGAGCCCACTCCCCATAGCAGCGCACTTCCCTCCAGTGAGAACTCGGCCACAGCAGAGCCTTTTCCACCAGCCGGCACACCACCACATCTGTGAAGTAGTGACAGAAATCCTCGAAATCCATCCTGAGGAGCAACAGGGAAAATAAATCAGAATAAGAAGATATATGGATATAAATGATGCTATGTGTATGCTGATGTGTGTGAGATGCTTAAATAACTTTCACGGCAAATTATAGAGACTTAGTATTCCATTTTATGCTACCTCTACTACTTTCAAAATTTTATAAAATTTATAATTTTATCTAGTAGCTTCTTGAGGAAAAGCAATGTGGATCCAAAGAAAGAATGGAAATCCACCAGAACTCCCCGACATCTCGAACAATGAGGCCCATCTTCTCCCTCACTGCACGACCCATCTGCTGCCACTGCTGTGACCTGCAGGGGCGTGCCAGAACAATAAGGTCAAAGGCATCAGAATAAAAACACAGAGCCGCAAGGTCCAATACACTGGAAATGACGTATGAAAATTACAAGCAGTGTTTCAACTTCTGGAAACCTTTATTGGTCCATTTTGGCCATTTTCAGAGTTTCTCAGACTTTCATAATGTAAAAGGCAGATGTCCCCTCGTAAAGACTATTGTACAATGTCAGAAATTGTCCAAACAAAGTTCCAGTGGCACTATAAAATGTTGTAAAACAGGCTGACACTGTTAAATGTCAGCAGAGACTAAATTCCCACAGCTCCAGCAAAAAGCATGATGTACTCAGCAGTCATACATGTAGCAGATGAAGGCAAAGTTCAAAATACCCTCACCCCTGACTCCAGGCTCCCGTCCAGTCTGTGGTCCCCCACGGGTTCCTCATGCGCACCATGAGGAGTCGGGACATTCCACCGGTCTTCTGCAGCTTCTCCCCTAGCCTCAACTTCCTCACTGCTGTGATCCCGTAGGCGTGTCCTCGCACCAGACCACAGTCCAACACTGACTCCACTGTCTCCCCCTCTGCTGGCTGAGAAATGTAAAATACACTGAACTTATCTAAGTCACCACATTTCTAACATATCATGCACCTCTCTTGTTTTAAAACACAGAGATACTCCACTCGTATGGAGCAGGTGATGAGGGCTTTGCGTTCGTGGGCACTGGCCAGCGTCTGGAAGAACGCCCTCCTCTGGTCGCTGTGCAGGCTGAGGGCCTCATGATCCAGGCTGAGGGGCTCCGAAACCCCACCAGTGAAGTCGATCAGTGCCTCTGCAGTGTTTCCTCCCTCCAGGGCCTCATAGCAGCCGTTCAGCCTAGACAGCAACCACATAGATTGATTAAGGGCTGTGCCCCTCCACTGCCTTTTCCATGTGTTAGCATACAGTATGTGGTTATGAATATGTTTCTCGAATGTTAGAGGGTGGATACAAAGGTTTACTAAATGGATTAGGCGTGCTAGGAAGCTGGGGGTTATAGCAAATAAACTAGGCGTGTGGGGTAAGGCAACTGAAGCATTTGGTTAAGGGTAGGGAAAGACTGTCGTTACCGTGAATAAAAAAACAAACATTGATTCTACTTCTTCCTGAGTTGGCACTGGACATGAATTGGGGGTATAGAATCATCCAGTCTGGATGTAATTACTTGGGATAATGGGTGTTTTGCCAGGATGTGCTCTGTGTTTGCAGTTGTTAAATATATATATAAATATAGTAGGCCTACTAGACAACTAAAGGTTGACGAAGAGGTGTAGGTCCTGGGGCCCTTACTTGGCATAGGCCTTCTCCAGCAGGGCGCTCCAAAACTCTCGTGGCGTGGCTGAGCGGCAGAAGAGCAGCACCCCATCACTGCTGACCGGCAGACGGTCGTCCACAACAACGTCCATCCAACGACCAAGACGCCAGAACCGGAAATGGAAGATACCTGCGTACAGGTCAGGATGCTTTGGATTCCACTCCTGGTCCACATGGTTGGGGATCACCTGGGAGGACGAGAGGAGGGAGATGAAGAAACAAAGACAGAGAAAGAGGAGGGGAAGAAGAAAGCAATAAAGAAAGGGTGACAGGTGGCAAGGAGGATAAAGGAGGAAGGAACACAAATACACAACCTTCTTCCACAGAGACGGCTGAGATGCTAAGCAGGAAATAGCAGCCACCATCCAGCAGTTACCCAGACTGCCTTGGTGCAAGTCACGAGTGCTGATGCCATCAACAAACAGACGGGGGTCCTTACATATCTCCTGGAGTTAGATCAGAAGAAAGAGCTATCAAGTTTTCTTTAAACAGACACCTGCATTATTTATTTTTCTCTGGCCACTTGGGGACAGCAACAGTTGCTCATTTACACATCGAACAGTCAAGTAGCAACATTTGCCTTCACTTGAAGTCATGCTTCTGCCCACTTGACGATTGTAAGGACAACATTCGACCGCCTTTCAGCTCTATTTTTCTCTCCACCTACTTCTGAGAGAAATATCTGGCTCTTTATCTGCTAAATGCTCCACTACATTCACTAGCTAGTCGCTAACTTTGTCTGTCTGTCGTTTTGTTCTGGGCAGGTAGCATACAGTGGGTTTGTGAGAGGACCTGCAGAGTCAGCTCATAAGTCTCTGTGGGCTTATCCAACATTTTATCCATTGTTAATATGAAAATACAGATTATATAGCGAATAAATATGCTCTGATTAATTATTGCAGCAGTTAATAGGCCTAACGTCAGAAAGTTTTATGAGGCCTGTGAGATGAGTGTCAGAACACTGCTGAGGAGACAGAGCCTGTCCTAGTGGACCTGTTGATCTCAGTTTGGACAGGGTCAGGTAACAGAAGAAGTGCTGCTGGACTCACACACACACACACACACACACACACACACACACTAACATGCAGGAAAATACACACTCAGTGGCCACAACCCCTTTCAATGTAACCCCAGACAAGATATGAACGTTCCTTGAGATTATATCGATTTCATGACCAGTATGAGGACACCTTGGGAAGTAGACAGTTAACGGGAAGTTAGTGAGTGGATGCAGTCTGTGTGTGTGTGTGTGTGTGTGTGTGTGTGTGTGTGTGTGTGTGTGTGAGAGTGTGTGTCAGCAGAGAGAGGCGACATATGTCACTCTAACGTCCGACTTGATACATGCTTAAAATACCGGAGGGGAGCATTAGGAACACAATACCATTAACCCTTTCGTTCCTCCATGAATCAGCAAATTAAAAGCCAGCAGGGTTTCAAATTAAGAGCACTGAAGGTTTGGACCACATACTGAATGAACTTCATGAACTACTGATCATACTACAGAGATATTTCTGAATGTTTAACTGACTTTATTGAGTACAATGTGATTAATTGCTGAATTCAGGGAAGCTGTAGAAAAAGTCTTAAAAGTATTCAATTCAGTTTTCTAAAGATAAAGCCTTAGAAAGTATTGAACTTAATTTCCAAAGCTCTTTAATATTTTTTATATATTTTTTGCAACCTGCTGTAGTAACATCAGTTCAAACTTATTATTCAATTGGTTAATCCATCTGTCAATTTTCTCCAGGTCAGAATAAGTAAAAATAATAGGCCTTGTTGTGCCTATACTGGTTTTACATCATTTAGTGACTAGTATGACAGGAAATAAAAAAGCATTCAATTTTATTTTGTGGTATTAAAAATGCATTTTAGGGGGTTTTGACTTGACTTCCAGTTTTACACAAATGTGTGTCAGAAAATATCCTTTCAAAATAATAACAAATGACCAGGACATTGAAACCAAAACACATTGACATTTTGTAGTCTCTATTATGCACTTTTACTAAAATAAAACATTTATTATTCACTGTTTAATGACACTTTTTGTTTGTACATGCATAATCCAAGTTCTTGCATTTAACAAACATTTTTTTGGCCGTTGACACTGGACAATAAATACTGTGACCTTGACTTTAACCTCCCATTTCATTGCGACCATTAAAGGCTGCTTGGCTCTGCTGTAGCCAATAACTGTCTCTACTTATACACAGCTACACCCATCTCAACACCATGCTAAAAACACCTGGACTATTTAAATTGGCTGCTGCTTTTTCTAAACTCAACTGTATAAACACACACCAATAGAGCGGCAGCACACGCCACTTGCTCCCTCAGAGCTAAGGTTTCACTGCCTGACGCCTCTCCTATAATAGAAAGTGCTTTAATTAACCCTAATCTGATGGAAATGTAACATGTTGAGCCGGGCCACTCAATTTAGATGTGGGAGAAGAGAAGACATACTTGAAAAATAACTCTTTGTTGTTGTTTGAACTGGTTTGAACGATGTGCAAAAACAAGGATTCATAAATCCATTAAATGTCACTCACGCTCGGCCTCTTCCAGGTCAGTCCCGGCGGGGTCTCCCTCTTGTAGAAGAGGGACTGGGCAGTTGTGGGGAACAGGGGATCTTTGAAGAGGGCACCTCGACGCAAGCAGTCCCGCCTCAGCTTGTGAAAGCTTTGTCCCTGGAAACAGTTTACTCGACTGGTCATTGTGGAGAGGAGAGACTTTAGGGAAGGTGGAGAGAAGAAGAGAAATGGGACGGATTATTAGTTCATATGGAAATAGATGGTGGAATTAAAATTAATAACAAGTGAGCAACAGAGGTTCATCTGACATGAAGCTATAATAGGATTTTTTAAATGTTTAATCTCCTATTCAAATATCTTTCACCGGCATAGTTCAGCTTTACTGAATGGGAAAGGCATTTGTGTGTTTTTGTCTGCCTGTACACACAAACTCAGAGATCATGAGAAGTAATTTTGTTTTGACCGATCAGACAACCTTCACGCAACTGTTGGTACTATGGCCAACACTGCAGTCTACAAAACGTCTTTTGTCAGTGAGAATACTATTTTAATACTCAAAATTTAAACACTGACTGTCTTTGTTTACATAGTTTCTCAGAACAATAAGTTGTTTCTGCTAGTGTGTAACGTGTTAATGCTGACTAATGATAGTCAGTAACATAGCAGGTGCACACTGACTAATATTAAGAAGTAACGCGTATGATATAGCTTTTAAAATAAAATGTGTTGTTTTTGGTAACTTATGTGTTAGAGATGTGACACCCTGCACCAAACCTGCAACAGTTTCCCCCCCGTTGAATTAGCAAATAATTCTATGAATAAATAATATTTGTTAGATAACACTTCAAGGATGACCAGCATTCAATTTTTGTGTTTGTGTACAAACGGCTGTGGACTAAAGGGTTACATATTTCCTGGCAGAGGTAGCAGGGTGTCCTGCAGGGTCAGTGTGTGTGTGTGTGTGTGTGTGTGTGTGTGTGTGTGTGTGTGTGTGTGTGTGTGTTGGGGGATAGGGTTAGGGAAGCAGTAAGGTAATAGTACCGTTTTAGTCATCAGTGATATGAACTGCTGGGGTCCCTGAGTCAGCAGCGTATGTGTATGTGAGCATCAACTGGTGTGCCTATGTGTGTGTGTGTGTGTGTGTGTGTGTGTGTGCGTGTGTGAAGCAGTGTGATTCTGTGTCAGCGAGAGTATGCCAGGAGGTTCAGTGTGTGTGTGTGTTCATGGTAGGGTCAGCTCAGGGCTTTGCTGTGCAGAGAGGACTAACAGAGATGAAACCTTGCAGGTGCTTGGGTTTGCAGATACCGCGCAGGTCAGTGTCATCAATTATCAGCGAGGTTTTGTTTTTCTTGTATCAAATTTATGCAGATACACACATGAACAGGAGGAAAACACATGGAGTGAACACTTATTCGCGATCCATGGTTAACAGATGCATAACAAATTCATAACTTGTTGTGTTTTAATGAATGCAGCAACCAAATGTAGATGCTGACCTCCTGTGGCTCTATTAGATCATGGGGTCACTTAAAACAGACCATCAATTATGAAGGATTAGCCTAATGTTAACTAATATGTCATTTTAATTTGTATCTCAAGAAATTACAAAAATGTCTTTTATTGGATGTTTTTTGGATTTTTTTGGTTTAAATTAGTTCAATTTCAGCAAACATGCAGATGCATGATATTGCAAAGACACTTGTATATTCTGTCTTCGCCAATCTGCTGCCACCTTAACATCACTTTTAAAAAAAGATTTTATCCACTTGAAGCTAATTTCTTAATTAATTTAATGTTTAACTGCGAGTCAGTTGTAAGTTGACTGTACTGTACATTCACAACTATAATTAAAGAGATGTTTTCTTATAAATGAAAAATAAGCTGTGTATGTTTCTTGAATAATGATAACTTATGTTAAATATATGAAAATGAGCTTTATGATTCAAGTTTTACTCCAGCATGTACAAACTGATCTAAGCATCCCCCGACAAGAAAACATTTAGATATATTATTGTCTTGTTACTCTGTTTATTAAAAGTGTTCCAGTCCTGTGTGATTTGACCTCATTCTATAGTCTTTTTAAGCCACACGAATCCAAAAAGTCATTATTAGGTAGCATCGCAGTGTGATACGTTACCGATCATAAAGTTCATTCAGAGCGAGCTGTATACCCTTTTTGTTACCAGTTTAAACTGCAGGTAAATTCTTTTACCTTAAAGTCAGACTGAAGGTTTTTCCACTTGCTTTCCTGAGATGAAACTATTCCTGGAGTTCATGCAGTGGATCCAGGATCATGTCCTCCTTTGGTCACTTATGAAATCCTAATTCTTCAGACACAATCACACATGTTCTGTTGTGACAAAACAGCCAGCATGTGTCACCTCCTCTCCTCTTGTTCTTCTTTGTCCCATCTGATGAACACTGACTGACACGATCTTCTTGTGTCCTGTGAATCTGTCAGGAGCGTTTGAGTCATCTCTACCAGCTACTTAACTCAGTCTTATGTTAGAGATTTGTTTCACTGGACCTGGAGGCAAGAAATAAATTATATCAGAAAAAAAATGTAAGTGAGTAAAATGCAAGTCATTAAAACCAGTGCGGGATAAAAGTATAACTTGATGTGAGCGCTGCAAGTTCCCTGACACCATCTGGTGTGACCGTGTATCCTCTAAGTGTGTGTGTGTGTGTGTCTATGTACATACAGTCGTGACACACAGAGCAGGGTGACACCGTTGTGTAACTTTATCTCCCTCCACACAGACAATAGACAGACAGCCACCTCGCCTAGTGACACAAAACACAGTAATAGCTGTGGAAGCTCCCCACCATTAAAATACCACAGTTACTGCAGTTGCTGCTGAGTTTCAGACACATAAGATGAACACTTGATACTCTGACGGCTGCTGTTCTGCTGCTGGAGAACATAAACAAATGTGTTTTCTAGGAGTGTATGTGTGTGTCACTCACTGCTGTGTGTGCTCCTCTGGATAGTTTCCTTCTCCTCCCCCTCGTGTATCACCGCATTTCTTTCCTGTCCTACGGTCTCCCTCTCCTCTCCTTTTCTGTCTTATCTTAATGGTCTCTTCTCCTCTTCCCCTCCTCTCCTCTCTATCTTCTCCCTCACACACTCCTGGAGTATCTGTTGCTGTCGAGTGTGTTGCCCCTGACACCTGAGAAACCGAGAGGCAAGCGCCTTCCTTTTTAACCACCTCCCTGCCAAATATCTGGCTAATTATCCCCCATTCCTGTGTGATCAACCTGAAGCAACAACTGAGTGCTGATAAGCCTGTTTCAGCTAAATGAATACAATGGCTGCAAGGATTAATATTAAATAAGTGATAAAATAATGGGTTTGTTTTTTTTATTTCATGCCTTTTTGAGAAACACATCCAGGGACAAAGAAGCCAAATTCAACACCTCTGAAAAGCTGTTGACATTGCAACATGTGAATAAAGGTAAAAAGCACAATGATGTCCAGTATGGCTCTGCTGTTTTTATATTCCTATAGTCCACCTCTGATCAGTTTAGTCTCCCCATATAAAATATGGGAATATTTCAAAAAAAAAAATTTATTGTTGATAAATTAATGAATTTATGAATGAATGAAGTCAGGAACTTCTTGCCAAAGGTGACCGTCCCAAAACATTTTATATATTTTTGTAAGTAAAGAGGTTGATTACTTGCATAATACCTATCTGCATACCTCAATGCAGCATCCTTTCCCTTTCCTCTGTGTAAGACAAAACATATAAGACATAATTTAATTGTCAGATATTTTGCCAAACAAACTTCAAAATCCCAATGAGCTACATAGTGTAATTCACATTATACATACCACCTATACTAAGTAATGCATAACCATATTTTTATATTTATCAAGCAGCAACATTATTACATTTAATGTTGTGTAGCCTATATAATATATTAGTACACGTTGGAAAGTATATAACATTTTATATAACAGCTATACATGTATTTCTACATAACTAGGCTATTATATGTATACAAAACAAATAATTCTGCTAAATATTAGCAACTATTTCCTACTTGAAAAACAGATTGGGATGAATATCTTCATATATAAGCCATGTACACATTATGTAGGCTAATTTAAATGCGTTCATACATGGCCATTTATTAGCTTTTTTAAACCCTAAACTATGAACGCAGTAAATGTTTATTTATGTGGGTGTTATATTACTGAGAACAGGATAGCAACCAAACATGTAGGGCCTACACCTAAAACATAAACAGGTAGGCTATATGTTCAGAATTAAAAAATAATATCCATGAAATAAGTGTAATGACTTTTAGAAGACAATGTAACAGTAAAATATTGAGTAATAAATTACTACTTTTCTTATGAAGTGCTAAAGCCGTTTTCTTCTGTCGACAATCTTCCCTGAAGTCCGACCATCAGGCATCTACTAGTCTGGTCTTCTTCAATACGCGTGCGCAGTTGCAAGTCGCCTTCAAACATGCCGATGTGGCTGCTGTGATCTGAACCTTCAGTTTCTCCTGCAGGTTTGAAGAACAAACTGTTGCAATGAAACTTTTTATACTGGTTCTATTTTGTGTCTGCGGGTGTTTTGCAGCACAGGAAGACGAGAGGCTGCCGAATAAATGCGAAGGTTGGACGAAGAAGTAGCACCAGCTTTCAGTTATGATGCTATTAATGTGACGGTGTGGCATGTGTTTTTACATATGTTTGTGTCCTCGAGTGTCTGCCCAAACTCTTTGACATGTACATGAAAAGGAACTAGTTAATAAGGTTTTCTTCCTGTATTTCTCTTGGCTGTCAGTGTGTAAGTTTCTGACAGTAGAGCTGCAGGATGCTCTGGAGAAAACTGGTCGCTCCAAAGAAGTCCTGGAGGTTGGAGAGGTGCTGGACACAGGCAAGAGAAGGAGAAAGATAAAATACAACACCTCGTAAGTTAACTCTGGGGGGATATCACTTTAATATCAAGATAACATACTTTGGAGTCGAGAAATTATTAATAAATGCTGCTTCACAAATTGATCTTTCTTTAAATGCAGCCAATTCACATCAGGGAAGTTTTTTTTTTCAGACTTAACAAAGCTTCTCCAGCGTCACAAAATATATATAACAATTTATTTCATCTCCTGAGTACCGATTACCGATGAGCTTTAGGTTTAATCTTTAAAAAGCCTGCAACGCTGTCTTATGTGTGTGTGTCCAGCCTTTAAACCTTTTTTCTGATTTGCAGGGAAACTCGGCTGACTGAGGCGGTAGACGACCTTTGTGAACGCATCCTGCAGTATAATGTTCATGCAGAGAGGCCTGGCAGCCTCCGATATGCCAAGGTAAAGCTGTTGACATGTTGCCCATCCAGTATGTTCCACATTAGAAGACAAATCTAACACTAAACTGTGCTCAATTTTTGTGCTCTTGCAAACATTTTTAATTTGTGCAGCTAACAGCTGTCTGGTTTGTGTGTATTGCAGGGCGCCAGTCAGACCATGACGACTTTGAAGAACCTGGTCCACAAAGGGGTGAAAGTGGACTTGGGTCTGCCTTATGAGCTGTGGGACGAACCCTCTGTGGAGGTGTCGGACATGAAGAAACAGGTAGGAGGATGTGTGCGTGTGTCTGTCTGTCCGCTGTAACTGTTGAAACACAATAAACATTTAAGTGTTTTAATTTCAAAAGGTTGTGTGCAAATGTTTTCATGTACATAATGTCGAGTGAGAAAGAAAACAAGTTTATAGATGATGACTTGTTTATTTTACAACCCCTCAGTATAACCTAAATGATTAATTTATTATGTTTTTTTAACTGATTCAGTCATTGAATCCAGAAAAAACACCTTGTTAATGTTACATAACAAATGTGTATATTTATGTACCTACTTTTGACCACCTAAACACGTGTGTGCGTGTTGTTCAGTGTGAGACGATGCTGGAGCAGTATGAGGAGGTTGTGGAGGACTGGTACTTCCATCATCAGGACCAGAGGCTAGAGAAGTTCCTCTGTGTGAACCACGTCCTCAAGACATCGGAGCAAGGTAGGTAACCCAAAGAAAGGAAGTTGTCTAATGTTTTCTGGCCACATATGCTTTTAAGACATTTGGATTGTAATGTCAAACATTTCCGTTCCCGATTTGTCAAACAACTAAAAAAAAAAAATAGGGGTATTAACGTAACTTGACCAAATGATGTGAGTTTATGTGTACATGTATGTGTGTGTGTATGAACTTTATGTGTACATCGCCTTCCTCAAAGAGCACTTTTCCAATCCCAAGTTAGAAAGACCGCATAAAAACAGAATGATGACAGAAAACCCACAGTTAAATATAAAAAAAACTAACTTATCATAGAAAAAATTGTCATCATTTTAAAAGGCTACTAAATAAGTGTTTAAAATTTTAAAACATGTTCACATAGACACATAAACTCACTGAAATCTAAACATTAAAAGTAAACTCTGCTTTCTGCAGGAAATAAACTATGGAGCTCAAACCTGTTCTTGTGTGTTCTTTGTTTTTTCTCCCCCTCCCTCAGAATGTATAAAGGAGGTGTGGAAAGGAGACATGGGAACCAAAGGAGGGGCCAAGGAGGCAGAAAGTGACAGCACAGAAGCAGAGGTAGTCAATGAGAAGGAGGGAAAGACTCATGACGCTGGGGAGCTTTGAGGAAAACACTGCAAAGAATGATGTATTGTGACACTATTTTATTTCTGGTGCCAAATCTTCTGGTTTATGTCAGGAGTTATAATATTGTGAAATGATGCTTTATAGACACTACATTTCTCCTGTTATTTTTATATGAACGTTGTTAGCCTTTTAAGAACTGCACCTTTTTACACACTCAGCTATATTATGTGCTGTTACTTCTCACCTTATGCCCACAGTATATGGTACATATCAGTATTATTTTTTCTGACTTTACCCAAATTGAAGTCTTTAAATGGAATATGTAAAAATTTTTCATTGTGAATAAAATACTTTTTTATAACACTTTTGAGTGTTTAGTTTTTTTCTGTATTTTGTCACAGACAAATGTCCTCAAATAATATGAAAGTAAGTCAACATGTGTGATTTTTACAGTGACTCTGCAGGCCACTAATAGAGGATGATCAGTCTCAGGTGTGTTCCTGCTGACAGAGAAGCTTTCAACCCAACACCACAATGACTCTTATTTCTGTCTACTTGACAGTTTCTCTGTATATTCTGTCTGAATTAAAAACAATTCGGTGCTACACTTATCAAACCAAACCTCTTTTTCTGTCTTTCTCTGACCTGGCCACCCTTGAAGCAAACTCTCTCGATCAGACAAACGGGCCAAACTCTCACTTTTGGAATCCTGTTGGAGATCACAAGGTCAAGATCTTTGTGGTGAAATGTCATGAGGACAGCATTGAGATCCTGATGAAAGCTTATCTGTTTGGGCTCCACAGCCAGGCGAGGGTCAAACATTTCAGGCTTGGACCTGTCAGTGCTGCGCAACATCACTGCACAGCCAGAGTGTCTGGAAATGGGGAATACGTCATCAGAGCACGTCTGACTGACTGTGGGAGTGAAGTGATGGTTGGTGAGCCTCTAAATAATGAAAACAGATTGTCAGTTGTGCTGCAGAGCAAGCAACTGTTGATAAGAAAGTGTGTTATTTGGATCATAGTTGCTTAATGGTGCCATCTAGTGGTTTTATTATGATAATGCTTTGTGCGTCCTGTTGCATGTAGTTCACCCAGTGTGCTGTGCTGTATCACAACCTACTGCGGTACTCTCCTCCTCCAACATCACCTGGAGACCGAGCTGCTATTCAAGTCCAGTGTCAATATGGAAGGTGCGTTTACCCAATTTACACAAAATGGTCTCCAGGGTTTTGTGTGAGTTGCTGATGCTGCGTATAGTTTGTATGGCAGCAAGCAAACTTTTCAAATGTAAAGTACAAAGTGCTTAACAGGGAAAGAGTGAGATAGAAGACAAAGGACACTACTTATTGTCTAAATCAAAGAGAAATAAATGTAAAACCCTCAAAATAAAACCTATAAATTCACAAAAAGGCCACAGGAAACATTGATATAGCTTGTCTGAGAGGCTTTTCCAGAGTCTTTAAATATTTTTTCGTTGCTGTAATCACTTCTCCTGCTGTCTATACTGGCCCTGAAGAAATCCCTTAATGTGATTTTAATATACGTGACGGGGGACAAAATGGACTGAAATCCCTGTTCTGAGGACATAAGGGCCTAACAACTATTTAAAGCTGATCATGTAATGCCTTGAATCAAGAGGAAAAAAATAAATAAATAAAAAGCTACATATGGCAGAGAGATGATGGAGAAACCGGTGTAATGTGTGATGCATGTTCAGTTTTCGTTAAGTCTCACTGCAGACTTCTGGACCAGCAGCAAGACAGTGACGATCAGCTCAAGAAGGTGAACAAGGTGTTATAGTAGTCGAGGAAATGCACCATTATAACCCTAAAACCAAACCTAATTTATTTAGTATTAAATTTCTGTCTAACGCTGGCCACACTACTCCCCTATGCTTTAAAAAGTTATATTTTACTTCCATTACTTTGTGTGCTATTAAAAACTGTATTTGGGTCATTTCTACAATCAGTTACAAATTTTCCTCCTGTTTCCCACTTATTTCTGGAATAGAAATGCTCACTCAAGTGATTATGTTGCCTGGTTGAAACCCCTCCACCTTGCAGGAGTTACACAGTGAGCAGCAGGGCACTGAAACCAACCTGGAGTCCCCTGACCCCAGTCAATGCATCTCGACCTGGACTTCCACCTCAGGCTCATGACGAGTGAGTTGGTTTCAACAGTCTCCTAAAATGTCCTGAAATGTAATTGGCCTCATGTCATGGCCTGTAATGTAATGGCTGATTATGATCAGATGGTCTAACCGCAAACATACTGCAGTCAAATTACAAAGACATTTGTTGACCTCTTTTCTCACTGGCAAATAAAAATAACATTTACCTGAATGAACCACATTAAACTGACAAATATTTTGGTTGTGTGTGGCTTATGATTCCTCAGATGACTGGAGCAGTGAGAGAAAGTCATCGGTTTAGTTCCTGGGTGAAACGGTCAGCATCGAGGCCTCTGTAGATCACCGCCATCTTCCTCTTTCTCTGTATGTAGGCAGCTGTGTGGCTACTCTGACCCCAGATGTGAATTCTTACCCCAGATACCCCTTCATAGACCACCAGGGGTGAGTCCTTGTATCTTTAATGTCTGGAGTGGTTCCTCTAACTAATTTTCCAAATGAAAACCACTTCCTTTGAACGCATTTTGGTGGCCCACACCACCACACGGCATAAATCCGTCTGGTTTCTGGATCCCATTTTTATATAATGCACCCAAACTGCTGATGTAATGAACGCAGAGGGCAGAAGTTAAATCTGATAAGGATATGTCTGTTCTGTGCAGATGTTTTACAGACTCCCAGCTGCACAGCTCTAGCTCCTGTTTCCTGCCCAGAGTCCAGGACCAACTCCTCCAGATTCAACTCGAACCTTTCCTCTTCCTCCAGGACCACAGACACACTGTCAGCACTGATTTCACATGTTTTAATATTTACATCAGTAGTACAGTATAAAGGAAAGTTCCTCAGCATGTATCGTCCTGTCTCCTGCAGATATATATAACATGTTACCTGGAAGCAGAGTCCATTTCAAACGAGGACCCAGTGAAAAAGGCTTGTTCTTTTATAAGTGGGAGGTTAGTTTCATCAGAACTCCTGTTTTAGCCGTCCTCTTTCTGTCCACCATTTAAAAAAAATGCTGAAATATAAAAGGTATAGCCACATTGTCTTTTTGTTTTTTTTATCTGCCAGGTGGACGTCAGTGGATGGTGACGACCATGTCTGTGAGAGCTGCAGCAGGGTTAAAGAGACAAATCACTGCACCAGAGGCCCCAAGTCCAACCACAAGAGGGCACTAAGAAGCAAAAAAAGTACAGGCAAACTGGTATTACATCTAATACCTGTACTACTATTCAAGCTGTATTTAGTACTGAATACTGTGTATATATAACACAAGCAGTATGTGATTAGTAAAATGATCAGCTATTTAAATTCACTTATATTTATTCTTACAGAGCTGCACAGGGAAACCGGTTTGGGTCCAATAATATTTCTCCCATGAAAGCTGACTACAGTGGGAAAACACAAATATTTGTATTGAAGGTATTGAGTTGAATAAAAATGGTGTTTAAGCACCTTTTACGTGCAAGAAAAACCTAATGTAGTCTCGCTTGTTTTGTCTCTATGTGCGGACTCGAGTGGGTGCTTCCTGGCACTATCAACATTTAACAATTTGAACTTTTACCACGATTAAAACACGTCAGGACTGCAATGAGGCAAAAACAAACAACAATAAATAATACAACAATAATATAAGGTAAAAACAAGGTGCTATCACTGCTGGTGCACGGAGAAGAGACAACACATTCTCTGTCACACTGACTCTCTCTCATCACTGATGAGCACAAGTGGAAACCCATCCACCTGACGGAGAAATTCTTCTTAATACTTATTAATAAGCTTTGTTGGAGCTTTTACTTTTTGTTTCATTTGCAGACTAAATCCACAGATGCATTTGAAATATCAATGTGCTTAATACATTTTGTTTAATCCAGCAGTTTAATGAAACTCAACTGGATGTTGCAATGAGATCTATAATTAACAATCAACTGATAAATAGTTTCCAGGTGTAATGATAACTGATAAAAAATACCTCCAAAAACAAAATCCAGTTTTCAGATATATTTTATGCTTTTTTACTCTCTCTTTCTAAAAAAAACAAAAAACACATGTTGAGCCTTTTTTCTCAGATGTTAATGCATTTTGCTGGAATCCTGGTTATATATTAAAAAAAGTTTTAGTTTTTCTGTTTGTCTGCAGTCGGATTTTCTTTCATCACGGTAGCTTTCATCTTTGCAAGATGCATTGTAACCCAACTTCACAATCTGCCTGGTGAGACCTTCAACCTTGCATAATAAAACTTTAAATATCAACATCTGTCAACGCCACTCTTTTTAAATGTATTACATGCAACTTCCTTTGATGATAAAACCCACCGTTATAGACACCACTGCACAACAATAAAAACAATGAATGAATGAATGACACAATATTTCTGTCCTATTACTCACAGGCAGGTCGTTGAGTGTTGACGTTTGAGGGATTTTGTCACTGTGGAAGCTTCCATTTTTAATCTTTTATTGGAAAAAATGTTCAGTTTCCTTTTATTGTAGGAGCTGCATTCCCTCCAATTTGTTTGTCCTTTAACTGCAAAACAAAAGGATGAAGGAATGTTTCTGCAATCAGGTTTTTGTGCTAATAATTAATTTGTTATAGTGGATGATGCACCAAAACTTATAGCTACATGTTATCTACAAACAAGTGGTTGCTCCTGGCCAATAAAGGTCTCTGGTGGGCATCTTAGACCATTATCTGCCTGTTGGAATATCTGGATTTATAGCTCGCTAAAAGCTATTCCTCATCTCTATGTTCCCCTTTGAGGACAAGGTGTTGTTATATCATCATAAGCAGAAGGTAAAACACTCTGGACTCTTGACTGTTAATCCTTAAACGCAGCAGGGTGCCTTGCGGTTTATTGGTGTTTTCCTTCACTGCAGAACAACAGTGCGCTCCCCATCTCCCTCCAGAACCTGTCAACACTTCAGAGACAAAGTGAGGGAAACTTGGAAAAACAAAAACAGTGCATTTTAGATTCATGGCAACCAGGATGATTTTCCACTCTACTATTTCTGCCAGCCATGTTTTAGAGCCAAAGCCGTCAGTCAAGGTTGATTGCATTCAAACAAAAAACAAACAAAACAAATCATCATGGTTACCAGCAGTAAAACTCCTTTATGTGGTTTTTTGAGGAAGAACAATGCCATGTTGTTTGTTTTTAAGAGGTGATCATCTGGATCAAAGTCGAGGCCTGCTGCAAAGTCCAGGACAGTTTGAAAGCCTGTCCATCATTTCCTTCCTCTCCATACTATACATTATAGTATACACTGGAGAAGGTCAGAGGGGAGGGAACATGATCTGCTTGAAGATGCACTTAGACGAAGAGGGGGGATCCCTGAAATGTACAGAACATGTGAGATACAGTTCACATGTTAATAGCGGATCTTCTTACAGCCTCTGAACCTTGATTGATATCACCAAGCCAAACACGCACCATATTGTGCTAATTTCTTTATTCTAATTGTTAAAGTTTAAAGAGGATCCTGCTGTGCTAACGGCATGGAGGAACCATCAGCTATACAAGTCCGAAGACTAACACAATGAGGCGAAAACTACTGTGGCAGTTATTTCTTTAATTCCCGGGAAAAAAATCTGATCTTTCCTTTTGGCATGTCACAATTAAAACATACATACAGGATGACAGTACAGGACACATAATGCAAAATTAGCAATGGTGGACAAAGTCACGCAACAAAGGAGAGGTCATGTGATTTAAAACCTTATACCTAAAACATGAATGTAAATATCCTCAAATTTCTCAAATCTCAGGTGATCGTGTTTCTCCAGTATCCTGCAATGATGATATGGAATTAGATTTTTACCCCTTATTTTGGTTTGCTTGTACAATTACCCTTGTAGTTTAATGACTGCCCCCAATATGTAGGAAAGGATCATAGTATGTGAAAATATCTTTCCTCCATCCAAATTCAAATTTGGCATTACTTTCATTTGTAAAGATGTATTTAATTGTTGCATGTTTCCTAAAATTAGGATTTGGATCAATAATTATGCCAAAAAACAACTTGGTTATGATTTAGGGAAACATTGTGGTCTGGATTAAAGCTACAACTTCATTAAGGTTTCAGGACCATCATTGTCATGGTAAACAAACAGCTATTTCCATTGTTGATCATCAATCCACCTCAACAGACCTTGTGGCCTAAAAATGAAGGGGCTGTATATGGTTTTGTAGAAAAACATACTATTTGTCTTGCCTATTGCTACTGTGTATTCCTTTACAAAGCAGTTAGCTTTACAAATACAGTGTCGTCAGCATACATTCACAACTTCATCCTGTGACACGGTTGTGGGAGATGTGGGCTAAATAGTAGGGGACCCAAGGCTGATCCCTGAGGTACAACCGTCTTCCATATTTCCTTTGCTCTGAGTTAAAAATTTGGGACCCTCCTTAAAAGATTATTGATATTTTTGCAGATTATTGTTTACCTTTTTCCTCATTCATTATATTGTGACAACATTAGATTTCGTTCATCTCAGTTCTTAAATGATGTTGTTTCTCAGGCCTTTATAATTCGACATGTCTGTTTCTTGTCTAGAGTTCACTTCTTTCCACATATTTTCATTACACAAGGGTATGTCTTCGTGAATTATTGGACTTTTTCTGCACCTTTGCAGTAAATCTTTCCCTTACAGGAGTGTTGGCAACATTTTTTTCCAAAGGGCCATACAGACTTAGATAAAATAAATAAAGGGCCACACATTGGATGATTAACTTGAAACATGAAACACATCATGCTAAACTACATGAATTTACATGAACAGATTGCTTTACAATAAGCCATTTGCCTGCCCAGAAGGCCTGGTTCCTTGTTTAAAAAAAACTGTTTACAAGTTAATATTACTTGTAAACATGTTATAACCATTTTCCAGGATAGCCCACCGTCTGATTTGTGGTACCAAATTATGCATTTAAGTTTGTGTTTTTTAGAACATTCATGGTGCTTCTTTCCTCCAGTAATTAAGAAATAAATATATGCAAATAAATAATTTCTATATTGCATCTTCACCTGCATATCTGATCTTTAAACCAAAGAACAATGCCATATTGTAGCACTATAAATATTTCAGCACAACTAATCCATCAAATAAACACCCTTGTATTGTGAAATCTGCTCTTATTCTGTCACAGTGGCTTAATGTTGACTTTTATAATTACACCTCCATGGTATTTTATTTATTATGATTCAAGTCTCTTAGCACACTCTTAGCCGCAGGGTGCAGGCTTTGGCAGTGCAAAGCACCTGTCAAGGACCACCTGAAGTGTTTTGTTAAGCAATTAAACATTTTCTTGTATCATTTTTAGGGATGATTTCTGTTATCAAGTAGTATTTGTGTTATTTCAATCGTTCATTAAATGCTACCAATTTACTTCCACCCCCATCTCAGCTCACTTAATTCTCTTGTGGCTTCGTGTTTATGCTGCCAAAGTGCAATATTGACGCATAAACGTGCCATTTCACCCCTCAATTTACTTTATTGCACTTGTCCTGCGTCCAAGGATAGCATTTCTTAACTGCACTATAACTAGTAGACACATACACACACGCTCAAACACACACATGCACACAAAGCACACCTGGGGAAACATTCCTCGAGGGAAGTCATCAATCAGTTTTATAGCTTTCTCTGGGAAAGTTCCCTCCTCTCCAATCAAGCGTCTTCCCTCCCTCCACCCGCCTCCTTGATTCTCTTTCTTATATTTCCATCTGTATCAGTTTTGGTTCACATCTGAGAACGATCCACTGCAGCCAATTAACTTCAACCATTTTTCCTATTCCACTGAGGGATAAGTGGAACAAACTGGAGGGTGAGATCTTTGCCTGGACGAGATATATACGAGATAAGACTTCTAAAACTGGCTTTCCCTCCGTGTCCTTAATTTGTCTGCCAGTGGTAATAAACCTGGAGGTGGAGGATGTGCAGAGTGTAAAATAAAATTCCTTAACAAGCCATGCAGTGTTTAATTGTCTTAAAATTCTAGTTTTCTAGAAGGAAAAACTGCCTCGAAAGTAAAAACCAAAACCACTTGTCTCTAAAGCAGATGAACCTGTTCCAGGAACTTTTCCCACTCAAGTTGGTATGTTTGATTTAGTGTTTTATCCAGAGCTTTGAAACACCAAATACAGTAAAAAGAAAAGTTCTATTTTCAGATAAATTATGACGACAACCCATTTCCTCAATTAGCTTCATATTATGACCAAAGTGATCCTACCAAGAACACAAGTTAAAACAGTTCTGGTTGTTTCAGTTCAGAGATTATTGTTGATGTGATGCACCTTTTAGTCAACTTTAACTGTTCAAAGCTGTGGCCTTGCTGCCCACAGTCCTGACTAAACTGTTTTTTTATAGATTTCAACTCTTAATAAATTATACATATTTCACTTGTTGTTTGTTGCTCATTTAGACAAATATTCAATATTGCAGAGAAATCTTCATGATTGAAATGTTCAGGGGCTTTAAACAAAAGCAGAAATACGTCGTAAAAAATACAGAAGTATTCTCAAAATATAGTATATGAGTATATATGAGTGTCAAAAGAAAAAACACTCATTATGCAAAATAGACATTAAATCATTGACATGAAAGCAGTTTAATGTTGTGGTTGGCTCCCCCAAAAACATTTTTACAGGGAAAAAATGGAAGATACATCTGGAAGATAAAGACATGCAATAGATATGCAGAATATACTCACAACAGATAATAATTTATTCAATTATGAATACAAAATGTATATTGTAAAACATAAGAGGATGGATCCAGGACGACAACTGGACAGCTTCAGGTGTTGCCCACATAGTAGTATCTGAGCCACAAAAGC
The DNA here is from genome assembly GCF_021292245.1 of Micropterus dolomieu. Lineage (NCBI taxonomy): Eukaryota > Metazoa > Chordata > Actinopteri > Centrarchiformes > Centrarchidae > Micropterus > Micropterus dolomieu. The sequence continues at coordinate 22,063,695 of NC_060161.1, read as the reverse complement.
TCCTCTACACCATCCAGACCTGCAGGCCTCAGAGGAATACAGCACTCACGCACGCACACAGAGGAAGAGAGAAAGACTATAACATGCAAACTAGGGAGGGACAGATCAGGAGTTAAAGTTGCAATACAACAATTTAAAAATACTCTAACAAATGAAAGTATAACTGAAGTGCAGAATTATAAGCAGCAACATGTACTAAAAGTATTAAGTAAAGTAGAGTAAGTAAAAGTCCTAAGTGCAGAACAATGTCCCCTGTAATGCATGTTTTTTATAAGCAGATCATGTTTTTGTATGTAAAAACATAATGTTTCATTTTAATGCTTGAGTAAATACAGTTCGGTACTTTCCACTATACTGTACAAGTGTTTCTGATTAATGCATTAGACGTTTGTCAGTGAGATTCAGTGAAAACATATACTGGGCATTTATAGACAAAAAGATCTATTAGAAAAAATAAAGGCGAGTGGGTCTCACCATTAGACTATCAAAAATAAAAAAAAAGTTATCCAAAACATTTACGATAAGAGCTTATCAGCCAGTTTAATAACGTTCTTTTTTGAGTTTGATGGATTCATTTTGCCACGTGAGCCAGTTTGGCAGAGGTGCCCTGCGCCTCAAGCAGGATGTGGCTCCTCTCGAGGTGGGTCACTTAAGTTACTATATGGAGAGACGCACCTCCCAGCTGATCCCCGTTAATGTATCTCCCCACACCCCTCCTCCTCCTCCTCCTCCTCCTCCAGTACCCGGTGTGTTGCCCCCTCTCGGTATGTTTGTCTCCTGCTCTGCAAACCTGCTCCTCTGCAGACGCGGGGCTGCAAGTCCGGACACTTGCTGCGCTTCTCTTAATGATCACGAGGTACCGCAGGAGCAGGAGAAGTAAGGAGAAGGGGAATCAGTGGGACGCATATGGTGAGCTCTTGTGGTTTATTTCTTCCTCTTTCACAATATGTATTAGCTGGGATACCTGATGCGTTTGTGAGGATTTTATCTCTGCTGAACTCGCGCGTAAAGAGAAGCAGCGAATGAACGGCAAGTGTGTGTTTGTTTGTGTAGAGGGCGAAGAAAAGTCAGAAATTCACAAGAATTTATTTGCTAAAATGTAACTTAAAAATTTATTTTAGGATGATTTATCACCCTTTGTGTATTTTGGTATAAAGTATCTATTAATTTAATCCGACATGGCTGCACAACTTTATCCATATCCATAGAAATACAGCCGACATGCTTCAATTACTCGGTTTTATTTTCTGTTATTTTTTAAAAATAAATATTTGATAATTTACGTTTATTCCACTGTATTTGATACATTTTAGCGCAAATTGGTTGCTAAAATGATGCGTTTGGTGTAGTCTTATTTATGTTTTATTAATTACATTCCCTACAACTCATGTACGCATAAATCTTTGACCTTTTTACTTTAAAAACTAGGACTGAATTCCCTTAAAACTCCTTAGTTTTTACTCAAAGTGTTACTGTCCCTGGGACAATCCCAACTTATTATGACATAATTGTAATACATTCTAAGCACACGTCGTAGCCTATACTTTTGTCGGTGTGTCCTGCGGTTGCGCATTAAATAAATATTAAATATGCAAAAGTAAAATATGAACCTAACACGGGTTTTAATTAGTTGGACTGGGTTTAGATTACAAAAGAGTCCTTAATGCCAAACAGATACGACTAACAAGATTTGTTTTTAAATCTGAATGAAGTTGTTTGATCAATCTGTGATAGCCTAACACTGTAAATATTATTCCTTCCCCCTGTGAGATAAAGCTAATTGACTGCGGCCAATTTCTGTTTAACAAGTGCAATTAGCTCTGCAGAACGGAGGCAATTAGTCTCCGGGCTTCACTGCTCTTGCCAAAGTAATCAGACTAAATATGATAACCATTTGTGTTTAATCAGCCCAGGCAAGTGAATCATTATTCTCAGGTCCATTAAATGCAACGCCCGCAACCTGCGTGTGACTGTAGGCTGTTTGCCTTTTAAGGTCCGTCTGTGGTTTATTCGTTTCCCTAAAATCCCTTCGCAGCACTTGTTGTCCAAGAGAAAATACACCACCGTGGGCTATTTGCTTTAACAGACATATGAGATTGCTCCTTTTATTTTAACGATACAGGGGCGTTAATGCCCAAGACATGACGTTTTACAGTAGGGACCTTTAGTGTATTTAATTAAAACAGGCTGTTATGTATTTTTTTAATAATCTGATAACCCATTTTAATAGTAAATTAGCCAACAAAAATAACTGGTGCTTTTTATTTGTTTTGTGCTCATAAAGGGCACAGCCTTGGAGTATTTTTGTGTTTTTGTTTTACCTCCTGCTCCTCTTTATTAACCCTGATTTAATTGACACACAATTACAACCAGGGGCCTTGCTTGTGCTTCCATCATGCCCGAGGTTGTCTTTGGCGTGACTGCAACATGGAATCACAATGATTTCATTTCCATCTGTTTCTCAATATCAACATGTGAAGCTGGAGCTGCTGGAGAGCGTCCTGCCAACTTGTATGAGGCTGTAAAGGGGGGAGAATTGACAGGAAACCCCACTTTCAAATATCAAGTGGGTGACATGTGTTTTTTTATTCAAAAATGAAGTAAGCAGGTCTTGTGGGTCAGTGCAGAGGCAGAGACTCCCTCCATGTGGAGGTGCAGTTGGCCCCCGGGGGCCCCGCACATGCAGCAGATTGGCAGTTTGTTGGAGGTGCAAACATAAAGGACAGAGGCCTTTAGCTAAAGATACAAGCGGTGATAATCCATTTTGTGCTGTCTGTTGCTTTCACCTCGCTGGGCTGCCCCACTAAAATTAGATTATTACACCTAAAACAGAACTCGTGGAATCTGCTCCGTGTGGAATAACACACACATGGGCTTCAACTGCGCAGGCAGGAATGCAGTTTGAGAATACAGACCGCATACGTAGCCTTTCTCTTCTCACCCGAAGCCCAGTGTTGTATTTCTGACCAGCTGAGGACAATTGCAAATTAACAAAGGTGTCAGTATGATAACATGCACCAACAGGTGGCTTGGTCCAGCTTCAAACATACAGGCTATAAGAGAGAGCTTATATAATTGATCATATTTATTTAAAGGCTCCGTGTCTTACAGCAGAGCTGCAATGTAGGACCCTGAGAAATCATCCCAGCGACTATTGGCCTGATATAAAACTGTCTTTTTAAACTGCCCTCTTCATTTGTACAAACCCCAATTAAGTCTTTTGAAACTTATCACAAAGTAGTAAGGCAATCTGAATTTAACATATTTTGCCTCTGTCTAGCTGTCCCAGGGCTGTTGCCCATGACGAGGAATGTTAAAATGTGTGAGACAGGCCAAATCCAGCTCATCTGCTCGCCAGGACAGCTCCAGACCCAAACAGGCCCACAGCTCTCAAGTGTGAACAGGCCAAAGAGAGTTAACAGGTAGCAAGAGAGAAAACCACACACAAGAGGTTTCCACGCTTTATTTTAATAACTTAAAGTCCTAATTTCCTGCTAAAACACAATGAATGAGTTTATTGCAGCAGAATAAAGTTTTAATAGTGTACATGCATAGGTCAGAACGCTGTTAAATCCCTCGTGCTGCTACTCCGTGCCTTTCCTCTTAGATTATCTGCCTTATGCAGTACATTAATATGTAAAATCTACAAATAGGCACCAAAAACAAAAGTAAAGTAATTACCAAAAAACTAACCACGGGGCAACACAGCTACAAGCACATGCAAATAAAGATCTCCTTCATGCTTTCCTGTGCATTTTCTAGGTTTTATAACCTACTGGAGTCACATTTCTTTCAGATAACCATACCTCTTAAAAATATAGTACTTGTTAGTATAACACTGGCTTGATTATAAGATTTCAGTTAAAATCTTCTTTAATTCATAAGACAATAAAACTTCCAACAAACACCAAACCATAAAACAATGCATTTGTTTCTCCCCCTGACATTAACATTTTGGCGTAACCAGGCACATTTCAGCATGATGAAGAATAGAAGGTGAATTACATTAGGGGAATAAATAGGGACTGCAGAGCACGAACTCTGTTCGACTGCTGTAAACATGCCCCCAGGTTGTCAGCAAGTATTTTTCCAGCCCCTTGCCAGCCAAGCATAGCTGCTTCTAAAGATCATCCGCCGGAGATGTTGATCTCATCTTACCACTATTTGGCTGTATAAGCTTTTTGAAAGACATATATTGCTGCCAAGTTATTTCAAAACCTTTTCTCTGAAGCCTAATGTCTCCAAAATTGAGGCGTATTTGTTGTGTTTCCTTTCTCAATACGAGGTTTAGTGGGGAGGAGGATAAGTGGGTGAGGGGCTCTTTCAAACACATATTATCTGAAGTCAGTAGCCTATGTGTAGATAAAATATGTGTTTTTGCCTTTTCTTTTCATCAAACGGCGCTTTACAGAAAATGCTGCTCACCTACAGCATGTTCCTCCGACACTCCGGTTGTGTGAATTTATGGAAAGCAGCAGAGAAAAACCGTTGAAACCATATCCGGAGGGTTACGGTGGCGGTGCCAGACAGATGATCTGGTTTCGGATGGAGAGTCTGGATTTGGCCTAGAGGGGCGCATTAAAAACCTCAGGGGCCTCTCTGAGATGAGCATCCATTTATCAAAGTGGTTGTAATGGGCCGATGTTTAATTAGTCATGTAATGTGACAAAGACAAGAGCAAGTGCATGTCATGGGAATGTTAAACAACCGCCCCCTTTCTCTTCGAGCCTCGTGTGTTTCACTCGCCCTAACCCTGATCCCCCACCCGCCTACGCTTACTCGCCATTCCTCATCCAGAATACATTCTTCCACCACTTTGCTGAATCCTCTAATAACCTTTACCCCGCTCACAATCCCTTTCACACTGTCTTCCCTTCTTATCCAGCCAGGACACTGACACCGTATGAAACAGGAGACCTAATTAATCACCCGATCAACTTATAAGTCCTGCTTTTTATCAGTGCGTTCAGATTCCCGGGGGGCATGTCTTGACATGCCAGGAATGACCAACCGAGGCATTCTGGACCCCAGGAATGTGGCTCGATGGCACCAGGGTCACAGTCACACCGCTCATCTCTGCACTCTTTGCTTGTAGCGTTTCCTGTAGCAACATCACAAATAAGGTTGCCTGATATGCCTGATCTTGGCTTTTGTCCTCAACCAGGTTTGGTTTATCCACTTTCTAGCATGTCTATGCTTTTGGAGGCCTTTTGGAGCAGAGCAGCTTGTCCGAGGCAGCAGACCTCCTCACATGCCCCTCAGAGCTGTGTGGTCCCCGAGGGAAGCCTCATATTTCGGTCGTTGGCTAATTGAGCGGGATGACGCGGCCCGGAGAGGATCTCAGCCCCGTCCTCTCCTACGGGTTTGGTTTATGAAGCCCTGCTGACTTTGCTGTCAGTGTCAAACGCTTGTTAGGACATCATCAATCTCGGAGCAGTTAAGATTATTCCCAGAACAGAATGAAAGGGGCAGGTGATAGATGGGCAGGCGGACGGAAGAGCAAGGGAAAGTTGTTTGAAAATGTGGAAGGAAGGTAGTTATTGATGAGAAAATGACAGTCCTCTTAGGAAGGAAATAAATAAGAATGACCCAAAAGTGGAAGGCGTTGAACTTTCTCAGCAAGAAACAAGTAAAAGAATTGCTTGTTGGGAATGTGCTTCTGGGCTTCATGTGAGCAGTAAAAACCATAAATCACTGGTTCCCGAGCAAGTACACACATTGTTCGTTTTGTCCACATGCCAAAATTAACGCTCTCGGGTATCAAAACTTGACAGAGGAATAAATTACTCTCATCACCAGTTGTAACAGAGGGGAAGGGATTTGTTCGCGCTGTGGACGTACACAAGTCTGTGTTTGTCTTTACCACGGAAGTATCCGTGTAGGGGCTCAAACCGAACACACATTTCCACCTATAAATCATTTCCTACCATCCTCAAGACTAATCTCCAACTCCTCTCCTTCCCTCCCCTCATTTCGTTCTGTCTTTTTTCTCATATCCCTCTTTTCTGCTCGATAACACACCACTCATGCTCAAGCATCTCGCTCGCCTGCAGCACTGACCAACGGTGAAGTGATTTGAAAAGGAGAGCCATAAACGTGATGGATGTGGCCCAGCTCAGGGTTTAGCCCCAGCTGTCGGGCATGTTTTTTGTCATTTCAGACAAAATGTGCGCCCTTCTTCACCCGCTCTCACCAACCCTTTTCGGGGGTTAAGGGGAGTTTGAAGACGAATGTGTTCTTAAAGGCTGTCAAGGTCATGGGTTCAAACCAGTGGCCGACAGTACTGTGAAGATCGGGGATTACATTTTTACAGGATGAGATCTTCTACCGAAAGCCAATAAGATGCAGTTGAAGTGATGCAGTAAGCTGGTATCGTGTGTTTTCAATAAAGGCACAGGTGGTCTATCTTAGATTTCCTTCTTTGGCTTCGTCATATAAATCAATCACTTTGTGGGGTTTTTTTTTTTTTGGTTTTATGATCTAGCTCCCATGGTTTTCTTTTAAAAATCATTTAAATTTTTTTCTTCCACAGGCTGGATGACATGATGTTACTGCCCTTTTCCCCTCCCCCCTACACCTCTCTCTTCCCTGTTTTCCTTCTACTCCTCCTTTTCCTTCCTCCATCCCTTGTCTCCTCTTCCCTTTCCCACACGCCGTTGAGCTGGACTTCGCCTCATGACCCCTGCTACCAACTAGACGGCCGCCCACGACACTGTCTGTCGGAGTTCATCAACGCCGCCTATGGCATCCCCGTGAATGCTAGCCACTCGCTACAAGGGCCTGATTATGACAGCAACATCACCACCTTGACGGACCTCCACAACCCCCACAACCTCACCTGCTGGATGGCCCACAGAGGTCCTGACACCGGAGAATGGGTCCTCACGCTACCTCTGGGCCGCCGCTTTGAGATCACCTACATAAGTTTGCAGTTCTGCCAGCAGGGGGAGCCATCAGACCCCATCTCTATCTCCATCCTCAAGTCGATGGACTATGGGCGGACCTGGAGACCAATGCAGCACTACTCCAGTGACTGCCTTGGGAACTTCGGGCTGCCCTCCCAGACGGTGGCCCAGACAAGGCACCAAGAAACAGAGCCGCTCTGCTCAGACCCTCGCCCACTGCAAAAGCAAAGGGGCGGCATGGTATTGGCCTTCTCTACCTTGGACGGACGGCCATCCTCTCCTGATTTTGACCATAGCCACACCCTCCAGGATTGGGTGACGGCCACGGACATCCGTGTGGTCTTCCACCAGGTGTCCAAAGATGCCAAGGTGGGCAACATGGATACGAAAGAAGAAGCACGATGGCGTGATGGTGCAGAAGATGACAGAGGGACTGGGCTTCTGAGGTGGAGATCGGGCCACAAGGGGCGCACTGGAGATCAGGTCGCCAAGTTAAACACAGATAATACACTGGCATTTTTTGAAAGGGAGACAGAAAACTCAGAGATAAGGGGGGGGAACAAAGGGGAGAAAGTGGACAAACATGGAAGGAAGGGTCATTATAAAGGGTCCAGTCAGGACGAAGATGGACACAATGTGACCAGCAAAGAAGGGGGCGATAGTTTTAGTTCGGACACATTTGCTTCATCAAAGAAAGGCGGGAAAGGCAGAGGGCGAGGCCGCAAGAAGGAACACAATCATTGGCTGCCTTGCCCAAATGGAGACTGCAATTGGACAGTTGAGGGGCAGAGCAGGAGCAACAAGGGGCGGGAACTGAGGAAGAGGAGGAACAATATGCTCAACACAAAGCAAAGCTCCAGGAATCTGCAGGTGGCCCCACCCTCTGCTTTTACCTCTGCTGTCCGAGCTCCTCTAGCCCTCTCTGACCTGCAAGTTGGCGGCCGGTGTAAATGTAACGGACATGCTTCCAGGTGTCGGCGTGACGACACAGGCCGAGCGATGTGCGTGTGCAAGCATCACACAGCAGGGCCAGACTGTGACATGTGCGAGGATTTCTACTGCGACAGACCATGGCATCGAGCTACACCCACACACCCAAACCCCTGTGTTGGTGAGTCCTGGATTCTTTTGCTGAATGAAAATGTAAAAAATGTGTTATGTTATTTACACATTGCATGTCTTGTCATGGTTTTAGATAACAAAATAAACATATGCAACACAAGACATACTACAAAAAGAAACTACAACCACACAAAAGGTAGAAAGGGGGGGTGTCAATGTTCTATTTAGTTATATAGGTGTTTTCTACTTTCCTATAGTATAAATGTCTCTGATCCATTTAAGTGATACTCCAGAGATACAGCACTGCCCCTCCATAAAGCTGGGGGACAGATACAATCTTTGCATCATTGCAGCAGAGGACAAAATGGATCCCACTTTTCCCATAATGCACGTGTCTTTATAGACCCTCACTGAGTGAATACCCATGTCTTTCAAACTCCACACTGACACAGGCTTTCTGCTATAAACGAGTAGTCTCCAAGTCCGGTTGAGATAACATCATCAGGGTTATTTTCTCAGCCACAGAAGAAACGATACACCTGTTTTAGTAGAACTCCGCATGACAAGAAAACTGAACTTTATAGCTTGGCTTGTCCCCACAGACACATAAAGTTCAGTTTTCTGTGTCGTCGGTTCAAGTCTGGCTAGAGACTTCTGTTGTGTCCTTTCTCTCTCTCTCATTTCTTCCTGTCATTTTTCTGCTGTCGACTCTCTAATAAAAGCATAAAATGCACCAAAAATACTTTTAAAAAGAGATGAACTCCAAAGAAGTCACTTGTGTGATGGCATCTTCACTACTAACCAACACAACAATCCAAAACATTGGATATGAGATCCTGTGATGATCATTTTCTTTATTGGTATTTATTATTTCTCTCCCATGTCCAGCCTGTGAGTGTAACGGCCATTCAAACAAGTGCCGCTTCAGCATGGAGGTGTTCCAGCAGTCGGGCCGGCGTAGCGGAGGTGTGTGTCAGAAGTGTCGCCACCACACGGCCGGGCGCCACTGCCAGTACTGCCAGAATGGATACACTCGCGACCACAGCAAGCCGTTGAACCACCGCAAGGCCTGCCAATGTAAGTCACTAGATGTGTGTTTACAGTATGAGTGTGTGAAGCGGAAGAAGGAAGTGTATTATTGTATTTGTGCATGTGTGGGTGAACAACATGTAACTTTAATAACTAACTGTGCATTCCTGAAAGATGAAAAGCGTGTGCGAGGCAGTGTTTATGTCTGACGGGCTGACTACATGTCTCTGTGTGCCCACTCTGTCTCAGTCCGGGCGTATAAGTGTTTATGGGGTGGTTACATTGTGAGAGTGGGCAGCTATTCCTGTTAGCGATGCACACACAAAAACACACGCACCCCACTGAGCTGCCACCTGTAACCCCATCATTACCGCAGGTTGGCATCTGCCGTGACCCCTGACCTTTGACTGGTCACATGTCCTAAGGGACTGTGACACTCTGGCATGCTCATGGGGAAGCTTGACCACAGGCGTAATATATCCAAAGTTAATGGGCTCCCTTTGAGCTTGACACAGAGATGAAAAAAAATATGCCAATATTAAACATCCCCATGTTTTATCACTTTTTATGCATGAAACAAAAGCAAACTGTAAATTTTCTACCACACAGTCTTACATCTCAGCTTTGATTTAGTGATGCTATATTTCACCGAGTTAGCCTTCAGCGACCAATTACTCATTTTCTCCAGTCAGGTTGTTTGGGCTCATTGTAAGGATTTGTGTAAACATTACTAGACTGTGAACAGAGCTGCTGAAGTGCGGCTTCCTCTCTCTATCTGTCTTCTCTCATTGGGTCTTATCCTGTGAAAGCACTAGTAAATAAAAAGCTTTGCAGTGTAAACCATAGCAAATCCAGGCAGTAATCATTATACAGCATCACAACAGCCAACATTAAGAACAAAACAGAAAATTTAAGTTTAAGTATGGGATTGGTCTCCATCTTGATAAAGACTGATGGGCTAAAGCCATCTGGGAATAAGTCCAGGTCCTTATTGTTCTATCCCTGATAAATGCTGATATATTAGTGTTGTCAGGGAACAAAATCATCCCCGTCATCACGTGATATTCAGTTGATAGCCCAATGGAGGAATTTGTCTTTGTTTACCCAACAAGACAGCGACAAAATAGATTTTATGGTGTGAGTACAGGTCTCGGGTCTTTTCTCAAGGACACTCCCTCCGGACGGATGCTGTCGAGGAGGATTAAATCTGGGTCCTGTTCTTGATGGATGGTCTTCTGTTGACCTGTCTGTTGTTTGTGCAGTAGTCACAGGCACATGTTCTTGCTTAATATATCTTTAACTTGCTTTCTCGATGCCCGCTCCTCCACAAAGCCATGGCACCTCAACCAAATACACTTGCTTGCCCATTTCATATTCATGCAAATTAAACACATTTACATGTGGAAGCTCCCCATCGCAACCACAGTCGTCTGCGGTTGGCCACTGATATCCCTCACTGGGTTTCTGAACCACCAAAAAGACTACTACTTGAAAGCTGCACTACTTTGTATGGCGAATTGTCGCATCTGCAGTTCCCTCTGGTCTATGGAGCATTTTAGCATCTTTTAATGGGAGTAACAAACCAATGTACACTACCTGCCCAGCACCACAAAGCAGACAGGCAAAGTTAGCTAATGAACACGTTGGAGCATTTAGCATCTAAAGAGCCAGAAATTTCCCTCAGGAGTGGGTAGTGACTAATACAGAGATAAAAAGAGGGTGTTGCTAACGCTTCACTACATTAACTCCAAAGGTGATAACTTGTCTATTGGACTTTCAGCTTGGTTTGTTGCCCCCAAGTAGCCCAAAGAAATAATTAATTATTGCTACCTCGAGGCTAGTCAGTATCACATCTGTGAGCTTCTCATTCTCTTTTTCAGCGTGTCAGTGCCATCCTTTGGGCGCAGTGGGTAGCTGGTGTAACCAGACATCAGGTCAGTGTCTGTGTCGAGAAGGGGTAACCGGCCTCAGGTGTAACCGCTGTGCCCCGGGATACAAACAGGGCAAGTCCCCCCTGCGGCCCTGCATACGTAAGTCACCTACTAGGATCAATGTTTATTCAGAATCTGCAAATAATGGCAGCTGTCTCCGAGAAGCAATGGCAGAAGGAGCATGACGTTTAGCCCCGAAAACACATTTGGAGAGGAGGTCCCCAATCCCCGATTCTCTTTACAATGACTGCAGCCTTTCCATAACCATATCCAAGTAGTCTGATTTGCCTAAACTTAACCAAAATTTTACCATTAAGGGGACACATCAGAAAACAGTCTTGCATTTATGATTATCAACTGTGCGTCCAATCAGAAAATATGGGTAGCTTTGGAAGTCAGTTCCAGTCGATTTTGTTGTTTATGTTGGATGACTTGTTTTAATATGGATTATGAGTCTTAACTTATCTGTACAAAAAGTTATCTATGTGTTTGATGCATGTAATCTTAAATAAAATAAATAAATCACAGACTTCTAATAGTTAGTTGTCAGTCATGACAAAGTTAATTTCTCCTTCAACCTGATTCGCTTGTGGCCTAAATGGATTAAACCTCCTATCAAGCTCCCTGAGCCTTTATCAAGTGGTAGCTCAATATAAAAGGGGCCGCTGCTGTCCAGACTAATTTGGCCCAATCTCCCAGCGTGTCCCCTTTTCATCATCCCTCGAGACGGTTTCCATAGCAGCGTTAACATGAGTTGACCTCTACAGGGAAACCTCATCTCCAGCTGATCTGTGATCAGCGTCAGATCAAGTGGATTGTTGCTACTCATATCTCTTTGCCTGGCCAACACTGAACTTCAGCAATGAGCGCTAATCCACGTGTGCTTCCCGGCTAATCGTACGAGTGCCGACAACTACACAGGCACTGACTCTGTGTAAGCCCCAATCAGGTGACATAGGGAGCCAGAGGCGGCGAGCTTCACACCTGTTGTGCAGCTCAAAACGTCCCCCATCACAGGGCCCAGACTCATAACTCTCCCAGTGAAAGGAGTGAGTGAAAGAAAACCTTGTTTGTTTTTACTGCCAGACCATCTCAGGCTATGTTTAGCATCTCCCCCCACCACCACCTCTAACACCTCCTCTCATCAGACAGACGAAAAGGCACGCAGCGGCACAGGCTAAACTTAAAGTTAGCCTCCACTGAACTTTTTTATCTGCACCATGAGCAGCACAGGAAGTCCACATGTTTAAATATGTCTCTAAAGTCCTCCTATACAAGGGTAAAACACAGTAACTACATATTTAGGTAAAGACAGACAACAAGCCAACCAAAGCAAGAGAGTGAAAGGATAGCTTGTGAGATAGCCACAGTTAGCTAAAGCTAAAGCTAAAGCTAAAACTTAATTTACTTACTGCTTACTTATTGTTAACTGTAAATGAAAAATATCCATTTTGAATAACTGACTTACTAATCTTGGTAATTCACTTGGTTTTCCACATAATAAATTGAGGCTGTAGCTGAATCCAACCATGATGGAGAAAACCCGCAGCTAAACTCCTGCTAAGCTAACGTAACCAACTTGTTGTGACTCAAGTGAAGAGCTACCTTTGAATTTACTTATAAATTATATCATTGTAAATTAATTTTATTTAGTTTAATCTCAATAATAGGAGGAAAGACACCTAGCAAACAGTTACATTTAATTTCTATGACCTACGAAACGTAAATAATCAATAAAATAAAACAAAAAATAGTTGTACATTTTGATGGTACTGCATTTAAAGGTTATCCAAAATGCAGTAACTGCATTTTAGGTATTATACAGTATATGTTATAGTCAGATTTTGATCAGATATCTTGGTTCAAATCATAATTTGTCCCCATTTTATAGACTGTATTCCAAAGTTTGTGTACAACTGCTTGTGTTTGTACAACGTTAAATATTTTAAGTCACACAGGAACATTATATATTCCTCACAGCAAGAAATTCAAATATGTTTTATCTTTGTATCAGTAACAAAAACTCTGGTATTGTGTAGGTGCACTAGTATATAAAAAATTCGGTACCCATAGTCCTGCATCCCTCATTTGCCTAATTTTGACATCTCACATAATTTACATAAATATATATAGGCTACGCACAAACCCACAGGACCTTCCCGTTTTTTAAAAGTGGGGACAGTCAGCTGGGTGGGGGTGTAGGGTATCACTGGCCCAGTTGTGTCAGAGAGGACAGGACATGGATGGGGGAAAGAGTGTGTGACCTTAGTAAAATATGGCTGCGCTCTCTCTCTCTCTCTCTCACACACACACACACACACACACACACACACACACACACACACACACACACTTTTATAGGAGGCCTGGATAATGTATGTGCAGACCAGCAGGTTGTTCACTTTCCATCTACAAGTTCACACACACTCACACACACTCACACACACTCAGGCAAACTTTATTACTCCTTCTGTTTAATGTTTGAGACAAAACGAGACAAAAAGTGATAGTTTGACCTTACTAAATTACAGAAAGTAAAGTGTGTGTCTTTGTGAGCGTCAGAGAGTGTGTTTTCCAGCCCATAAAAAAGGGACCACACGCACTCACTTTTGACACTTGCTTATCTTCTGTGCAGACATGCCCCACGCACCGAGAGGCATTCAAGCATAGTGTGCATAACACACGCAGTCTGCAACAACCTGACAGCTCATGTAGGTAGGCTGAAGCGCCTCTCTGTGTGTCTTTTCCTCTCACCTGTCTCAAACTGCGTTTATGTTTGCAGGAATTCAAGAGGTCGCTCCGACCCCAGTGTACCAACCTCAATACAGCATAGGTGAGAAATGACACTGGCTTAAATATTATAACCTATCAATAAACACACATAGTAGGCTACCTGCATTTTTCCACAATGATTTATCATATTTATATTAAGTAGGGTTGGGCAATATGACAATATATACAGTGAGATGAAATAGTTTAAATGGAAAATCTACCATCAGACTGTTTATACAATGGTAAAGTAAGCCCATACTGTTGTTATTGTATGTATAAACAGCAAGACCTTGATAAATGATTTAACCATTTCCTCTAATGTTAGGTGTATGATAATGGCAATCTATTTTTCTTTCAGCCCAACTACAGATTCATCACCCCCATCTTATATCTATTTATCTCTTTTGATCTTGTTGTAAATCACCTGGTTATAAAATGTGCTAGACAAAATGTATATTCTTATTTAGAGACTCAGAAGTGAAAATAATGCCTTTACCACAATAACAGAACAATTGACTCTGTAAACTTCCTTTTAAACCAGTTGATGTCCTCTCGTGTACAGCATGCATATTTAAAGCACTTCTATGGAATCATATATCAAAATAAAACACTTCTCTGAAGCCTTGCCATGGGCCACATTTTTTTTAATCAAGGGGTCCTTGAATTGAGAAACTGTTTCGGGAGCTCCTGCTGTGTCTCATCATGCAGTAGCTAACCACTCCCTCCTAGTGGCGGCTTGAGGAATGTCCCACCTGCTGCAGCCGAGGTCATCTGTTAGTCACAGGATACTGTGATGACAAATACAAGCAGCCATATTGTAATTAGGGGAAAAGACATGTGCTGATATGCCTGCTATGAAATGATACCCTCTCATTTGATGCATTCTCGCTCCCTCTCCCTCTGTTATAGCGGAGGAGTGTGTTTCATACTGCCAGCCCTCTCAGGTTAAAGTCAGGATGAACTTGGAGACCTATTGTTTCAAGGACTACGGTTGGTGTCGTGTTTTTTTTAAGTTATTACCTTGTCAAAAGTGATGATTTAGAAATATAAAACAAATGTATTTGCTTATAAAATTAATGCAATTTTAATCAAATGTAAACTACTGTAAATTTAATGACTGAAACCAAATTTGTGTCATGTAAAACCTAAATATTTAAAGTAAAGATTAAAAGAAAGAAAATAATTGAACAAAATGATGAAAATATATACATTAATAATTATATAATTTAAACAGTGTTATTCTATATATTGCATCTCTGTCTTTGCCAGTGCTGAAGGTGCAGGTGAGAGGAATGGAGCGTTCAGGTCCCTGGTGGCAGTTCTCCATCTCAGTCCAAACCGTCTTCCGCACAGGGTCCACCTCCCGCGTTCGTAGGGGCCCCCACTCCCTCTGGGTCCCTGACCGCGATCTTGGCTGCGGCTGCCCCGCCTTGCATGTGGGCCGGACCTTCCTCCTGATTGGTGCAGAGGAAGGGGAGCGGGGCTGGGGGCCTGAGGAGAGTCGCCTGGTGGCGGACCGCTCCACCCTGGCCCTCCAGTGGCGGGAACACTGGAGCCCCAAACTGAGGGGCTTCCGGGGGCAGGACAAGAGGGGCCGCTGCCCGCCAAAATCCCCCAACAACCACCAGCACCACCACCACAGGGAACAAACAAATCCCCAGTCTGGGTACATCCCCCCTCACCTGCTGACTGAGAAAGACACGGAGCCTCGCAGTGTGAACACACACTCTGTGAACGTGGCTGATACTCAGACCTCAGTGGTGCTGCACACACACTCTCACACAGACGCTGAGGTCAAATCCACAAAGGCAACCTCCTCGCCAACTCTACCCTTTCTGGTGTGCTCTACTCAAGGTCCTGGATGAAAAACAAAAACCACAAGGAGATAACAGGAAGAGTTTTTATAATCCACTTTCTGGATATTCTGCAAAAAGAGAAAAACTACAAGAAAAGTGCTCTTTTTTTACAGTTTCTCCTGAAGGTTTCAGGAGAAACAGGCCTGACTTTGCTTCAGAGAAACTCCACAACACACATAAACACAAACACCTGTTATGTGATGTTCAAACGCTTATCTAAAAATGTGAAGAAACACACATTTCTTGTTTTATCTTTTATCTTGGAGGGAAAAGGTCAGCTTTCAATGATAAAAATATTCTAAAATTCAGCACAATTGGTGCTATTTGAAAAATTTGAATTTTAATATTTTCTTCTAAAGAAGCTTTTGAAAATGAAAATCTGACTAAAGTCTGACTGAAATGCCATGCGGTATTGTTGTCTTATGAGGACATGTTTTAAGTATTGTTTGAATCATATTTATTCATGACTCACTTTGTGTTTCACACACACACAAAAATCAAGAGAGAAAACTCACCATCTAAATAAATAACTTAAAATACTGAATGTGCAGATTTAGCAAAATTATTAAAAGGGTAAAATTTCTACCTCACATTAGACATACAACAAAATGTAAAAGTTTTTTCAGAAATGTGATGTTTCCTTTTTTAAATAAAGAGTGGCCATGGTACATACATATTTTTTTACTTCAAATCCATACTATATCCTTGAGTTTGTATTTTTATTTCTCATATTTAATTTTGAAATTAACATATATTTAAATAAAATGTAATAGTCCTCACCAAGAAAAAAAGTTTAAAAAAAAATTGTTTTTTATTTCCTGGGAGCAATAATAATAACAACCAATGTTTTGAAACAGACCCCAAGTTTTTAAATAATATATATACATAGGCATCTACCAAACAGTTGAGACGCTCACAAAATAGCATTAATTATACTAATAATATGAATAGATTCTTGGGAATTTTTTAGTATAAGGGCCAGAAAAGTGCGTGGCCTAGCACCAGAACATTTTTAGTGTCCATCTACTATTTGTAAAACAGAATAAAAATCTGAATTACAAACCATGTACTGTTACAATGCTAGTAACATGTTTACCAACATATGTCAATTTATTACCATGGAATTCGTAGTAATACATATTTATTCTAGATATTTACCATATTTACAGTACTTTGAAAACATCTCAGAAAATGGTGAAAAATCTTACTGGTAAATATTTTCATCAAACATATTATGAAATAACGTTTGTTTTTAGACAATAAAAACTCATTCTCACTCACTCAATGATTTCTGCATATAAATAATAGAATAACATTAAATGCATGATATTAACAACAACTAATTACCAAAAAAAAATTTTTACTTGTAGCAAATTGTTAATTTGAAATACATTAGCTTAGCTTCACTT
Organism: Micropterus dolomieu; assembly: GCF_021292245.1. Lineage (NCBI taxonomy): Eukaryota > Metazoa > Chordata > Actinopteri > Centrarchiformes > Centrarchidae > Micropterus > Micropterus dolomieu. Next base: position 22,046,731 of record NC_060161.1, on the reverse strand, counting down.
GCTTTACCATAAAATGACAAAATACCTGTTTGAAAGACTTTTATTGTTGTACAAACTTAATCAGTTCTGTTCAGTAATACCTCTGAAACTACAATTTGTCAAAAAAAAAATGCTTAATATGGAAAATTCCACCAAACATAGTATTCATGTCTGGACTAACCATTTTGGTAACCAACTTTCTGTAAGGAGCTAAACTGAAAATGCATATTATATGTATGTATATGTATTTCTTAACTAATGCTCCAAACCTAGTATTGCGCACCTGTATTATATCCACAACTTACATTATTCTCGAATAGACTCTTTTCTGGATTTTCCCTCTTCACAGGTCACTCACACACACACACACACACACACACACACACACACACACACACACACACACACACACACACACTCACACACACACACACACACACACACACACACACACACACACACACACACACACATGCCTTGCCTTCACACTGTACATTATTTGGGGAAATTGAAACTATCTACAATCTGCTCCCTCATTGGACAGCTGACACAGAGACCAAACTAACTTCAACCTCATTTCCTAACCATATAGGAATCCACAGATAGACCGTCAGGAGCCCAGATATGGATCTAAAAAGCATCGGTCCAGCCTGTCGTCATGACTTCTGTTTCCATTTGGAAGACATGGCGGTATAGCCCAGGGGAAATGGTGTCAGTGGCCGGGGAGGTACATTAAGACAGATGGACGAGCTCCTATTTGTTGAGCAGCCATGTTGTTTTGGTAGCGGCCGGGTCAGTGATTGGCTGTGCCGCTGTTTTGGAGCCTGGGATTGAAAATAAAATGAGAAAAATAGACTCGCTGACTGATGACACTGAGGGAGTGTCAGTGGGCTTGGTGTTTTTATACTCATGAGGTCCAGATGTCTTCACAAGCTTCTACATGGCCACATAATTAACCAATAGAAAATATACTGAAAAGATTTTGTTGAATCAGGATTGTGATTACAGGATTGTAATCTTGTTTACTTAGGAAACTGTTAGCAAGTAAAGAAAATCATAAGAGAAATCCTCCAATATTTTGCTCTTCTATACCGAGTACTTAGTTGTAACGTCACAAGGACAATCGGCTGACCAAAAACCATTTAACAATGATAATACTTACCAGTAGGACAGGGGACTCATTACATTCTGTGTTGACACACATCCTCAATGTTGACACTAAGCTGCAGAAGGGAACATAACTCTCAATTATAGCAATTATAGCTCTGCCCCAAAAAATTATGCAAGCAAGACCTATGGCTTTTTTGTGCTTGTTTTTAAAATTATCAATAAAACTATTATTTTAAATCTGGGTATTAACCTTATAAGATGGGTGCACACCTGCAGCTGTAAACATTATCTATCTAGTACACAAAAAAGTATTAAAATATGTTGTCAAGATCATGACCAGAACAGATGCGTTTTATTTGTTTCAAAGTATCATAAATGCTGATTAACAGCTGAAAAGGCAAACTTTAGGCTGCACTGGTCAATATTTTTAGACTAACAATGGATCACATGACTGTGCTAAATGTGAAACATGTTGCTTGTAGCTAACACCGGGATTCCCCTCAGGTCAGCTTTTTAGCGTCCATTAGCTCATTGCTTTGCTTCACTCTTGCCGCTCTCATCAGCGTCTGCTGATTTAAGCAAGAAAATATCTATTAAGCCTACTGTACGCTCCCTGTGCGAACCAAACAACAGGCAGACAAAGTTAGCCACTAGCTGGTGAACATAGTGGAGCATTTAGCAGCTTAAGTGCCTGATATTGTTTCTCAGGAGTCGGTGGAGACCAAAAACAGAGCTAAAAAGAAAGTGAATATTGGACTCAACACGTGTCAGCTGGCCAGAAACACTACTCCAAAATGAATGATAGCATTGCTCCATAACTGCTGGATTTGCAAATAAAAATATTTCTATAAAGGTGATAATATGTCAGTGTTGTTTTTACAGCTTATTTCCACCACTAGTTTGATACTAGCCCTCTCTAGTGCGAATGTGGCATTTGAGGAATGTTTAACTAGTGGTCTGTTGTTCGGGTAAGGTTAGCATTAGAACAAGTTGTAGGTAAAGAAAGCATAATGTTAGGTAACCTTAAAAATTCAGAGACAAAAACTGGAAAAAGTTCAAACAATTAAGACTGAATGTGATTAATTTTAATGGATGAAACCCAGCAGCAACACAGCGGCTATAACAGTTAAGCATATACAGTAGAGTGCAGGGTTACTGCTCACATCCTCACATGTATAATACAAACTTGTGTGTGTGTCAGAGGGAACGAGAGGGGGGAGGGACAGACAGTGTGTGTGTGTCAGTACATGCACAATCATGTCTTAGAGGCAAAATATCTGTCCTGTGTGTGTGTGTGTGTGTGTGTGTGTGTGTGTGTGTGAGAACGTGAAGCACCTGCTGCGTTGCTGCAGGAAGCACCTGTCAGCGGTCGTCTCCTCAGTGCAGCCTCTGTCGACATGAGGGTTTGATCCTAAAACTCCCCAAACACACACACTTACACAGACACTAACAGACAACTTAAGCCCGCAGCTCGTTTTGCTGCAGGGGGGAGGACATCATCTGCTGCTTTGTTCACTTTAAACGACAGCACACCCTTTTCTGAAGTGATCAGCTTGTTCTCCACGCAGTGTGTGTTTGTGAGTGTGTGGTATTATGTTTACAACCTGCTGAGGGTGAGTTTTACGAGAGGTGACTCCTCTGGCACTGCAGCCAAAGCCAAAGTTCAACTAGACCTCTTGCAAACCCACACTCTTATTTTTATCCTCTTATTTACTTTTTTTCTCTCTCTCACTCACACTTCAAATGTCACTTTACTCTCCTCTCAGAGCTTATACATCTCTTCCTCATAAACTCCAAGATGCTGTTTCATATCAATCATTCAATATCAATCCAAGTCCAAGTTCTCAGGAGACACACACACACACACACACACACACGTACATATACATACACACACACACACACACACACACACACATACACGTACACACACACACAGACACATACACACACACAGGGCTTCTGTTAACCTGAGAGGCAGAGGGTCAATCCCTGTGATCCACAGCCTGCATGCCTTCCATACAGACACGCCGCCGACACAGCAACCTGACTCCCAGCTAGATTAGGACTAATCAAGCATGGCACAGCTCCGGGCAGCAACACCATGACACACACATGCAGACACACACATACAGTACAAACGTGTGCACACCGCCAGCATTTGCTGTTTAAAATTCCCTACAAATTCTCCTACAAGTCATGACTACTATAACATAATATATTTACATTTTAATGACTGAATTTGATGAATTTTAATGTGTATTGATGTTTGCTTGACGTCTGTGTTAATTGTAGATCTAATGGATCCCAAAACAATCATTCTTTATCCATGAGATAATATCATGGTCACCAGTAGGACAGGAGAATAGTGTGTCACAACTGTGCCAGCACAGATTCTAAATACATACAGAAAATACACTTAATTTGGGCATTTGAACAAGTAAGAGGGTCTTGACGCAGCAAAAGTCTGTTAAATTGTAAATAAAATAAATGTCGAACAATGTCATGATTCATGGGACAGTAGTATCTGACTACTGGCAACTTGTGAGTATTGATTCTTCTAAATGTTGGGAAGCTTGTATGAGGTAGCTTGCATGCGGTCGCATAGATCATTTTCATTACATTGAAATCCTTGTTACTTTGGGAAAACATGAAAAAGTATTTGCATTATTGAAGGCCTGTGATGGTTTTGTTAGCTTGAGAAACATATTAGCTCCTCTTTGGTTTTCCAAAACCACTGGAAACTAAAAAACAATGTGTGTTTTCTTAAAAAAAAAACATTTAGATAGGGATTCACATGATGTAGTATGCAATAAAGAATTTAAATAACATTGCTGTATTGTCTTTACAGACAGCTGGCACAAACTCAGTGTGAGTGTGGAAACGGTGCAGAACAAGTGCTGTCACGTGTCCAGAAACTGACTTTTCCTGGAAAAGGTTTCCCACCAGCCCCAGGTGTCGACCAGTCAACTGGTCCAGTCTTTGGTCACAAATGTCTGGGATGTCTCAGGCCTTCCTCAGCTTTGTAGTCTGAACCTCATTTTGTCTTTGTAGTCGTCAAGCGGGACTTTACTTTGGCAGCCACCATGTTAGAGGCGACAGGTGATTTATGACGCAGAGGCCAATGGGGTGATCACACCATTTTCTTTCAGTTTTGTTCTGGATGTTGTTATGGCATCCACGCACAGTGTGCAAGTCTATTAGTAGTGGAGGGCTGGAGTCGGGGTCCAGGATTAGCGATCAAAAGAGTGAGGGAGGGGGTTTTGGGGTAAAAGGTTGGGGGGTAACACAAGCCCGGCCTTCCCAGGTGGCGTGGTTGAAAAGAGACTCCCATCTGTGGCGTGGATGGGTCGAACATGGGCTGTGTGTGTGTGTGTGTTGGCTTCCAACGTGTGTGTGTGTGTGTGTGTGTGTGTGTGTGTGTGTGTGTGTGTGTGTGTGTGTGTGAATGACTTTTATGGGGCGTACACTTCGGGTGAACTCTGTCTAGTTGGATTTGAACCGTGACCGATTGGATTTCAGGCTCGGGGAGGTGACCCCTGACCTTTTTACAACATCTGCACCCCTGACTTTTCTTCTACACATTTTAACTTCACGTTATACTCCCTGTGCCACCCAGTCCATCTGCCTGTACAAATACAGGCAACACAACTGTATCACCTTTGCCTGTTCTACAGCTTTTGGGATCTGAGAGTAGTAAACACCTCAAGTAAAGGTTAGGAACGGGTCAGTTTTCACTTAAATTTACTTTACTTCTCAAGGTTGATTGGCTCAGTATATAAATACTGCTGTCTAGGGAGTCCTGGGTACATATATTTATATATTAGACATATAGATCAGTCAGTACAATCTGTTGATAAAGTGTTCTGGTGTCCAGATTTCACTTCAAATAAACTAAAATAATAAATAACTGTAAATAATTATGTACTGATTATTGCTGTTTTCTCAGCAGCTGTTTCCAAGTCATAAATGAACCTCAACTTTAAAAGCACAACAACAAAAAAAGATAAATTGTGGACCTGGGTGACTTCATCGGCTGTTGAAAATAATGTGATATGACTGAAAACTCTTGTGGTTCATTATTGTAACACATACAATATGTACAGTATACAATATATAATATGTAAGTGTAATTGGGTTTTAAAACAGCGATTAAAGGCTGACATCTCTGAGAATCAATGTAACATAAGGAAGAAGTGCGGAGTGAGTTTGTATCGTCTGACAACAAATGCTACTGCACTAATAAAAAAATGCTTTTATTTAAATGTGTTTAACACTGAAAATGTTACAACTGTGGTTTCAGAAGTGAAAAATAGCATATCTTTTTTAATTTAATTTAATTGTTTTGCACAAAGTGTTTGAATTTCCCGCGAGCCGGGACACTGATGGTGGTCTCACATATGGGTGGTCTCCTCTTCAGCGTCTGTGTCATGTGGCAGAGAGGTCTGGGCTTCAGGGAGGTTGTTGCACTGCAGGTAGCAGAAAACCACTTGGACCTGAAACACAGTAGATCATTGTGACATTTTAAATCTCACACTTATCAATCCCTCTTTGCCTTAATAAAAACTCCTTCAAAAGCCAAACTTATTCTGCAGTAAAGTAAATTATTATACATTTTTTCATTATAATATATTGCACATTACATGAACAGTTATCCATCAGTTTAAAAAAGGGAAGACTATTTCTCATACAGACGACATCAAAAGCATTATCATATTAAAGACATTTACAGAAGAATTTACATTTACATTTAATAGTTTTCCTTACATTTCCATTTTCCATATAGTTAGTAGGTTAAAGCAGAAGCTTAATTTAACAGAATAAATCTGTCATAACTAAAGAGTTTTGTTCCAAAAGTAAATATTATTTGTGAATTATTTATTTATGTCGAGGGCTTTAGCTACCTGTAAGGACATAGTCATGTAATAAGTTTTTAGTCAACAAATAACAATTGTATATTTCTCAACCTTCTTCATCTTCGATCTTCATGTTGCATAAACAAACATCACCTTTAACTGAATAAATAAAATATAAAACTGCAAAATGTTTAATCGGACATTTCTCATGACCTCAGTTTTTTCTAAACCTCTGTTTAAAAATAAAATTTCATCCTCACAAATGCAACTGTTTCAATGTTAAATGTTAAACTGTAGCACAAAAAACACAATCAGTATGCAGCACTTTTGGCTGCTTTATTCCCACCTGTACCACCACCTCCTGGGAAATATCCACAGTGGGCCCGTTGTACCCCAGTCCAACCACAGGGGGGCGTAAGAGGCTCGGACCAAACACTGTAGCCAGGTTCATTAGAGACATCTTGTTGATGTCTTGCTTCTCTGAGACTCTGGAGAAAAAATATTTAAAAGAAATATGAGGTGTAGTCAACAGGAAGCAGCATCACATACTCTAAAAACACCCAGAGTCAGGGGGATTTGATCTGTAATCCAGCTACATAACCTCCACTGATTTGTTTTTCCTGCTATAAAGGGCAACTGGGTGGGATTTTTCCAAAAACGAAATCATTTCCTGACAGATATCAGGACTTGTTATGTTGTGAGCTGGTTGCAATCAGACCGTTGCAGGTGGTGCAGTATGTACAGGAAGGTGTGCCGGTTGGAGTCGGGACAGGATTGCAGCAGGGACAACATTGAGGCATGCCGGGAGTTTATGTCCTGGATGTCTACAAGGGAGAGAAAAACACATACACGAGACGCTCAGATCACTTTTAAGTTCAGTTCACTTTGCTGAGAGGCCATTTCAAGACTAAAAGGGCTTGAATTTAAGGTTAAGGTTAAGTTTATAAAATTCAATTCAATTTTATTTATATAGCGCCAAATCACAACAACAGTTATCTCACAGCGCTTTTCATAAAAGAGCAGGTCTAGACCGTACTCTATGATGCTATTTACAGAAGCCCAACAGTTCCCACCAAGAGCAGCACTAGGCGACAGAGGCAAGGAAAAACTTCCTTTTAAGAGGCAGAAACCTCGAGCAGAACCATGGCTCAGGGTGGGGCGGCCATCTGCCTCGACTGGTTGGGGGTGAGAGAGAGAGAGAGAGAGAGAGAAAGAAAGAGAGAAAGAGAGAGAGAAAGAGAGAGAGAGAGAGAGAGAAAAAGAGAGAGAGAGAGAGAAAGAGAGGGATGTAAGGAGAGAGAGAGGGGAGGGAGGCAGCCTACACAATATACACACAGAGGTACAGACAGTGAAGGTGATGTTGCTATAGACTAAATGAAAAATGGTACAGATATTTATAATAGTGTTAATGGTAACA
>NC_060161.1:22034047-22039269 GCF_021292245.1 Micropterus dolomieu | reverse complement strand
TAAACATGGCCAAAGCTTCAAATAATGAGGTTAAAGTATTTAAAATAAATCCCTGTGAGCAAAAACCTCAGATTTCCCCCTATTCTGAACACACACTGAAACTAGTGATTGAGGCCATAAACTTATTATGAAAGTGTTTACTGAGGTAATAAATCAGCTGAGAAGTAGAGTCATTTCACCATTATTTCTAATGGAGCCAGACTTCTTTTTGCAACCAGAAGAGTCACCCCCTGCTGGCCGTTCAATAGGATGTAGGTTTATGGGACTTGCGCATTGGATTCACGTCTCAGACCGGAAGCTTCCCGCTTGGGGTAAACTTCTCCCTTATTGGTGGACCAGTCAGATGGCACGGGGTGGAGATGATGCAATGGATAAGACGCCGGCCTTTGGTGTGAGAGACCCAGGTTCAATCCCCCACTGTGACCCACACTTAACCCCTCGTTGCTCCAAAGGCGTGCGACCTCTGACATATATAGCAATTGTAAGTCGCTTTGGATAAAAAGCGTCAGCTAAATGAATAAATGTAAATGGCAGAGGTCGACTCTACGTGCACACATCAACAAGCTTGCTCCTCACACAGTCAGATGGCTTCCTTCAGTGAACTGAGATGTTTAACAACTCTATTTGAAGACAATACCAGCCATGTCTTCCTTCTTTTTCGCGTGGACACTCTGTCCTACAGAGTTTTCATTTAGCGACATACACGGACACAGAACTGCGGGAAAGTGAGCGGTTTGTGAGAACCACATGGTCAGCTAGCTGCAGCTAAATCTAGAGTGCACTTTCGAGCCTTTACGGTAAATCAGAATCTTTATTGCCAAGTAGTGTTTTACACATATGAGAAATTCGCTGTGGTGATTAAGGTGCTACACGTAGACAAACATACAGTCAACATAAATAAATGTAGAAATATATAAATATGGAATAAAAGAACAACTTTGTAGATATATACATGTGCATTATTCTGTGTCTGTGCCGTGCAGAAGTAACGCAACGGAAGAGAATATTGTGTACATATAAATATATAAACTGACAACATAAAAATATACAACAACAAAGATCAACAACAAATATGTGCAACGCGCCAGGTCTGTGCACAACATGAGATGAAACAGTATTTACATGTGCAGAGACATTTGTATCATTTGCAGGGGGGAGTGTCAGTGGGGGACCCAGGCCTTGTTAATGAGGCTAGCTGCAGACGGGAAGAAGCTGTTTTTGTGGCAAGAGGTTTTGGTCCTGATGGACCGCAGCCTCCTGCCAGAGGGGAGAGTCTGAAACAGTTTGTGTCCAGGGTGGGCGGAGTCAGCTGCAATCTTTCCTGCACACCTCAGAGTCCTCGAGGAGTACAGGTCCAGAAGAGAAGGAAGATTGCAGCTAATCACATTCTCTGCAGAGCGAATGATGCGCTGCAGCCTGCCCTTGCCCCTTGCAGTGGCAGCAGCGTACCAGATGGTGATGGAGAGGGTGAGGATGGACTCAATGATGGCGGTGTAGAAGTGCACCATCATTGTCTTTGGCAGGCTGAACTTCTTCAGCTGCCTCAGGAAGTACATCCTCTGCTGAGCCTTTTTGATGATGGAGGTGATGTTCAGCTCCCACTTGAGGTCCTGGGAGATGATGGTGCCCAGGAAGCGGAAGGATTCCGCAGTGGTGACTGGGGAGTCACACAGGATGATGGGGGAGGGTGGGGCTGGGCTCTTTCTAAAATCCACGACCATCTCCACTGTCTTCTGGGCGTTGAGCTTCACACTGTTCTGGCTGCACCAGGTCACCATATGGTCGATCTTCCACCTGTAGGCGGACTCATCCCCACCTGAGATGAGCCCAATGAGGGTGGTGTCGTCCGCATACTTCAGGAGCTTGACAGACTGGTGACTGGAGGTGCAGCTGTTGGTGTACAGGGAGAAGAGAAGGAGGGAAAGAACGCAGCCTTGAGGGGATCCGGTGCTGATGGTCCTGGAAACAGAGACAGGAACCTGTCCGTCAGGAAGTCTGTGTCCCTCTTGGAGGAGTCAGGCACGCTCAGCTGGGAGAGCTTTTCCTGCAGATGGTTGATGGATGATGGTGTTAAAAGCAGAGCTGAAATCCACAAACAGGATCCTGGCGTAGGTTCCTGGGGAGTCCAGGTGCTGGAGGATGTAGTGAAGGGCCATGTTTACTGCATTGTCTACAGACCTGTTGGCTCTGTAGGCGAACTGCAGGGGGTCCAGGAGTGGGTCTGTAATGGATTTTAGGTGGGACAACACAAGGCGTTCAAAGGACTTCATAACCACAGAGGTCAGGGCGACGGGTCTGTAGTCGTGTAGTCCAGTGGTCCTTGGTTTCTTGGGGACAGGGATGATGGTGGAGGCTTTGAAGCAGGCTGGTACATGGCATGTCTCCAGTGAGGTGTTAAAAATGTCTGTCTGTGACAGCTGATCAGCACAGTGCTTCAGGATGGATGGGGAGACAGAGTCCGGCCCAGCTGCTTTGCAGGGTTTCTGCCTCCTGAAAAGACCGTTGACTTCCCTCTCTGTGATGGAGAGAGGAGGGGAGGGGGTGGAGCTGGCCAGCTATGAGGAGGGAGGGGAAGAAGTGGTGGACCAAGGCTGAAGCTGAGCCGAGGATTCACGGGGGATGGTGTCCGATTGACTCTCAAAACGGCAGTAGAACTGGTTCAGCTCATTTGCCAGGCGAGAATCTTTTATAGAGTGGGGGACTTTGGGTTTATAGTTTGTGATCTGTCTGAACCCCCTCCAGACAGAAGCGGCGTCATTTGCAGAGAACTGGTTCTTTAGTCTCTCTGAGTACAGTCGTTTAGCTTCTCGCACCTCCTTGCTAAACCTGTACTTTAACGCCCTGCACCCGGCCCTGTCACCACTCCTAAATGCCTCCTCCTTTTCCAACCTTAGCTGTAAACCAGGGTTTGTCATTGTTACAACTCACCCTGGTGCGTGTTGGTATACATGTGTCCTCACAGAAGCTGATGTAGGACGTCACAGCATTCTGCAACACGGAGCAGCTCATTGCTCTGCAACTATCAGCTGCTGTTTCAACAAAAAGGCCATTCAGGGTGAAAATTCAACCGTGGAGTTGACTTATCCAGCGGTGAGTAAGAAATACTATGAATAATACATGTAATTTGTTATGCTATGAGGAGAGGAAAAGTCTGCTAGCCGTTGGGCTAATTGTAGTAGTGAGTGTTAAATGCCATATAGGCTAAAGCTCAAGCTAGTAATGGTAACAAATAAGCTAATCTTGACAGTTATTATTAAGCCGAATTTTATGCTTCTGTTAAATGTGATTGCTATTAAGCCATGTTTTATGTGGTAATGGAGTAAATTTAAAGTTAACTTTACTGCACTTTACCAGTCAAAATGATTTAATGTAGGCTAGTTACTGTTCTTTTATGTCATCCACAGAAGACAGAGTAGGAGGCATGAGGTGGACCTTTTCGTCAGAGGACAAGAAGAAAAGGAGGAGGAGAAGGAGAGCAACAAAGAAAAAAATTCCTATAAATTCCTTTTATATTCCCTAGTACATGACTTGTTGTTTATGTGTAGATATAGAGTAAGAATGTGAGAACAGCACATATCTCATCATTACTGTGTGATTATAGAACATGGGAGAAAAGTGGGTACTTTTAATATAGCCCACACCCCTAATATTTGTAGTAGACCTAAATTTATTAGTTATGCATTTTAATAAATTTATGAGAATTGATACCCAATTATGAATTTTTATGATTCATAAAATCATTTTATTTAATTCCTCGTTAAGGGCACCACCGGAGTTGTTATTATCCTAGAGTCTCCGGACCTCTAGGTAGTTTTGAATAATTGTACAATTATTACTAGTGATCAGTTAGTTAATAATCGCTCAATTATCTTAAATCAGTTAGTCAGTCTCATATCTAAAGGGTCAATTCTCTTGGCAGGAACTATAAATAGGCAACACACACAGCTCTTGATTATATTACAGTGAATTTATTCTCTAACTAAGGTGATAAAAAGATGGTTGGATACAGGGAACAAACATTTGCTGAACAATGAGCCTGGAGGTTCGATTGTGGGAAGCATTTGACTCATACGGCATAGAAGAACTAATGAGAGTAAACTAATGCTATAGTTTAGGAGTTAAAATGGACATCTGATCACAGGACGTGTGTTAAGTCTTACTGCTTGTCAACAGCCTGCTTTTGGCCTGTTGCACGGGTCCCACGCTAGCTGCCGATCCTGGCTTTTTGCTAGGGATTCTCCGGGGTCCGTGTGATTGAAACGTCTCCTCCGTCTGGCAATTCGGCTGTTTTCAGGTTTCCCTCGTTGTAGCTGGCGAGACCACGTGGCTTGGTCTGACCTCGGTGAAGTTGGCTCGACGAAAAAGGCTTAAAATGGAACTTGGTCGTTCCTGAATTAGTCCAGTGTAACTTAACGGACTCATAACTTTAACAAACAAAAGAAATTAAAACAAACTGAAGGCAGATCGATGTTACGGCACTTCAGGTGTGTAGCTTCAGGCGAACAAAGGCCTGTTTGTTTCGCTGGTCGACTGAGGGCGTTGCCTGGCGCGGCACGCCGGCGCGTGCCGAAGCGTCCAGAGAGCAGAGTGGCAGAGCCAACAGCGAAGAAGAGGAAGAGCGAGAGAGGTCGCGTGTCGCTCTTTTGTTGTCTGGGGCGTGGTTCCCCAGGGGGCGTCTCAGGTTTCCCAAGGGACTGCCTTTCTAAACTTAATGTTTAAAGAAAAGAAATCTATTTGCACGTATTATAATCAAACATTTTCCACAATCGAACCTCAATGGTTGAACGGTTGTACTGTTCTAGGCATTTGGTAACAGGAAACAATTGTCACATTATTGGTCAGGATATTTATACATTTAAAAGCATTTCCGATGAGGGCATGTAGTACTTATTTCGTCCACTTGGGGGAGCTCAGGTTACATGAGGAAAACTTGGATTAAATCAAAGATCGTGTCTCCTTAGGAACTGGGAGAATTTGTTGATTCACCCTTAAATTCAAGCTGGCGATTAAGAGTATCGTAAACCATTTCTTTGTCATCATTTCTAAAGAAATTTTGTAAGAAAGTATTATGAACAAGCATTGATTACATTAGATGAAGGAGTGTCTTGCTGAAAATAAAAACACTGCACAAGTAACTTCTTTTCAGCACTAATATCAACAACAGATAGCAACAACAGTTAACATAACTACTCAAATAGAGGCAAACGTATTCAGGTAACTAA
>NC_060161.1:21997353-22034027 GCF_021292245.1 Micropterus dolomieu | reverse complement strand
CTCTTGATTATTTTACAGTGAATTTATTCTCTAACTAAGGTGATAAAAAGATGGTTGGATACAGGGAACATAAACATTTGCTGAACAATGAGCCTGGAGGTTCGATTGTGGGAAGCATTTGACTCATACGGTATAGGAGCTAATTAAAGTAAATTAATGCTATAATTTAGGAGTTAAAATGGACATCTGATCACAGAACATGTGTTCAGTCTTACTGCTTGTCGACAGTCTGCTTTTGGCCTGTTGCACGGGTCCCACACTAGCTGCCGATCCTGGCTTTTTGCTAGGGATTCTCCAGGGTTCTCCGTGTCTGATTGAAAACGCCTCCTCCGTCTGGCAATTCGGCTGTTTTCAGGTTTCCTTCGTTGTAGCTGGCGAGACCACGTGGCTTGGTCTGACCTCGGTGAAGTTGGCTCGATGAAAAAGGCTTAAAATGGAACTTGGTCGTTCCTGAATTAGTCCAGTGTAACTTAACGGACTGATAACTTTAACAAACAAAAGAAATAAAGAAAATAAAACAAACTGATGGCAGATCGATGTCGCGGCACTTCAGGTGTGTAGCTTCAGGCGAACAAAGGCCTGTTTGTTTCGCTGGCCGAGTCTGGGCGTGTTGCCTGGCGCGGCACGCTACGTGCGTGCCGAAGCGTCCAGAGAGCAGAGTGGAAGAGCCAACAGCGAAGAAGAGGAAGAGCGAGCGAGGTCGCGTGTCGCTCTTTTGTTGCCTGGGGCGTGGTTTCCCAGGGGGCGTCTCAGGTTTCCCAAGGGACTGCCTTTCTAATCTTAATGTCTAAAGAAAAGAAATCTATTTGCACGTATTATAATCAAATATTTTCCACAATTGAACCTCAACGGTCGAACGGTTGTACTGTTGTAGGCATTTGGTAACAGGAAACAATTGTCACATTATTGGTCAGGGTATTTATACATTTAACGGCATTTCCGACGAGGGGATGTAATACTTATTTCGCCGACTTGGGGGAGCTCAGGTTACATGAGGAAAGCTTGGATTAAATCAAAGATCGTCTCTCCTTAGGAACCGGGGAATTTGTTGATTCATCCTTAAATTCAAGCTGGCGATTAAGAGTATAGTAAAACATTTCTTTGTCATCATTTCTAAAGGGATTTTGTAGGAAAGTATTATGAACAAGCATTGATTACATTAGATGAAGGAGTGTCTTGCTGAAAATAAATTGCACAAGTAACTTCTTTTCAGCACTAATATCAACAACAGATAGCAACAACAGTTAACATAACTACTCAAATAGAGGCAAACATATTCAGGTAACTAAAGATTTAATTAAATGCTTTGAGTGTTTGGAGACTGCAGTCCTTTCTCATCCAAAGTTCAGTGTCTGGAACATGTCACACTTGGATGAGAAGGGTTTTCCTTTTTGATGTGGTAATAAAACAAAGAATAAGGTCAGTTGCCACGGAAACATGTGTGGGGCCAGTTTTGATAGGCTGTTCAGGGAGATGCCAATGGCTGGCTCGCGTCCCTTTGTCAGTTTAACAGTCAGGCCCCGCGTTATCAGCTTCGGAATCAAAAAGGTGCCAGTTTTATGGTCGGGATAGCACTTGGAGAAAGCAACTTTGACCCCTCCCCTTCTTCTCTGGGGAGGAGAAAGGAATTTAGGGTAGCTCCAAATTTATTCAATGAAAAATGCACAAATCCACACCGTTGTTCACTACACACGGGTTGGATGACATTAATTCGAGTGACTAAAACTCTGATTTATGTAAGTTGCATTATCCTCCAAAGGTGAATATTAGTCACCACTGGCTGGTAACTGTGGTAGTTTTTATTTGGTTTATAGATCACCATATATGTTGAATAATATTCCTTTTGTTTGCTTTGCATGTTTTTCATGTGCAAAATGTCTTCCATTTCCAGCCACAGCCGTTCAGTAAAGTTTGTTGCTGTTCTGATGCTTCTGATTGGTTCTAATGTTTGAATTTTCAGGGCCACCCGTCTGCCAGGTGCCTCTCAAGCTGTCTTTTTAAAATGGTTAAGAGTTGAAAACATTCATTAGAAATTTAGTATTTTAGTTATAAATTATAATAATTAGTTGTAAAAGTAATCAAAAAGTAATTTTATATATAATATGTTAAAATAAATAGTGTAACTTGGCCATTGCTTATCACTGGGAAACAATACCCTCAAACAAAATGAGTATGGGCCAATTAAATCTTTTCCCCTTTGAGATGAGAATGTGGTCAACAATGAAATGCTTGAAATGATGTTGACATAAGATGTTTTCTCAAATAGTTGGGTTAAAGTTGATGGTGTAGAGTACAAAGCTGGTCCTGTTGTTTGCAGTGCAATGGAAGAAGACACGCCTGTCTTTTATCAGATAAGTAACGTACTTTTGGTTGAAGATCACATTTATTTACTACTTACTTATTACTACTCACAGAAAATGCATTCAAAGTATTTAAAAGTGATGAAAGGTTTATAATGAAAATGTCAGAGCTTAAATTTTTATAAAGCGTTTGATTTTCAAAGCTCATACATTCAAATGAAAGTTTGTACATTATATTTATATGCATAATGTTTTGGATAAACGGTCACTGCAATTGTGAAAAGGCAATAATGATTTTTTTCAACATTATTTGTTTATTTTAATTCATTCTAAAAATTAATTAGTTATTTGTATAATCCCTAAGTGTTACTTTAACTCTGTTTTTGTGAGTTTTTCACATATTTAGATTTTACCTGTCCAAAAAATAGGGAGCCAGGGTGGGGGTTAATAAACCGAGATTAAAGTCATTAATGTGAAATTAATGTCATAAAAAATCGAAAATCACTCTGTTTTCTTCTGAATACGCCGAATCCAAGGCAAAGTCTCTAAGGTGCATGATAGCGATTGTGAGCTAAACTCAGAAGTATTTCCTCACTGCTAAATCCGATTGCAAAGTTTAATCTAACATTCCAGTGCATGCATAGCCTACTACACGGCAGACGTGTGTGTGAGGTTGCAGCCTTGCAAAGTGAAGTTTCTCTCATAAATGTGTGACTGTCAGAGAATAGGCTATTCAAGTTTTTTTACTTGTAGATTTATCTTGGTAATTAAATTCTGTCTCGGATTATTCCCCCTCTCCTTTTTTTCTATTGCAATGGACATCATGTGCAGTTGTACCTTTACATCTTAATCATATTACGCATAAAAGAAGAGCCCATAAAATAAATACAATAAGACCACTGTGAAGATAAGTAGGCAACAAATTTACTCAATGCGATGCCTCTCTGGCTTTGTCGTCTGCCACGATATTAGATTTAGCCGTTAACTTGTCTTTACATTCATAATTTCCTGACACTACCAATGTGCGTTCCTCTGGAGAAATACGAAGCATGCGCCGTTGCGAAAAAACTCTGCCTGCACGGCCAAACACAACCCTTTTATGCGAACGCGCACTACCTCTGATTAAGTTAACTCAACTAACCAACATCTTATCCACCGTCGTAGGACCGTTTAACTCCCGTGTAGGCGGTCAGAGGTTGTCAACCCTGAGTTTGCCTGATAACCCCATGTTAACTCTGAGTAGGTTGAACTCCCTTCATAGTACAGGCCACTGTTTGTTCATGCTTGTTTTGTACACTGAGAGTAATGTAAAACCAGAATCAACTTCCATATATATGAACACATACCTGGCGATTAAAGGTCATTCTGATTCTGTAGGGTCATGCAGATAGGAGAAGTCAAGGTCGCTGGGATGTGTCAGTCTGGGGTTATGATTTGTTGTTATAGTAGTAAACATTTCATTTGTCCTGGCTGCAACAAAGCTAACAGCAGAGGGAGACATCAGTCAAGCAGTGTCTGTAAACACACATTAAGAGCAGCAGTCTGCCTCTCATTTTTTTCATCCGTCCAACAAGTTTTATAGGCTTAATTATCACCACATGTATGCAGCCTCACAGGGTCGCCATAGCACTAGTTTCAGTACTCAGTTTTGGTCTTATTTATTTTGCCTCCCTGCATCAACAGGCTTGCAGGTGTTGTTATGCTGTCCTCACATTCATATTTGTTTAGATCATTTGTCATTTAGTTTGAAATGGTATGCAAAATAGCTGTCTTTCCTCGAAACTAGAATAACTGCCCCACGGTTGTATGCCTCTGTCAACCTGTCAAGTTGCAGGTTACATCCATGTCTGTCCAGACTAATGTAGCAAATAGTGAATACTTGGTAGGAATTTAATAAAATATATAATGTGTAAGCTATTTTTTTGGCTAAATGCAAGTTATCACTATATTGATGATCTATGCATTCTTGAATTGATTAATGAAAAAAAATCATAGTTGTATTGGCTAAACAGGTAATATTTGTAGGTATACCTGTTTAGCCAATTAGTTTATTACTATGTAAAGATGGACTCTTGTAGAGCAGAGGTACACAAAATGTTTTTGTTTTGTCCTGGCATTTTTAGATGCGAGACCTGAACTGAACTGTAGGTTGGGTGAGAATTCAGAATGACACAGGAAGTGACAGGCGGAATGAAGAAGAAGATAGACTGGAGAAGATGACCTTTGACCTTTGAGTCCAACAGCATGTTAATGCATCAGCCCACCTGGAGCTGTAGCCTACAGTTTCTGACTTTATTTATGTTGTCAAAATGTTTTTATCGTATGAACAATATACACTATATTGCCATAACTTTTAGGATGCCGGTCTTTACATGCACATGAAGGTTAATGACATCCCATTCTTAATCCGTAGGGTTTAATATGGAGTTGACCCATCCTTTGCAGCTATAACAGCTTCAACTCTTCTGGGAAGGCTGTCCACAAGGTTTAGGAGTGTGTTCATGGGAATTTTTGACCATTCTTCTGGAAGCGCATTTGTGAGGTCAGGCGCAGATGTTGGATGAGAAGACCTGGCTCACAGTCTCTGCTCTAATTCATCCCAAAGGTGCTTTACACCACTGCATCTGACGCTTTGCATTGCACTTGGTGATGTAAGGCTTGGATGCAGCTGCTCGGCCAAGGAAACCCATTCCATGAAGCTCTCTACGCACTGTTCTTGAGCTAATCCGAAGGCCACACAATGTTTGGAGGTCTGTAGCTATTGCCAGAAAGTTGGTGACTTCTGTGCACCTCAGCATGCGCTGACCCCGCTCTGTGATTTTATGTGGCCTACCACTTTGTGGCTGAGTTTCTATTGTTCCAAATCGCTTCTACTTTGTTATAATATGACTAACAGTTGACTGTGTGGAATATTTAGTAGTGAGGAAATTTCACGAATAGACTTATTGCACAGGTGGCAACCTATCAAGGTACCACACTTGAATTTACTGAGCTCCTGAGAGCGACCCATTTTTTTTCACAAATGTTTGTAGAAGCAGTTTGCATGCCTAGGTGCTTGATTTTATGCACCTGTGGCCATAGAAGTGATTGGAACACATGAATTTAATGATTCGGTGGGGTGTGTTCTGTGAAACAGAAACAGTGTGGTTGCATATCAGACCTGTAACAAGTGATACAGAAGTTGGTGGCGCATCTCCTCTTCAGACCCGTGGAGCTTTATGTGCTTATGTGACCACACTTTTTATTTTTTTAGAGCTCAGGGAACCAGAGAAACGGTAGGAATTTGTTTTAATGTTAGCCCTTAAAAGGAGGACGGTCTTTGGCTGATGTTGAGCTTGTAGTGAGCTTATAGCCTAAATAGTAATAAGATAATAAATAGTTTATTTCAGTCATAGTTAATAATTTTAACTTTCCACTGTAACGTCAAATTTGAATAATTTCTTCTGACTCACAACTTTAAGAAATAATTAAGCTAATATAGTGTCACAATCTGGCTCAACAGTAAGTGACAAAAGCGGGAAACCACACAGTCTGAAAATAATAATAGATATTTTAGTTAAGTATTTTAGTTTAAGTTAATTAAAAAATTATATAGGCCTACAATTGTAGGTGTCGGTCAGATCAGTATGTATGCAGTGTATGTGTGAGTGGAGTGTCTGGGTGTAGAACACAAAGAACCAAACAAAACAGAATTAGTCGGCAGGCCAGCAGAAGAGAGCGAGTCAAATCATCAAACAGGCTCCTTTAATAGCCACCTGAGACCCGTCTGCTCCAGTGTGTTGCATCTCACACGAGTGGCCTGTACTATGAAGGGAGTTCAACCTACTCAGAGGTAACTCAGCTTTATCAGGCAAACTCAGGGTTGATAACCTCTGACCACCTACACTGGAGTTAAACGGTACTACGAAGGTGGATAAGATGTTGGTTAAGTTAGTCCGTGTTAACCTAATTGGAGTGCACGTTTGCATAAAACGGGTGTGTTTGGCCGTGCAGGCAGAGGCGCATGCTTCATATTTCTCCAGAGGAATGCACATTGGTAGGGTCAGGAAATTATGAATGTAAAGACAAGTTAACGGCTAAATCTAATGTCATGGTGGATGACAAAGCCAGGGAGGCTGGTTGGCATTGCATTGAGTAAATTTGTAGCCTACTTATCTTCACAGTGGTCTTATTGTATTTATTTTATGGGCTCTTCTTTTATGCGTAATATGATTAAGATGTAAAGGTACAACTGCACATGATGTCCATTGCAATAGAAAAAAAGGAGAGGGGGAATAATCCGAGACAGAATTTAATAACCAAGATTAATCTACAAGTAAAAAACGTCTCAGGTTACGTATGTAACCCTTGTTCCCCGAGAAGGGGAACGAGACACTGCGTCGGTGACGACACTATGGGAACGCCTCTGGGCGTGGCAGGGCTGAAAACATGAATGAAACTACTCCAATCCTATTGGCATTGCTAGAACGGTAGCGTGTGACGGCGTAACTGGAGGCGTATATAAGCACGCCGGCACACCGGACACATTAGCTCTTTGCTATGAAGAAAGGCACTCCAGGCGGGGTGAGGTGTGGCCGACCGACGCAGTGTCTCGTTCCCTTTCTCAGGGAACAAGGGTTACATACGTAACCCGAGACGTTCCCCTTCGAGGGAACTCGAACTGCGTCGGTGACGACACTATGGGAACGAGAATACCCACTATTCCACGCCGAAGCCTCCGCCTGCCCCCCTCAGCGTGCAGAAACCTGTAGGCACGACTAGGAGGAGAGCGCATGGGTGCAGAAGGAAGGTCCAGACTGTAAAACCGGATGAAAGTGTGAGGAGTGGCCCAGCCAGCTGCCTCACACAAATCCTGGAGGGAAGCCCCTACGAGGAGGGCCTTAGAGGCCGCCATGCCTCCAGTAGAGTGCGCCCTTACGGCCATAGGTGAAGGTAACCCATGCACCTGATAGGCCAGGGAAATAGTCTGAATAATCCTTGCTGATCGTGTGTTTAGAAGCGGGGAGCCCAGCCTTGGGGGACCCGAAACACACCAGCGACTGGTCTGCTTTCCTCCACCGGGAGGACCTCAGAGTGTAAATACTCAGTGCTCTGACCGGGCAGAGCAGATGAAGTCTCCCGTCCTCCGCCGTCACATGAGGTGGGGGATGAAACGCCTGCAGCACCGTAGACCCTGCCAACCTGGACGGAACCTTAGGGACATAGCCCGGACAGGGGTGCAGGATGGCTCTGACCCTCCCCGGGGCAAACTCCAGGCATTGAGGAGAAACCGAAAGTGCCTGGAGATCCCCCACCCTCCTCAGAGAGGTGATAGCGAGGAGAAGGCCATCTTAAGGGTCAGGTGCTTGGCCTCAGCCGACTCCAGGGGTTCGAAGGGGGCCTCAGCCAGCGCTTCGAGAACCACCGCCAGGTCCCAAGTGGGAACCCTGGAACGAGTCACGGGTCTCATTCCTCCGTGCTCCACGGAGGAAGCGCACGACCAGTGGAAGCCTCCCCAGAGGCCCATCCCTCAGAGGGGTGTGGAACGCCGCCACGGCAGCCACATATACCTTGAGTGTGGATGGGGAAAGGCCAGCAGAGAAACATTCCTGGCTTTAGGAACTCCAGTACCATAGTCACCGGGCAGGTAACTTGGTCCACCGCCCGTTCTCTACACCAGGTGGCAAACCCATTCCACTTCAGGCCGTACGTCCTTCTCGTGGACGGGGCTTTGGAGCTGAGCAGCGTCTCGACTGTCCCCGCCGTTAGGCCCACCTCCAGGAACTGGGCCCCCTCAGGGGCCAGACCCACAGTCTTCACAGGGCGGGGCAAGGGTGAAAGACCTGGCCCTCCGCCTGAGACAGCAGGTCCCTCCTCAGGGGGGCCTGCCATGGCGGGCCCTCAAGGAGCGATATTATGTCCGAGAACCACACTCGGGCCGGCCAAAACGGGGCTACCAGCAGTAGACTGACACCGTCTTGACGGACCCGCTCCAGAAAAACATACAGGCGCAGCCTCGGCCACATCTGTACCATGGCATCCAGCCCTAGTGGGGCTGGGGGCGAGAGGGAGAACCACATAACTCCACCACCTCGGGGTGGAGTCTCCATTCCCCGGGCCTCAGCCCCTGTCTCGACAGCAGGTCTGCTCCCTGATTCTGGGCCCCAGGGACGTTTGTCGCTCTGAGGGACAGCAGTCTCTGCTGGGACCACAGGAGGATCTGATGTGCCAGTTGCATAATGGGCGCAGGCGCAGACTCCCCTGGTGATTCAAATAGGCCACCACCGCCGTGTTGTCGATCCTGACAAGGACGTGGCGACCGCGGAGAGCGGGCAGAAAACTCCTCAGAGCTCTGAAAACCGCCAACATTTCCAGGCAATTTATGTGCCAAGAGAAATGATGCTCCTCCCAGGAGCCTCTTGCAAAGCGGCCGTCCATGACCGCGCCCCATCCCGTGAGTGAGGCGTCTGTTGAAATAATTGTTCGGCGACAGATCGTTCCCAACACGGGACCTTGGGACAGGAACCAAGATTTCCTCCATACAGACAGGGAACGAAGGCATCTGCTCGTAACCCGTATCAGACGGAGCGGATTTCCCCTCGGGGAGAATCCCTTGGATTTTAGCCACCACTGCAGGGCTCTCATGTGCAGCAGGCCAGATGGGATTACGCTGGACGCTGCTGCCAGGAGACCCAGACTCACACACACGTCTGCCGTGTAGTAGGCTTTAGATTTGTAGCCTAATTATCTTCACAGTGGTCTTGTTGTAGATCAAATCTCTATTATGTATTTTATGGGCTCTTCTTTTGTGTAATATGATGTAAAGGTACAACTGCACATAAGGTCGATTGTAATAGACACGCTTAGGAGAATTCAATTATAGACTACAGATGGTAGGTCCGGGCACTTCCTGGTTGCAAAAACTTGACATGGCGGCGCCCTATCGGCCAAACTTGAGGCTTCATAACAGCAGTCCACAAATCAACGGGTGACGTCATGATGACTACATCCACTTCTTTTATACAGTCTATGGTTAATGGTAATGTTACACATGAAAACAACTGGTTTTAGATTTGGCTAGTTAGTTGTGTGGGAGCTGTGATTTAGGACATGAACAGCTAAATTTAAAGTTTAACGTTTATTATTTTAATTTGATAGGGACGACGAAATTGAACATAATTCCAATACAGACCATGAAACTGATACACAGAGTTTATAGTATAGGTTATAATTTTTAACTTTTGCCCCTAGGCTTTTACATGTAGGCTACAGTGCAGGCTATTTAAAATATAAGCTACACACCATGCATATGCATAGGCTGCCATTTTATTTGGGCCCGAACATGAAACATACAAGGAACCTATTGAAGCTTAAGGAATTTCTTTTCTTCTTCTTTCTGCAGATGAAGCACATTTTTGGCAGCCTAAACGTGCTGGAAAACTCACGAAACTTTGCATAAAATTCTAGTCCTGTATGTGTATGTATGTGTCATATGCTTTCGTGCATGGGTTAGGATTATTAATTATTTTTAATTTTGTTAAAAATTCTTTATTTGCTCCTGTTTTTCAGCAGGTTTTGTGTTCATGTTCAAAACTTTCTGCACATTCAAAATCTCTCTCACTAAAAATAATAATAATAATAATAATACATTTTATTTCTATAGCGCTTTTCAGGACACTCAAAGACACTTTAAAGTAAAACCAGAAGTTATGAACACTTAAAACAGATTAAAAACATAAATAGCATAATAAAAAATATCTGTGTTCTCTGACATGTCGAGAAAAAGTCATAATATTACGAGAATAACATCATCATTTAATGGAAATTCATAATGTTTTTAAAAGTCTATCTGCCCTATCCTTACTCTGCTGTGCATTACATTATTGCTCTGCTGTTATGGTAGTACCCTCTTCAGACTGTTTGACAGACAAAAAACCGTGTGGGACTGTAATGGGTGAGACAAAAACCAACTAACTGAAAACACTTCAGGCAGAAATCTCACCACAGAGCCACCCACATGTTAAATTAAGCACCTCTGATAAAGTACAACTTACAGGTGCTTCAGTGGGAAACATCCTGGAGCAGTGACTTGGGTCCAAAAAGAGCAATTTTGAGCCTCAGTTTTTAAATTATCGCAAAACTCTACCAGTTATTATCAGCCTGTCACAAACTCACAGCGCAAGAGTGAGTCCACTTGATTACTATCACGGCATGCGGCGGTGTTTCAGCTGGGCTGAAATGAATTGCAAGGCGATGCTATCTATCAGTTGGTTTTCACTGCATGACAAAACTTATCTGTGGCAAACAATGTGTGAAAATTGTCAGTTGCTGGAGTCTCACACACATGCTCTCATGCATGAGAGTAGTCAGCACTGATGTCAAGGACCCCCCTAAATAGACACAAATTAGATCACAGACCCCCATCTGACAGGATCTTTGCTTTAAGATGTTTTACTACAGAAAGCGCATAAACCCCTAGACCACAATACTAATACATTTTGTCATTATGTTACTTACAGAAGGAATAATAGTCTAGTAATAAAGTAGTAGTAAAGTAGTAATAAATGATTCTTCTTTTCACTCGGGACCCTCTGGGACCCCCTCAAGGCACTTTGAAAACCACATTGGGCAAAATTGAGTGATAGTCTACTGTCTGCTGGGTTTTGCTCTCACAGCAGCATTAGTGAGGTCGGGGAGGAATGTTTGTTTCCGGGCTCACAGCTGGCTTTCCTGTTCAATCAAAGGGTGGTGTTTGGGGTTAAGGGCTGTGGTGTCACCATACTTGTTGTCAAAGAGAGATGAGGAAGAAATCAGCATTTTGTCCTTCACTTTGCTCATATGACAAAACAAAGTGTGACTAATGTTAATGGGTATAGAGGTGCTGTAACCTGTCCCAGCATGCATTGCTTGTAACCCAACTTGTGCATTGTCAGACCATCACAAGGATAGCTTTTTAATACCAGCGCATGCACAAACACTTTGTTTTTTCTTTAATATAATTTGCTCAAAAGGATGTAGTCATGTACATACATTAGGTATGTAAAGAACACTTGGTCTTTGTTGTCACTTGCATTAACCAGAAAAAACCGAGATACAAGTTACAGTCGCTACATCGTGGACAGTATAGCTTCAAAACAGGCTGTGACCTTCTTCCTGTCTTAACTAAGCACTGAAAAGCATTGATCATAATCCAGTGTTTCCTGTGTATGGAGCAATTCCCTGACGCCCTTCCTGGTTTCTCCATTTATGTCTCGTGTCCGTCAGGCATGGCCGTCCAACACCAGCCAGCACAGGTGATGATGGTGACCCAAACCACCCAAAACATAGGGACATGGGCACCTGTAAGTCAACCCATCACTGATGTTGCTCAACAGTTTGTGTTGTTCATCAACACAGACCTAAATATTTCCCCATCATTGGAGAAATATTAGTGGTAGAGGTAATATTTGCAACTCTGCTCAACAAACAGTCACTGATCAGTTTGAAATCCTGACATTTATTAAGCAGATCAGTGGTGTCAAAGCTAAGTGAGCAATATTACAAGACAAAACAACTTCTTGGAATAGATGCAGATTTGCTAATCTGGCCGACTGCCATTAAGGATCAATAGCAATCAGAGAGTCTGAAGTGAAGATAAGACCACCAGAAACTCTTTTCTGGACAAACTGTCCTAACTGTCTTTTAAGATAGAAAACAGTGTCAACATAAGGTCCATAAAATATTGATACACTCATCTGAGTCACCCTCAGATATTAGTCTACTGTGTGCTGAAAAGAAATAAGATTAACGAGCAGCAAACATTTTTGGCTCTGAGTAGCACTCTACATGACGGGTAAACTGATTTTTATGCAACTGTGAAACTTTAGATTTAAAGTTCCTCTTTAAATTAGGTTGAAGACCTGGGAGGCCAGGGTCACATGATTGGTCATTGTATTTAGGGAAATCAAAACAAGTGTGAGATGAGAAAATGCTGTAAAGTCAGAATGCTATCGAAAATAGAAATGTTAATAGATTATATTTATCAATAGACAAAATGCAAAGAAAAATCTAAATCAAATCAATATTTGGTGTGACCATCTTATGCCATCAAAACAGCATCAGTTCTTCTAGGTACCCTTGTACTATCATCAGGTGTGTGATTAAACAATTATACCAAAGAGGTGCTAATGATAGTAAGTTCAGTATGTAGGTTGAAACACAATCATTAACTGAAACAGAAACAGCTGTGTGGGAGGAAAAAAACTGGGTGAGGTACAGCCAAACTCAGCTAACAAGGTGAGGTTGCTGAAGACGTTTTACTGTTGACACATGGTAGTTATACTGCATCAGCAAGGTCTTTTCAAGGCAGACAGGGATTTCCAGATGTGCTATTCAAGCTCTTTTGTTGAAGCACAAAGAAACCGACAACGTTGGGGACCACAGACACCATGGTCAGCCAAAGAAACTTTCTGCAGAATGTGAAAGACACGTCATGCTTACTTCACTCCTCAATCAGAAGATGCCCAGCGGTGCCATCAGCTCAGATCGAGCCGAAAACAGTGGAACCCTGGTACACCCATCTGCTGTCCGAAAGAGGTCTGGTGTCAGAAGTGGCCTTCATGGAAGACTTGGACCAAAAAGCCATACCGCCGACATGGAGACAAGACCAAGCAACTAAACTAAGCACAAAAACACGGGAACTGGGGTGCAGAAAAGTGTCAGCAGGTACTCTGGACTGATGATTCAAAATTTGAAATACTTAGCTGAAGCAGAGTTAGGTTTGTTCGCCAAAGTGCTGGAGAGCAGTACAAGAAAGAGTGTCTGCAGGCAACAGTGAAGCATGGTGGTGGTTCCTTGCAAGTTTGGGGCTGCATTTCTACAAACAGAGTTGGGAATTTGGTCAGAAATATGGTCTCCTCAATGCCAAGAAGTACTGGCAGATACTTATTCATAGTGCACTACCATAAGGGAGGCATGTGAGTGGCCTCAAATATTATTCTGCAGCTTGACAACAATCCCCAAACATACTGCGAAAGTCTTTCAGAACTATCTTCAGCTTAAAGAAGAACAAGGAGTCCTGGAAGTATTCTTACTTTACAGTATGCCTTAATGTTATGTCTTAAATCAAGTCATATATTCTTTTTTTTCCCTCTCCTCTTTTGCCCTCAAGGCTGCTGCGCCCTTTGGTGCTTCCCCTGCATGCAGTGTCAGACAGCCTCTAAACACGGCTGGTGCTGTTTCTGCATTCCACTCTGTTGTGTGGTGTCCTGCATCCTCCGCTCTGAGATTAGACAGCGCCACGGGATCCCAGTAAGGCTGGATGGGGAGGGGGGGTGGTATAAATGGGGGAGTGGGTGCGCAATTGAAGTGTCAGTTATGGCTGACTTAATTTTTTTTTTCAGATTAATTATTATTAAGGGGACTATATGTAAGTTGTCAATGGGCTCAAATCTCACTTCGAAATGAAGCACACACCTGTTTACTCCGTTGCTTGCATCAGCGACAAGCAGTCCACTAACACCATAAAACACAGGCTCCACGTAAAGATACAAAACAACAATAAAGGTTTATGTCTGCCCATCAGACCAAACAGGTTCAGATGATGTCGAGAAATAACAAAGTTAAGCTGGAGAAACACAGAGAAAGTCACGTTAGCTTGCCAGCTAGCGCTGAGCAGATGCTAACGTTATCCGGTGCAATGTTATATAACGTTAGCTTTCCATATTACTTCACCAACTAACGCAACTCGTGTTACTATCCTGTGTACCACTGTTGATTTAGCCTGCAGAGAGGATGTAATGATAAAAAGCAAATGTGGAGCGATTTGTTAACGTTAGCTTATAGTGATGCAGCCAGGAGCAGCCAGCTAATGCTACAGTAGCTCAGACCTGCCGCTGTTTGCTTTGTAACATTCAGTTTATGTTTATTGTGGTTTTTATATACAGCCTATGGGTTTTACCAATAACTTTACTCAGGTAAACAGCTTCTCCACCTCAGTCGCTGTAACTAACGTGACCCACATAACATAAAACACTGCAACAAAATGGTCACAACAACCCAGAGGAAGAGCCATCCACTATCACTAGTTACAGTTAAGTTACTTACTGCGGTCTAACTGTTGTAAAGTGTGACACAATCGTATTATAATATTCAGTCCAGCTCACTAACCGTTTCATTATCATCCAATACATGTAGCTGTGCAGAGATTGCTGAGCCTCCGGAGACAGATTCACAGATAGTAAAGATAGTTACTGAAAGCAGCAGGCGCGCTAACGATGTAGCACGTCGGCTAAATGCAGTAAATGTAACGTTATCATGTAACGAGCATGGATTAGTTCTGCATGCAGCTGATAAAACTATTACTGTAACGTTGCAGTGGGAGTTTGCCTGAGTTTCAAGCTCTGTCTGTTCTCCCTGTCGGTCTATATCCGTTGTCACTCTGCCTTTTTTCAGGAATATTGAGCCGATATTTCTATGAAAGTGGTTGTGTTTCGGATTATGCTCGCTCATGATTTCGAGCGAGCACGCGCTTGAGCACACACCTGGTTGCAATCTTAGAACCACACCGCTAGTGGCTGCTGAAAACTACATAATGCCCCTTTAATAATTATAATAATAATAATGAAATATATGCATTTTCCTGATTGCAACACAGTGTCTGTTCCACTCCTTACTTAGAATGAGACATTTTTTTTTGCCTTGAATCAGCACTGTTATCCAGCTCTAGTGTCAGCTCACTCAAATTCTGAAAAAAAAAAACATATAAATAACATATAAAAACATATTTTCTTAATTACCTCCAGCCAGCAATAATATCACTAGATGTGAGTGAGAAAATGTAAATAATTTAGGTTTTTGTAATTTAAGGGAATCGACCCTTGACCTCTTAATTGAGTTTGATTTTTGTCTTGCTTCTACATGCATGTACATAGAGAGATTTAGTGTTTTGATTACACAACATGTAACTGCAAGTAAGGAAGTTCCTGTTTTGGACATCCGTTAACAAAAGCTATAGTTACAGTTTTCTCTACCTAAATACTGTACGGTGTGCACATCAGCTCACAATTACACATCTGTTGTTCACTCTTAGGCCAGTTGGTGCCATAAAACAAGAAGTTTTTAGAAAAAACAGACAGGATAGAAACAAACATAAGAACAACAATATAAAAATGTTAGAAATATAAATACAAGGAATATAAGTGAGTTTTGAGAAGTCTGTTATCTGTTTTGAGAGACTATTCCAACGTTTAGGGGCAAATGAAAACAGCAGATTCTTTGTCTCCACTCATGTTGAGCCGAGCTCTGGGAACCTCCAGTACACACTGAATGTCAAACCTGGCAACTTAACTCTAAACAATTGCACATAAATAAATATTTGCTGCTAGAAGGTGCAACTTTTTCAGCCATCTGAAAACAGAAAAAGAATGAGGGAGAATAAGCGTGTATTTTATCTTAATCTGCCATAATAACTTTCAACGTAGCATATTCACATCTAAGCTATGAGAAACCATTTCTCAACCACCAGCTGGCTCAATATTGACTCTGACCTTAAGCTCGACAGACAGATAAGCACAGTCATAAAAACAAGCTTTTTTCCAATTGCGGCAAATCGCCAAAATAAAGCCAATTCTTCTGAGGCAGCACTTTGAGACAGTAATCCACGCCTTTGCTACCCCTCAGTTGGATTACTGTAATGCACAGTATATGGGGGTCAGTGGGTCCTCTATTGCTCGTCTCCAGATTGTTCAAAACGCAGCAGCGCGTCTCTTAATTGGCACACCAGCACATTTTCCCCATTTTAGTCTCACTCCACTGGCTGCCTGTACATTATAGGATCCACTTTAAGATTCTTTTATTTGCTTTTAAATGCCTAAATGGTCTACACCCCTATAGACCCACCCGTTATCTCAGGTCAGCCAATCAACTGCTCCTAAGTGTGCTATGCCCATTAGACAGACATCTTCACTCTCTGTTTTTAAATCTCTTCTTAAACCCATCTTTTTCCTTGACCTTTGAAACCTGAAGTTGACATATTTTTTGATTGTCTTGATTTTTTTGTTTTATTGAATGATTGTTACTGTTTTACTTGTGTTTCATGCCTCATTTGAGTTATGTATTTAGTGTATTTTTTTAATTTTTCTGTACAGCACTTTGTGTCCACTTTATAATAATAATAATAATAATAATAATAATAATAATAATAATAATAATAATAATAATAATCTTTATTTGTAGAGCACTTTTCAAAAACAAGTTACAAAGTGCTTCAACAAGTGCAAAGACAACAATACAAGCAAGAAAACATTGAAAAGGCCAAAATTTACACTTTAAAGTGCTCTATAAATAAATTTTGATTGATTGATTGATACAAAAACATTTGTCAAAAGCGTAGCCTCCAACACTCACCTACTGTAACATTTAACACACTGCTGTGACCCGGGAAGAATGGGCAATGAAAAAACGGGAGGGTTAGTGAATATGGTCATGAATGTTTTCAGGAGAGGAGAAGTGAGAAAGGCTACTTTTATTATTTCACCACAGTGACACCATGTGCCACTGTTGACAAGCAAGCCGCTGCTCTGTCTCTTAGCTGTTGCTGTGGTGCTGAGGGTAATGATTGAGATGCAATTTGACCAATGTTTGCACTTGTAGGCCTATGTGACTGACCAACGGTGGTTTTGAGAAGGCGGGACTTAAAGAGAAAGGTCAAAGCAATGCAAAAATGCGCACATGAATGGCGACTGTAGAAAGCAAAAGACGAATCCCAGACATTTTGGGCAATTTAGAAAAATAAAATTAAAAATTATTTCCCAAAAAGAGGACATGTCCAGGAAAAAAAGGGACTTATGGCCACCCTACCCAGCACCAAACGGCAGACTAACAAGTTAGCAACTAGCTGGTGAAGATGGTAGAGCATTTGGTAGCTAAAGAGACAGAGACATTGTCTCAGGGATGGATACCAAAACAGAACTAAAAGGAGAGTAAATGTTGGACTCACATCCACCAGTTGGACGCAAAGATGACTCCCAACTAATGCAAATGTTGCCTCATATCTGTCTGTTATAAAAAGTGGTAAAAAATTAATACCGCTTAAATCCAGTCTACTGTAGCCAGGCTCTTGTACATCTTAGTGTGAGTAAATATTCCTTAAATAAAAACAATGTGGCGACAATATCTTCAGTAGGCTTAGTCAATATTTTTAGTAGAGAAGTCTACATAGAGACTTTATGTTTCTGCCCTGTCATTAATTTCACTGACTGTCGGCTTTATCCCTTCTCTCTCTTTCGTCTCCTTCTTTCTCCTGCAGGGCTCGTGCTGTGATGACTGCTGCAAATTATTGTGGTGTTACGTGTGTGTTTGGTGCCAGATGAATCGCCGTCCGGTCAGCACCTCAGTGGTCACCACACACTCGATAGGACGCAACCGTTTTGGTTGAGCGCATATGACATGTTATTATTGCCAACATTTTTCTTATGCTCTTATGTTAAAATCATAAAAGGAAAAAAAGATTTAGACTAAACATAGCCTACAACTCAAAATGCATAGTTTTGCATCACATCACGTACACCAACATACATTTATAATAGTGATCTGCTGTTTGTAGTGGCTGGATTTTGCTTTTTTCTTTAGAATTAATGTTGCTGATCAAAGACTGTTAAAGCCAGATGTTTTGAGATAAATGTTAGCATGTTGCATGTTAATACTGCATGATGTCAGGTCAGGTTCATGTCCGACCAGAAAAAATAAAGAAAGGGATGATGTTCTTTCAGAGGAGGAGGTCAGGAAAACACAAGAAGAAGGGGAGGGAGATTAGGAGGGCGGCATGTCTTGTGACTGCTCTGTGTAGGTGGACTTGTCAGGTAGCCTACTGGATCACTTCAACACAGTCTAGAACAAAAGTGGTTCTTAAACTAGAAAACATAGAATCCCCATAAACATTATTATTCTTCAACTTGCACCGCTGCCACCTCCGTAGTGGTTTATGAGTTCCTCATTCATCTTCCGGTTTGCATTATCTGACACATGGTACATGAGTCAGCAGTGTCTAATGTTAAAGCTTAAGATGTCTGATTATCCCATTAGCACATAAACACAACATAAAAGCTAAAAAAACAAAAAAACAAACAAACAAAAACATAAACAATACTAAAACACATTGTGAAATAGCAGAACTTCCAGGTCTGGATCCTAACCAAAAGCTGATCCCAGGACCACAACTTGCAAATAGACAAGCAAATGTCTGAAAACACAAATTTCTCTTGGCAGATGTACTGACACAAAACCAGATCCAGTCCCACATAAAGTTCTGTTGTGTTTCTGCTGGTCTTAAGGAAAGAAAAACCGTCTCTAAGTGTGAATAGATCAAAAGAAACATCTTGTAGAATAAAAGTCAGACATGACGAACAAGATGAAACAGATACAGACTGAGATACAGATGCTGAAATGGGTGCATCACATCCAGCTCAGGATATCTTACATAGAGATAATATTTATATCTTATAAATCCTATATATTTATATATCTTATATATTTATATTTATCCATCCATCGTCAACCGCTTATCCTGTGTACAGGGTCGCGGGGGGGGGGGGCTATCCCCGCTTACATTGGGCGAAAGGCGGTGTACACCCTGGACAGGTCATCAGTATATTTATATTTATATATTTATATCTTACGTATAACATAATATTGACTACACATTCAAAGTGCTACAAAATTTAAAACTGTGACTCTTCTAATTCTAAAGATCTGGTTGATAAAAGCTTTAAAGATTATCTGTTTCACTGCCAAAACACCTCTTAATCTCTTTCACTGGAACACGCAGCCCTCCAGCGTTTGCTAACGTCACAGACTTATCTCCGCAATCAGAAAGAGCTTTATTACCAAGTAGTGTTTTACACATACGAGGAATTTGCTTTGGTGATAAGGTGCTACACGTAGACAAACATACGGCTGACATAAATAAATGTAGAAATATATAAATATGAAATAGACAAATGCAAGTTATATAAGAATAATAAAAGAATAGAGAAAAATAAAACAACTATTTGCAGAGAAAGAACAATGTTACAGATATTTACATGTGCATTATTCCAGGTGTGTGTTGTGCAGATGTATTGCAACAGAAGAGCATATTGTGTACATAAACATATAAATTATAACATAAAAATATACAACAACAAAGATTAACAATTAACAACAAATATGTGCAATGTACCAGGTTTGTGCATGATATGAAATGAAATAAAATATTTACGTCTGAGGGTGTTATGGCTACCTGAACATCCTCCCCCCAGACACGCACGCACTCACACACACACACGCATGACCAAATAACTATGAAACAGTGATGTATGAGATACTCTCTTCATAATAAATTAATGATTACAAACTGAATGACGAGGGGCCCTTTCCTTGTGAGTGTGTGTTAAGGAGCCAGGTGTTTACTTGATCCTATGGGCAGGCCCAAGTAAAGTAAATTCATGGTCTGCAGAGGAGGAAGTGTAATCATTTTGGTGATCACCCGACTTTTTAATTAGTGGCATCATCTGGTCAAATTGATTTTATCAAAGATTCTTTGGTTTATCACTAAATATCTACAAAATGAATGAAACCAGCCTCAATTATACATTGTGTTTAGTGCGAATTAGCAAATGTTAGCATGCTACTCCCTGGTGGTGAACCTGATAAACATAAGCATGGTAGCATTTTTTCTTTTTTATTTATTTATTACAGGGACAGTGCATATTCATAAACATTTCTGTCAATATGCCAGAATTAGCCTAAAGGCTATTTTTCATCTGCAGTCCCTAGACAGATGGTAAGAGTCACCCTAAAAAAGATTACATAGTACATAGCACTAAAAAATTAAGATACATTTAGTAAAATATCTATTATATTAGAATATACAATCTAAACACATCAAAACAACAATCGGACAAACATCACGTAAAAACATGACACACACATAAGTCATTGTCATTGTGAGCATAGTAGTATTTAGCTAACATTAGCAAGGCCAAAGTAGAGCCTCACAGAACTATTAGTGTGACTGCAGACACTAAAACGTTAAATCACTGTCTGAATATCTGCGGTGATGGTGGCTATACTGACGATAATAATGATGACAGCCAAGCTTGTTTCATGTCATCAGAGTTTGCTGTATGTTTGCTGTAACTGAGGGGAGAAAATAATAGACAAACTGGTGCCAGATCAAACTCAGACTCAAACTCAAACACTCTGAAGCTAATGAAAAGAAAAACAGATGGTATCTTGTGATAGGTTTAGCCACAGGAGCTCAGGAAGCCCCAAACTGCTACTGTCACACAACTGCACAGTTGTGGGGTACACAAGCAACTTGCAAAATACATTAAGAATATGGGAACAAACAAAACTTGGTGCTAAAGGTCTAAATCTGCATCCTGACATTTCTCTTATATGTTTATCTTTAAACTGAAAGAACTATTAGTGATTGCAAACTTTGGAGATTAAACTCATCATGGGCCACAATGCAGTGACAC
Organism: Micropterus dolomieu; assembly: GCF_021292245.1. Classification (NCBI taxonomy): domain Eukaryota; kingdom Metazoa; phylum Chordata; class Actinopteri; order Centrarchiformes; family Centrarchidae; genus Micropterus; species Micropterus dolomieu. The sequence continues at coordinate 22,013,248 of NC_060161.1, read as the reverse complement.
AAGCTGTGCACTTCTCACAGCAGGTTTTGCTTTTATTGTATTCTCCATAAATTAAAACCGGTCGAGGCAGATGGCCGCCCACCCTGAGCCATGGTTCTGCTCAAGGTTTCTGCCTCTTAAAAGGAAGTTTTTCCTTGCCTCTGTCGCCTAGCGCTTGCTCTTGGTGGGAATTGTTGAGCTTCTGTAAATAACATCACAGAGTACGGTCTAGACCTGCTCTTTTATGAAAAGCGCTGTGAGATAACTGTTGTTGTGATTTGGTGCTATATAAATAAAATTGAAATAAATTGAATTTAATAAATTGGCTTTAAATGAGGAATGTAGACTTTGGTTCAGTCGGGCCATTTGAAGTGCAAGCACTTCCTCTAAGGTTACATTTCCATGTTCAAATATTATTTACTCACCAGTACACTCTGAGGTGAGGCTTAATTTTGCTCGTCTGTAATTTCACAATAGTTTCCGAGACGTTTCCTGGAAAGAGACACAGGGTATCACACAGAGTCTGCTGTACACAGCAGGTCTGCTGATGCCAAATGTTGAATTTTTCTATAGGCATACAATTCAGCATAAAGACTCAAATAACAAGCACATTGTTTATGAATATTAAGTTTAAATGGAAAGCCTTCCCCCCCCAGCATACTATAATTAGTACCAAATGATGAACGTCTTTTCAGAAAACTTTCCAGACCAATAAAATGAAGCCTTACCTACATTTCAGATAATGTTTTGGTTCCTTACAGCACTGAACACATTAGTGTCACTTACAGCAACTTGATGCCAGATCCGTGTTTATTTCTGAATATTGTCGATGGTTAAGAAAAATCAAAGCCCCTCTTACTTGTTCCTTCTATTTATTTTCTCTCTTTCTGCAAGAGAACACTGGATGGCAGTCAAATGTAAAACTGCAAAAATCTGTTACTTTCATGAAGACTACTACAAATGATTATTATTGTAATTATGATCAATTATTTGTTTACTTTATTATTTATTTACATAAAAGTTTTTTTTTGTGTTTTTGAGTGTTTTCTGTCACTGTTTTTTATTGATATTGTTAAAAACTGCTAGACGTTTCTATTTTATTTCATATTGTGGGCACATTGCCTCAGTTGCAGTATCTTGGTTTGTGTCCCTAGTGATTTCACTTAATGTGTTTTTGACAGGGTGAGGTGAAATATGTGTGTGAATGACTGTGTACGTGGATGGCATTTAAAACTGATACATGGCTGTATTGAATATATTATAAACTCAGTCACTAATGACTGAACATTTGGAAAGCAGAAAAAGTGCCCATTGCAGTAGGGGACCCTGTACAACGAAGCAGGATTCCAGATAACGTTTTCAGTACCAGTTCACTTCTTAACGGGGTAGATCTCCATGGTAACTCAGGCTGAACGGTTAACCTGCTGTGGAGCAGGTTTTTTTCCAGATAAGAGATCAACCCTATTTTATGCTTTTGCCTTATTTTTAAGTCCTGCAGGCTCTTGCCCTACAGAGTGGAGGAGAGGTAAATATATTAGTCAATAATCAATACACTATTGTTGGTCAAAACCGCATCATTAAGCAAAAACTAAAATAAATAGTTGAATAAACGAAGTGCGTAACATTCCTCTGAGTTCAAGATCAATTCTAACAATGTTAACATCAGCGTTGGTGTCGATGCTTGTTTGTTTACCGTATTCTTCTTAGTCTCTTGCAACGCGGATTTGCCGTGATTTTTCTCTCGCTTCCCCTGGTAACCCCCGTGTTTCACGTCATACCGCTATGAACTGTGGCCAATTCCCTCAGTCTGCAGAAATGCGGACTTATGAAACGCGTCTAAAAAGGTCTCAAAATGTCCACGAGAGAGCCCTCACGCACCTGACGATTTGACAGTGATACAGCCTGTGTTATTTCAGAATGACGGACACACCTACGCACAAGTATAAATGTATGACTACAGACCCTACGCAGGAGTATAAATGGGCCTTAAACCCTCACGGAAAGTCTGTGAGGGTGGACATTTGAGGGTGGACATTGCACCCTCACAGACTTTGAGACACGTTCCCAAGAAGTCTTCCGCACTGAAGAAGTCTATGAAGAAAGTATGACATATGACGAGTAGATAAAAATGCAGGAAGTCCTGCTAATAACACAGGTTGACAAGAAATGAAAGAGCTCAGACAAAGCTGTGTTAACATATGTTTTACTATAGAGGGCAGCGTTGGACCATAAACAGAAGTTAACATTTAACAGTGACATTGGACACACACACACACACACACACACACACACACACACACACACACACACACACACACACACACACACACACACACACACACGACATATATACACTCACCGGTCACTTAGTAGTTACATATGCAACCACTGGTCCTACAGGAAATATCTCAGCGCCTATGGTGCTAAGCGTAATGGTGAACTGTATCAGCAGCAATGACCTCAAGTTAGGCAAAAGAATGAAGAATGAAGCTGTGTTAACATCTGTTTCACTGTAGAGGGAAGCTTGGACCATTAAAAGAGGCTCTTGGTTGACGATCATTAAAGTTTAATGGACACACACATACATAGGCCTGCATTAAAAATAACAACAATAAAAATATATGTGTGTGTGTGTGTACGCTAGGGCAGCTACATACTTCATCAATGTAATTTTATTTGTTAATACTACACTTAAAGGTTAAGCTAGTAGCCTACTATTGTTTGATTTCCATAGGTTAAACTGTCTATACAATGCTATATAGCCTACTATTTATACCAGCTATTTTCTCCTGGTAGCTAAATGTTATTAATGGAGACTGATTATTACAAATAAACTCTGACTGATTTAGACATGCTTTATGGTTAAAACAAAAATCTATGCCCTGATCATTATGTCAATATTTTTATTGTTATTATGTAGTCAATTTTTTTTTAAAATGGTCGCGTATGAAGCAACCAGTTAGCCATCATTTCACTGACCTAACTGAACTGTTGTGGTGAGGTTTCTGTAGCAACCACATTTAGAGGAAGTGAAGTAGGCTACCAATGTGGGAATAAAACGTCAGGTGCCAGTTCTCACTGGCTTTTACTCGGTTTCGCACAGACAGGAAGCTGTATTTTCCCCTTCTGAGCATCTTTAACAGAAAGAGGAAGTTTTCTGCTGTGCGTTTGCTCGCTGCCTCTCCAGAGCTCAGCCTGCACTGTGAGGGGAAGACTTCCGTGCTCATCGATGGACCTGTACCAGGAGGCTGTGCATTATCTGCAGTCACAGCATGTACCAGGTGAGGGATGGAGACATTGTGTTTTGTTATGTGAAGAAAAGGTTACTTTATTATAAATAATTTTGGGGCATTCAGCAGTAGATGATCAAAAAAAGTATCCAGTCTATTCTCTTTGTTGACAACGTGCCATAATCTCTTCTAAAAGTGCGCTAATTTTTGAAGAGCAGCTAAGCTTAGACCTTTCTCCCACGTGCTACCGTATTGTGTGTGTTTGTGTCAGTTGTAGCTGATGCAGAGACAGACGTCCTGGAGGAGGATGTGTTCCAGGAGGAGGCAGTGTCCGGTTACCTCTCGCCTCTCCTCTCGGAGAGCTTGGACTTCCCCGATACCCCTGTGAGCTGGCAGTCCTTCACGTTACACATGCAAAAAGAAAAATGTTGTATTTTTCATGTGTCATTAAGCAGTTCTTATGCCATAGTTGTTTGTGAACTCTTGGTAACTTATATAAAAAGGTTTTATAAATGAAAACACCGGAATACACAAGGTTTTAATGGTGGTTAAGTAAAGATGAAACATTTTCAGTAGCTATTAGCAATTCCTCGGGTTATACCTTAAGAGTGAAATAATAACAATAATTGCCTTTGAATATTGTTTTTCATTTCCTCTGACCCAATATAGAAAAGTATTGAAGAAGTAACACTTCTGTTTTCCACAAATGGTGCTCATTTGATGAAGGTGGCAAAATACAGAAGTGACCATCAAACAGTTTTATTACACCAAATAGGGAAATATTTAATGTTTTATATGTTTTATGGCTTATGCATGAGAAAATATATATTCCAAATAAATACCCCAGTTATGAACACACTGTTATTAAACCCCAATAACATAAATCAAATAGACTTTTTTGGGGATTTGAAAAATAATATTGAATGTAACCACGTGTTACAGCGTGGGTCTATGAGATCCCGAACAGAAGAAATGTCAGCTTTCATTTCAAAAGTCAAGATTGCACGATTTGCACTGGCTAAATGAATTGTCATGACACAGATTTTGAGAATGACTTTACTTTATTTTCTACATGTTGTTGAATGTTTGTGAATCAGACATTCTGCAGTCCTGAAGACATGTTGGAGAGGAGGCTCGTGGTCCTGAAAGGCATCCTGGAGAGTGAGGAGGTTTATCTCAGAGAGCTGGAGGCCCTGCTGATGGTAACACACACACACATAACATGAAAACTTGAGGTGCTAACTCATGTTATTCTCTAGGCAAAAACATATTGCAAAATGGGAAACTATCACTGTCAAACTTCCCTTTAGCTGTTCTGTTGTCACCACATAAATATTAGACATGCTTTTTTTTTATCATGAAAGCTAAAGGAATCAGCAAGAGGTTTTTTTTTTTACTTTACCTGAACTTAGGTTTGTTTTGTGTGTTTACTGTATCTGACTATGAGCAGCAGTCACATGCATGTTTTTCAGCCTGTGATCAGTGTCGGGTCAAAAATCACATTCAATGTTTGTTGTTCAGCTTCCTCCTTAAACCAACCTCCACCTGAAATGAGGTTCCCCGTTTTTTCTCAAAACATTGAAACGACTCTTGTGTCTACAGTTTAATATGTAGCCTACCTAATGTTACAGTTAGCAGCAGGTTAGCTTAGCTTAACATAAAGACAAACAACAGGTAGTTTGACTCTGTCCAAAGCTGAGTCAAAGCACAGTCCATGTCACTAATTAACATTTTATATCTCATTTGTGTTTGTTTAAAAAGTACAAACACCAATGTGTAAAACAACAATTTAATGTAACCAGCTTTGTGTCAAGTCCTGCCCCCTACTCACCCTCTTCTGTTTGATTGCCTAACCCTAAACCCTAGTGCACAAATTGTTGGACTAATTCTACAAGCAAAACTCGAAATATTACTGAGAGTTCAACTTCAATAGTGCACAAAATTGTTGGACCAATTCTATTCTCCTTGTATATGCGCCCTTTGGGCTCCATTTTCTGTAGACACAACTAATCCTACCAATGTTATGCTGATGATACGCAGCTGTATCTCCCGTTAAAACCAAGTGACATTAATTCTTTGCAATCCATCTATGACTGTTTCAATGATATTAAGTGCTAGATGGCCAAAAACTTTCTCCAACTTAATGAGAATAATAGACGGAGGTAATCCTATTTGGAATTTTAAGGTTCTTTTAATTGTTTTTAAGGCCTTGCATGGATTGACTCCACCATATAATTTAGACCTCCTCACGCTGTATCGCTCGTCCAGGCACCTTAGATCGTCAAACCAGCTCCTTTTAGCTATTCCACAGGCTCGCCTGTTAACAAAGGGTGATTGTGCCTTTTCGGTAGTGGCCCCAAGGCTGTGGAATAAACTTCACATTTTCATTGGATCATCCCCAGCTACTGAGACCTTCAAGTCTCGTCTTAAAACGCATTTTTATTCTTTGGCCTTCGAGTCAGTCTAGGGACATTCATCCTTAACTGTCCTGGCTGCTTCATCTTTCTTGTTATTGCTGCATGCTTCATAACTGTTGCATCATTTATTATCGTTGTATGCTCCCTTTTTATCCCTTTTTTATTTTCTTATTGTTGTTTTAATTGTATAACTTTTTTACAGCACTTTGTTCAACAGTGGTTGTTTTTAAATGTGCTTTATAAATAAATTGACTTGACTTGAAATTGACTTGAATCCTAAAAAATTATGCAACCAGTACTGTAACTTCCTGGGGTCTCTGCTGAGAGCGCTATCAATAATCTTATTGAATCTTACAGGCAAGAAAACGAAAGTCGGTGAGAGCATGAAGATGCTCAGGTTGATCAGATTAAAGTAGATCCTTTCTTTAATCTAGTCCTACTTCTGAAGGGTAGAAATAGATTTAGGGCTGAGAGTGTAAATTGCTTCTTTCTCTTCTATTCACAGCCACAGCAACTCCATGTTTCCTCATTCTTACAACTCATTGAACCAAAAAAAAAAAAAGGAAACACATGGATGTGAGAAATGAATCAGAAAGTTGATGTCTGGGAACGCAGCGTCTTGTCTGTGCTGTTGTCCCTTCAGTAGTACGCATGTAGCACTGTGTGGGTGTATTTACCCCTCGTGCAGACGTGCTGTTTACACTTTCTGTTATTTAGCAGTGGTCTGGGCGTATGTGTCAAAGTTGAGTGGCTGGAGAGGAAGTGTGAACTGTGCATCGGTTCACACATTCTTCTTTTTCTCGTCTCAACGACGCCTGTTTTATTTTATCTACATCTTTAACACACCAGCTTGTTCTTCTCACCCATACTGATTAGCCTTTAGCCTCTCTGCTTGTACAGCCCAATTACTTGACTGTAACTGTACTGACAGGATTAACTCAGTATTTGTGTGTTTGTGTGTGTGTGTGTGTGTGTACCTTTTCTTGTCTAGCCCATGAAGGCGCTGTGGGCCTCAGCCGGGACCTCCCAGCCAGTTCTGTCCAGTCGGCAGGTCCAGACTGTTTTCTACCAGGTGCCTGAGATCAGAGACATGCACCAAATTTTCCACTCTGGCCTGAAGGCCCGTCTGAGCGCTCACTGTCAGACCGAGCCCAGCCCTGGTGAGGAGAGAAAAATGAGCCTCACAGGCTTTGAGCTCATGGTGGGAGACCTGTTTCTGAAAATGGTAGGTTCTCTAATGTGTCAAGACCAACTTTTAGTGCTTGCATCCTGCGTCAGGCTTTAATTAAGAATCTTTTAATAAACGGTGGCAAAGAAGGATTCCCACATGAGTCAGTGACAAAAGGAGAAACAGAGGGAAGCTGTTCAATGAGTGACAAGACGCCATGACATAAGGTTTTAGACCACGTTGTAACTGTGAGGTTGCTTCCTCTTTTTAAAATATCTATAAGCACGCCACCATTACCCTCCCGATGAGGAAGTGCACCAAGCTTGAAACACATTTTGCTCTTTGTGCCTTTAAACCTTTTAAAGTCAATGTATGCTCTACGGAGCATTTCAGGGTCTTTCAGCTCATTGTTTTGGTTTTACAGCCTGCAATTTTACTGTTTTGGTTCACTCACAAAGTTCTCGTCAACCTCATTTTCAGCTGCAGCAGGCAGTCTGTCCAGCTCCAGACAAAAGACCGACAAAGTTGGCAACTGGCTGGTGAACATACTGGATGACAGCTTATAAAACACCGGTGCTAGGATAGTACTCTTGATTGGTCTCTAGATTAGTGTGTGTGTGTGTGTGTGTGTGTGTGTATGTATGTAAAGGGGGTTAAAGGTCCAGTATGTAATATGTAGGAGGATCTATTGACAGAAATGCAATAAAATATCCCTAACTATCTTTTAAGTGGCGTATAAAGACCTTACATAATGAACTGTTATGTTTTTATTACCTTAGAATGAGCCATTTATATCTACATACACTGCGGGTCCTCTTACATGGACGTCACCATGTTACTCCGCCATGTTTCTACAGTAGCCCAAAAGGACAAAAGTCTCTAGAGAGTGCGTTTCATCACTACATTGAATAAGTACGAAGAAGAAGAAGAATTAATGTTAGTAATAGTAGCTGTTGACTGGTTTATTAGAAGTAAGAAAAGAAGAGAAATTTGGACAAATGGAGGACCACATGTATTATTTAGCACAAGAGCCGACAGAGCGTGATTTTGTGATTGTGCCCCCTCCCCCCTCCATCCATCTATCCGTTATGTTGTCTTTGCAGGTAAACCAGATCGGCCTGTATGGCGGTTTCATTGCAAACTACGAGGAAGCTGTTGATGTTGTTCGCAAGTGCACACACTCAGACCCTCGTTTCCGAACCCTGGCCGAGGTACTACAAACTCTGCGCTACCACAGGAACACGCACTGTACTGTAACTAGCTGTGTACAATGTTATTCTCACCAGGCACACTTTATCTCTCGCTTTTCCAGAGCATGATGTCTAACAATGGCTCAGACAAAACACGCACCAAATACACCTTTGAAGGTACAATACTCTAAGTGAGTGGATTTGTTTTTGTAATAACTTTGAGTTTTAACTGTGTCTGACTGCTGTCTTTGGTTTTTACAGCTCTACTATACAAGCCTTTGGACAGAGTAACCAAGACCACACTAGTGCTGCTTGTGAGATAATTCATCAAATCCTAATAACTCCAACATCACCTCTCTAGCAGTCACTGTTTTCCTCTGATAGCACTCATCTTTCTTTTGCATGATGAATACATTATTTCTCATGTGGTGGAATTGGAGCACAGATGGCGATGACTTATTTTCTGACTAAGCAACCTCTCTGTGGTGTTGTAGGACCTCTTGAAGACGACTCCAGAGGATCACAGAGATTACGCAGCCTTACAAGAAGCTCTGAGATTGTCTCGCAGCTTCCTGTCTGGTATCAACGAGAGTTCACAGTGCAAACGGGAGGTCACGCTCAGTCACGGCATGGTGAGGCTTACGCTGTACAAAATCTGGCCAAGATAGACATGGATAAGTGTTGAATTGCATGTGCATATACACATATGTATATATGCAGGGGTGTTGGACTGGTGGGGGGGACTGAGTATACCATGCCCTCATGTGTGGAGGGCCCACAAAGATACTAGAACGAATTGCTGTGGATGTTGGGAGGGGCCCATAGAGAATGCTTATGTACAGGGCCTAGATGTACGACACCCCTGTATGTATGCATGTATATATTATGTATATACTGTATGTGTGTGTGTGTGTATATATATATATACAAAGATATATGTGTATATATGTATACTGTCTGTATATGAGTATATAATTGTATTTCTATGTGTATGTTTATGTGTTACTTCAGAGACGTCAGCTGATGCGTGACGGCTTTGTGGTGGATGGGAGTGAAGGGGAACGCAGGCTGCGTCACCTCTTCCTTTACACCGACCTCCTGCTGTGCACCAGATTCAAACATGCAAGCAGAGGGTGAGTGTAGCGAGACAACCCCCGGGGCTTATGGGAAATGTGGTCTACATTTTGAGAGACCACACAGCATGTATTTGTCATATTCACGTCCTGAATGATGACGTTTAAGCGTTGCCTTTGAGTAAACTGTGTCTTTGTCTGCATTTGCTTGTTTCTTCCAGGAAGCAGGACCAGTATAGGTTCTGCTGGTATGTGCCTCTTGCTGGTCTCAAACTTCGCTGGGTTGCAGAGCAGGAACGTTCACCAGTTACACACCTTCGTATACACACCATCAGAACCAAGATGTACCTACTCCGACAACAGCTACGGCAACAAGCAGTATGTTTGTGCGAAAATGACACAATTACAGAGAGAAGAGTTCTGGCCAGTGTTTTTTCAACAGACGAGTGAAATACAATGTGTTTGTGTAAAGACAGGGTCCAGGCTCATGGCTTTGTCAGCTCGTAGCAGGAAGAAACTGGAGCAACTTGAGCTGATGCTGCTCACACACTCCCCTGTTTACAGACTGGAGCTGCACAGCCCCAGTGGCAAGGTACACACACACACACACACACACACACACACACACACACACACACACACACACACACACACACACACACACACACACACACAAACAAATACTGAGTTAATCCTGTCAGTACAGTTACAGTCTTGAATAATAGCTGATGAAAATGGAAAAGCAATGTGCTTTGACTCTTTGCAGAGTCACACTCTCCTCCTCTCCTCCCTGTATGAACTTGAAGAATGGAGAGAAGCCATACACAAACTCACCACAGACAGTAAGTCCACAGCTTTTGGCCAATGTCATGGCGTCATGCTGCAGAATACACTTAATTTAGCTGGACATTTATTAAAGCACAATATGCTGGGATTATTCTCAGATTTCGAGTAAAAGGACACTAATACTTATTAACAGAAATGTGAATTCAAGATCAGTCTGTAAGGGAGCAACAGTGCGAAGGCTTCAACACCATGCTGGTTTCTGATGATATGATAATTAAGAGGGGAGATGGTGTGACAATGTACAGCAGCTGCAACAAAACCTTCTTCTAAGGTCACGTAGGGTAGTGCTGCGTTATTTCAGTGTGCAGAATGGTTCTTTACTTCATACACTAACAGGAAACGATTGATTCAGAAAGAAGTATGCTCAGAGGCAGATATAGGAGCAGCTTTTCTGGAACATTTGATCATCCCTGTCTTTCTTTCCGGCGCATATCAGCCTCTCCCACCAAACCAACAAGTAGGTGTGGCAGCAGAAGCAACTGGTTGTCGTGCAAAACCTCATCCCAAGACGAGAGTCTTGCTAAGACGCTGGTCCCTATTGCTTCTGGCTCATATTCTCTTAGCGGCCTAGGGCAGAGCGCAACTGGCTTTAGGGGCAGCTGCGACAATGTCCAACAGCAGGATGAGAGGCTAGTACACCACTGTCCCCCTCAAAAGTTATTCTCCACTGTTTTTCATCATGCCTCTTTGCCACTCGTTCATACAAGTGATGTGGCATTGAACAAAATCAGAAGCTCCGTGTGGAGCTGTTGTTGGCAAAGGAGGGATGGGTGGTTTTTTAATTGCTGATGGTTGTTTCTCTGCCATTGTGTTTGCAAAACTTCTGAAGCCCGCGCTGACAATTATGGGTGCTTCTCAATTCCCTTTGTTGCATCCACGTGTCACTCACTTGCGTACATTTGATATAAACACTCAGGAATGATCAGCTTCACATGTGACTGAATGGAAATGACGATAAATGATGTGAAAAGTGTTTTCTTGCTGACAGACTCTCTTGACTCTCTCTGACTTTAATTGTCTCCATGATAAAAGTTAATGAGAGAAATAACAGATCATGAAAAGAAAAATCTTTCCAATAAATGCAGCAAGTTGTTTGTGATCCATTCGTTGTTCTGACCTGCAGTGAACACAGATTTTAACTAGATGGCGAATCAGAAAACAAGTCAAGGGGGCTGTGCAGGGTGTGCAGTGATTGACACTGCGTTAAAGACTGGCTTTGATTGGTTGTTTATACCCAGGAGCTGTGTATTCTTTCAAATGGCGTTAGGAGGAGCATGAGGAGCCGGAGGAACCTGCTTTTGCTTTTTACAGCTTATCTGTCTCATGTAATACTGTCAGAATGTAGTGACGGTTTCAGTAATTGTGAGTAAAAGAAGGACTTTCTGCAGTTTTACGTCTAATGCGTTGTTTTTTGAATGAATTACTGTGGTTCTGCGAGCTGACTGGCATCTATAACTTGCTTTGTGTTGTTTCTCAGACATCGAAACCGTCCCCCCAGACCTGCTCACCCTCACCAGCGCATGTGTGAAACTGAGAATGACCCAGCAGCCACCACTACACAGCACAAACGCTGGTACAATCGCCATCTCTGTCTCCCTCTGCCCTCTTTACCTCATCACATCCTGCATCTGAAACACAAGACAAACCTCAAACCTTTTCTGCACTTTCATTTTGTCTTTCTCATCTTGCTCAGTTTCACTTTTGTTCAGGGCGTTTAAATCCCGTGATCACAGGATATTTTTGTCTCTGTCTCTCACCAGTAGAGCACGAGCAGTCGTTGTGTGGGACTCTGAGTGTGGCGATCCACTCTGCCTACGGCCTGCAGCAACCAGCCTGTATGTTTACATGTTCATTTTTTTATTACAATAAATAACCAATGAACCAAAAATGATAGAAATCTAAATTTGCCTCCAACTGAAGAAAAAAATAAAGGTTGTCAGGACCTAATAGACCTTGGTAGGTCTATCTAAATGACGAACTACAGGTCTCTTAAGTTCACTTAACTGTTGGCTCTCTTTCTTTTTAAGGTGTGTATGTGTGTGTGGAAGTGGATGGCTATGAGTTTTACGATAAACAAGCCCAGACGCACTCTTCAGTCCACAGCTTCAACCCACACTGGGACCAGGTTAGAGTAAAGCTGTTTCTCACAAAATAATTGAATGCATATTGGTCTTTAAACTTGAATAAAGGGGAGTTAAAACTAAAAACTGTAGAAAACCAAACCTATTTTTTTTTTAAGTGAAAGCCGCTGCCTCCTTTTATTGTCATGTAGGCAGGTGATTTATCAGCCAGTCCAGGGGTGGTGAATGACTTCTTCATGTCTAGACAGCATCCGACATGATGTCAGGCTTCAGTTCTACTCGCAGAGGATTAAAAAGTCAGCTCTGCGGCCAGATCAGGCAACGCTTTAAACATGATCAGTGGCAGTAAAATCTACACTAAATCCAACTGGTAGCCAGGATCAAAAGGCTTAAAATAAGACATGAATGCTCCTATTGTGGCGTCAGGACACTGCTGTCGCTGTCAGTGTTAACACCACCTTCTTTCTGTCGAACAGGAGCTGTCTTTCCAGGTGGATGGGGCTCAGGACCTGAGGGTGCTCTGTGTGAGTCAGTCTGATAGACAGGGTGATACTGTCCTGGGCAAAGCTTCTATAAAGGTATGAAGACGGACTAAGCTTGTCATTACATACAGCACAGAAGTGTGACAATGACAATGAACTACAAAGAAATAAAGAATTAAAGCATACAAATCTACAAAATTAATGCTGTAATAATCAATATTTTTAGATAAAAAATGGGTTGAATGCGATGTGAAAGGCATCACACATAGTGACCCGAGTGCAGTTCCCCTCAGCTCTACTGAAACTTTCAGTGTCCCATAGCTTACTGTTTTGGTTTTATGGCCCATGACTTAGCTGTTTTGGCTCACTCTCACCCTCTTTTGTTTTCAACCGCAGCAGGCAGCTAAACAGACTATGCTACAGATAAAGTGACTAGCTGGTGAACATGGTTGAGAATTAAGTAGCTAAAGATATTTCCATCAGGAGTTGGTGGACCTAAAAAGTAGAGTGAACACTGGACTAACATTCGTGAGGTGGCCAGAAACGCGGCTCCAAATAAATGCTGCTCCGTATCTGCTGGATGCATGCGTAGGCAACTGTAAATATAAATGTATCGTAAACTATTTAAGGTTTTACTGTATTGTGCTAGCCACTCCGGCCACCAAACACTAAACAACCCCCTTTATCCCTCTCCCCCTCAATCCTTCCATCATAAGTGCTCCTCGTTATTTGAATAAACTGCATTTTTATACCTCACACTGGCGTGGTCTGTTAGTGAATGCTGCTTTAAGTAGTATTTCAAGTATTACAAATATATAAAAGAATACAAATACAATACTGCCTGCTGTTCATATGTATTGCCTGTACAAAGTTAGAGGTCAGTGGTGAAAGAAAAGCCCATTCACTGCACAAAACATTTTATATTTCTTAGATTCATAATACAATTTGTTACAGTTTCTGAACATCTGTCTGTTTTCTAATGTTTTGTATTTGCCCATCAGTTGCTATCTAAAAGCCTGAATACGCGATGGAGGAGACAGACTTTACATCTTGGCCAGGTGGAGGTGACCCTCTCCCTGAAGTACTGTCCGCACCCGCTTGAACCACCGAGATCTGTAGTCCAACAACAGCCTGTCTTCTGCGTCCCCATCAAAACTGTGGCCCAGTAAGTCCCCGCCAGTCTTTGGAAAGTTTTTTCGTATGAGCTCACGGGGGTGTCTAAGAGGCCTGAAACGGAAAGCTGCAGCTCAGTCCAGGGTTTTATTTCCCTTGTGCTCTTTTGTTTCATGTTAGTTTGTTTTGTGGGAAGAGTTGGCTGAGGAGAAGCAGAAGTGTGGCAAGAGTGGAATCTGAAATGAAGTGAAATATCTGAGGTGGGGTTTTTTAATTTATTTATTTTTATTCGTATTACTTTCAATTCTCTGTCAGACAGGAGGGAGTGCTTGTCCCCCATGTGGTGCGCTGCTGCGTGGAGGAGGTGGAGAGGAGAGGCATGGAGGAAGTGGGCATCTACAGGATTTCAGGAACCACCAGTGACATCAACACGCTCAAGACGGCATTCAACAGCAGTAAGGAAGCGTTTCTGTAGCCATGTGCTTTTATGTTGCGAGAGTGTGATTCAGACAGGCCAGGAGTTTCACAACTTGAAAACTGAAACTGCTGTTAAACACATTACACAACTCTTTTCTCTCTTTAGGACTTGTTGTCTGCAGTTTTCTGCAGTTTTATCCAGTTTCGTTATTATATAATAATATATTTTGTTATCCAAAAAAGCACTTGTTGATTCCAACTAGACTGAGAGTCTACAGCCATGCAAGCAGTTCTGCGACACACACACACACAGCAGTGCTTTGAGCTAAATGCTAACAGCCTGCCAACATGCGCGCAATGATAATGATAATTGATATTAAGCATGTATAATGTTTACCATCTGAGTTTAGTGTGTAAACATGCTAACATTTAATTAGTACTAAACACAAATTACAATTATATTTATCTTTGTTAGAACAAAGACATCACTCTGAAGTTTGTTAGCAAATTGTCCAATGTCAAAATCATGTCTGAGAAGAGATGAGGAGTTTGAACTGAGCCATGTTGGTTTATGAAAAGCTGACTTTTCCGAATGAAACATCACTTTATTTTGGCTTTTTGGATCGTTCATGTTTGATGATTGTTTGATTGTTTATAGTCGCTGTAAAGAAAAACAAAAAAACCCCTCTGACTCATAATTTCAGCTGCACACTCAACACTATGACGAGATGTTTTCTCGTGCTTGTAAGGAAGGAAGTGTGTGTGCCAAAAGAAGCTACAGTAATACTGATCGTAACCATCGTGTGTCGTCCCCGTCACTCAGATCTGCGTGAAGCAGTGACCAGGCTGAGGAGTGCTGAAGTAAACGCCGTCTCCGGTGTTCTCAAACTGTACTTCAGAGAGTTGCCTGAGCCTCTTATACCCACAGAGCTGTTTCAGAGCCTCGCCAGGACGCTGGGTAAGACAGACAACACGTGACAAACCATGTCCTTGTTTATTTTTATTCATTCAAAGCATTTTGCACCATGGACACAAAGCTTTACACTCTGCTTCCTACTGATGATTTTAATGATATGAACAGTAGTTAATTTTCAGCTTGTCTTTACAGTAAAACAGCTCTAACTGACTCTGGTGTTATTTTTACGATTTCATGAGCTTCTTTAATGATAAAATTCTAGCTATTAGAGACAAAATTCACCAAGACCTGCCCTCAACTGGCACCTTAGAAACAGCTGTAGAACCAGATACATGTTTAGACTGTTTTGCTTCCCTCAATCTTTACCAACTAACTTCAATAATTTCTTCATCTAAACCATCAACCTGCCTCTTAGACCCCATCCCGACTAGGCTGCTTAAAGATGTTTTACCCTTAGTCAGCACCTCTATACTAGATATGATCAATCTATCTTTATCAACAGTCTATGTACCACAGTACTTTAAAGTAGCTGTAATTAAACCTCTTCTGAAAAAGCCCAAACTTGATCTGGATGTTTTAGCCAACTATAGACCTATATCTAAACTTCCATTTCTCTCTAAGGTTCTGGAGAAAGCAGTTGCTAAACAGCTGTGTGACTTTCTACAGAGCAATAGTTTATTTGAGGATTTTCAGTCAGGATTTAGAGCTCATCATAGCACAGAGACAGCACTGGTGAAAATTACTAACGACCTCCTTATTGCATCAGACAAAGGACTTGTCTCTGTACTGGTTTTATTAGATCTTAGTGCTGCATTTGATACCATTGACCATCAGAATCTATTGCAGAGACTGGAATATTTCATTGGCATTAAAGGAATCGCTCTAAGCTGGTTTAAGTCCTATTTATCAGATCGATTTCAGTTTGTACATGTTAACGATGAGTCCTCCATGCATGCCAAAGTTACTCATGGAGTTCCTCAAGG
>NC_060161.1:21995603-21997253 GCF_021292245.1 Micropterus dolomieu | reverse complement strand
ATCTTCCAGACTTCTCCCTTTTAACAACACAACACCAGTCTACACTTTTTCCTCTGTAGGTTATAGTCCTCATTACTGATCATGTCAAACCGTGGGCTTGTTCAAAACATCCGCAACCCTCCTCAACCCCCAGCACCGGTACTAGGTGAGATCCGCTGACAGTAAGAATCACACACGTTCATGTGTGTTCTGTCATTGTTTGATTTTTGCTCAGGTCATGTACAGAAAATAGGCTGATGGTGTCTCTTAATAAATATGTTCTTTCTTCTTGCAGGATCTTCAAAGCTGTTTGTTTGTGTCATGCCCATTGCTCAGATTGTGATTGGTGAGTGAGTGATGCACATTTACGGACATTTCTTTCGTGTTGTTTGAATGAAATCTCTGCAGCAGTAAAGCAGTGGTTTCACTGAAGTGTTCTGAATGTGGATCCTGAAAATTGTGAAAGTATGGCACGACTAATCTCTTCCTCCCGTGTCCAACAGGTGCACTACACCTGAATGACTGTCCGCGGCAGCCCTACATCCCCATCTATTTGATAGTGGCGGGAGCTTTTGGCCTGGTGCTGGCGCTGCTCTCCTGCCTGCCCTGCGCCCAGGAGCACAAAGACGGCACCGCCAACCCACTCAGTCAAGTCTGCATGGCCTGGAACTCGTTGACATCTTGCTTCCTCTTCTGCTGGTTTATTGCTGGTGAGTTTAAACAGTGGTATGGTGATTAATGAGCCCACAGAGGGGAATCCTGACTACGGCTGGCTTCTGAACTCCAATATTTGTATACCACTGACAGAATTGCTCTGATATTAACGAGTTTCTGAAAATGCCTTGTCATTTGGGACCAAACATGATGGTCACACCATTGAATTAACGCCTCTAAATCAGTTTCAGCTACCTAATTAACTGGAAATGAAGGTTATGTAACTTCTGGTAAGCATAGGAACAAAACTTGGAAAACAGGCCATGTGATATCTCGAATTTCCTTGGAAACGTCAACCAATACAGTGATTTTCACAAGGCCTACTGGTTTTGTCTGAGGTGTAAGTCCGGAGTTAAGAAAATAATGGACTCGTGTTGAGTAATAGCAGGCATTATTTCTTAAGTGTACATACCCTCCCACGCAGAGTGCTCCAGGCAGCAACTCATCTAGCTGTCCCAGGAGAATCAACACACTGTAGTAACATGTATGAACAAGTAGATGTCCATCTACAGTGGGTACGGAAAGTATTCAGACCCCTTTAAATTTTTCACTCTTTGTTTCATTGCAGCCATTTTCCAAAAATCAAAAAAGTTAATTTTATTTCTCAGTAATGTACACTCAGCACCCCATCTTGACAGAAAAAAACAGAAATGTAGAAATTTTTGCAAATTTATTAAAAAAGAAAAACTGAAATATCACATGGTCATAAGTATTCAGACCCTTTGCTCAGTATTTAGTAGAAGCACCCTTTTGATCTAATACAGCCATGAGTCGTTTTGCGAAAGATGCAACAAGTTTTTCACATCTGGATTTGGGTATCCTCTGCCATTCCTCCTTGCAGATCCTCTCCAGTTCTGTCAGGTTGGATGGTAAACGTTGGTGGACAGCCATTTTCAGGTCTCTCCAGAGATGCTCAATTGGGTTTAAGTCAGGGCTCTGGCTGGGCCATTCAAGAAC
>NC_060161.1:21992399-21995503 GCF_021292245.1 Micropterus dolomieu | reverse complement strand
TGACCTCATGATTCTCATTTGCTCTGACATGCACTGTGAGCTGTAAGGTCTTATATAGACAGGTGTGTGGCTTTCCTAATCAAGTCCAATCAGTATAATCAAACACAGCTGGACTCAAATGAAGGTGTAGAACCATCTCAAGGATGATCAGAAGAAATAGACAGCACCTGAGTTAAATATGAGTGTCAGAGCAAAGGGTCTGAATACTTATGACCATGTGATATTTCAGTATTTCTTTTTTAATAAATTTGCAAAAATTTCTACATTTCTGTTTTTTTCTGTCAAGATGGGGTGCTGAGTGTACATTACTGAGAAATAAAATGAACTTTTTTGATTTTTGGAAAATGGCTGCAATGAAACAAAGAGTGAAAAATTTAAAGGGGTCTGAATACTTTCCGTACCCACTGTATTTCTGCTAGAGATTCACACAGCTGCACACAAACCCCTTAGGTGAACATGTAAAATGAATTATTTGTTAAAGTCTAGTCTCAGTGAGGCTATGCCGAAACCTCTTTAGGTCATGTGATAAAGTGAGGAAAAACAGCCTCCAGTCCTCTAAACAGCTTTGGTAGCCAGTCCAAATAAGTTTATTTTACATTTAATACATACTTTGAGCTGACTTTCACTTGAAATTCTGCCTCACATTAAATACATGACACTGCTGGGGCCTCTGTCTCCCCTTATTTCCTGTCATCTGTCTTCTACCAGCTGTCAAGCATAAAGTGGCCAACATTAATGGGGCTGCACAATTTATTAGTCAGTTAGATTAGTATAGATGTTTCATGGGGTAAAATAATATCTGTGAATCAGATTATTTGGCTTTAAATCTTTGATTCATTCATTGCTGGCATAAAACCCAAATCTGTAATTGAAGATGTGAATCTGAATATTTATTTTCTTGAGTTTCTTCTTTTCTCCAGGTAATGTGTGGATCTACTCGATTTATCAGCCCAACTACAACAAAAATACAACAAATGTGGACCCCTACTGCGATAAGACCGTCTACCTGTTTGCCTTCTGGACCACCACTTTGGTCTACATCCTGTTGGGCCTGTTTATGGTGGGCGGCTGCTGTTTCCTCCTCTGCTGCTTCATATGTGGCAAAGATGACTCCAACGCTGACAACAATGTCTAGGGACAAACGAATGAGGAGACAAGGTGCATCTCATTGGGGATGCACACACCGAGTTACTGCTGTAGCGTTCTGTTGCATATGTAACTTTAACATCTGAGAAATGCTCTAAAAGCTATGGGGACAAACAGCAGCACAGGTCATAAATACTGCGCTAAAACGAAGTTTGACCTATGGTTGACCTTTTTATGTTTTAGCCTCAAGAGTATGGGAATAACATTAGAGGGAACTTTCTTCATTAAATTTACTCTCATTAAGTCTCAAGTTAATGTTAATAGCACTAGACTAATATGCCTTTTTTTAACACTTATCATGTCTCGTAGTAGCACTTGTAGTTGCACCGCCTTAATTTTGTCTGCCCCAGTTGATACACACTTCGCTCCTGAGATGCTGCAGATTTTAACACTGAATATAAATAATGTCTGTAAGTTGGACATTCTCAATGCTGTGCCTTTTCTACCTCAGCAGTAGCTGCATTACCTTCTGTTTGTGGGGATCTTCTTGAACCTTCACTGCCTTTCTAAAAGATATATGACATGTAATGTTTACAATGTTGAGCCAAGAATAAGGCTTGATGCAGAGTAAATGATAAAATGTCTGAATTCATTTTGCCTTGTTTTTTATTTTAATGCTCATGTAAGAAGCTGCTCTATAAAACATCCTCAAGTTAGACTAATTTAAGTAATCATACGACACATGTTCTCCATCATGCACTTCAGTAGACAATGATTTCTCATACTGTATGTCATACTTACTTAATGCGGTGGGTTGTTTCCAGGGGGAAGCAACATTTATTTATATATATATATATATATATATATATATATTTATTTATATATACACTAAATGTTAAGGTTACATGCAGTATATTACCATGAAACAATCAAATATATGTTTAATTTTGTCATCTCAATCATCAATTAAAAGAGAGAGAAACTTGTGAAAAAAGAGAGAGAGAGAAATGTGTTATATGGGAACTCTGTAGAAAAAGAAAATATGTTGCTGTTAAGCAATCAGATCTGAGCTAAGGCTGTTTGACCACAAGACATGCATTACCTCACGTATAACACTTTCAATTCAATTCAATTCAATTTTATTTATATAGCGCCAAATCACAACAACAGTTATCTCACAGCGCTTTTCATAAAAGAGCAGGTCTAGACCGTACTCTATGATGCTATTTACAGAAGCCCAACAGTTCCCACCAAGAGCAAGCACTAGGCGACAGAGGCAAGGAAAAACTTCCTTTTAAGAGGCAGAAACCTCGAGCAGAACCATGGCTCAGGGTGGGCGGCCATCTGCCTCGACCGGTTGGGGGTGAGAGAGAGAGAGAGAGAGAGAGGCAGCCTACACAATATACACACAGAGGTACAGACAGTGAAGGTGATGTTGCTATAGACTAAATGAAAAATGGTACAGATATTTATAATAGTCTTAATGGTAACAATGGTAATGTTAATGATTATAATAACAATAATAACAATAAGACTAGCAAGAATAGTCATTGCAGCAGAGGGTGTCGAGCAGGAACACGGGAGCAGCAGGTGACCTGCAACTACAGATCCAGACTCCACAGCTCCAGAGCCAGAAAACCCGCAGGAAGTGATAGGAGGAGAGAGGAGAGGGACGAGAAAGCACAAGACTACCAGAAAGGGGAGAAGTTGTGTTAGTAACATGCAATAATGGGATGAGGTTGCATACAGAGGGAGAGAAAGTAGAGGAGAGAGGAGCTCAGTGCATCATAGGAAATCCCCCGGCAGTCTAGGCCTATAGCAGCATAACTAAGGGATGGTTCAGGACTACCTGAGCCATCCCTAACTATAAGCTTTATCAAAGAGGAAAGTCTTAAGCCTACTCTTAAATGTGGAGATGGTGTCTGCCTCCTGAACCCAAACTGGAACCTCGTTCCACAGGAGAGGAGCTTGATAGCTGAACGCTCTGGCTCCGAGTCTACTTTCGGAGACTCTAGGAA
>NC_060161.1:21988462-21992299 GCF_021292245.1 Micropterus dolomieu | reverse complement strand
AGAAAGCACAAGACTACGAGAAAGGGGAGAAGTTGTGTTAGTAACATGCAATAATGGGATGAGGTTGCATACAGAGGGAGAGAAAGTAGAGGAGAGAGGAGCTCAGTGCATCATAGGAAATCCCCCGGCAGTCTAGGCCTATAGCAGCATAACTAAGGGATGGTTCAGGACTACCTGAGCCATCCCTAACTATAAGCTTTATCAAAGAGGAAAGTCTTAAGCCTACTCTTAAATGTGGAGATGGTGTCTGCCTCCTGAACCCAAACTGGAACCTCGTTCCACAGGAGAGGAGCTTGATAGCTGAACGCTCTGGCTCCGAGTCTACTTTCGGAGACTCTAGGAACCACAAGTAACACAACCACTTAGGTCATATTAAGATTGAGAGCAATAAGGGGAAGTTGTCTGTTCATGAAACCAACATGTAGCAGTTCTCACCCAATAATGGGGAAATCATTATGTAGTCTTAAGGCATTGTCTGGGACTAGCTTGGAAACACAGGAACTGTGATGAACTCCTCCGAGTAAGACAGGTTAAAGCTGGCGTTGTCGAAACCTGGAAACTTCTGTTCAGTAGATTTTAAAGCAAGTTTATTTGTATAGCACCTTTCAACAACAAGGCATTTCAAAGTGCTTTACACAAAATATAAAAGCAACAGGAAGGTATACATGAACAATCTTTTTCTGCTTGTGCAGAATTTACTGCCCTTTTGTCAACTTTTACAGAAATTAACTGTATTTGTTCCTGTGATTTTTAGCTGTGTTATTGTTACCATTCTTGCTGACGACATTTCCAAGGAAGTAGGCTACATTTTCATTTTTCGGGCTACGTCAGAGGAGCTATTTCACCACTACATTCTGAATGAAGAGCTCTTATTGTGAAATGTCATCCTTGGCAGTTTTGAGTGTACGGACTGGACCTGTGCTGTTGAAAGACCTGACATAATGAGACATTTCTAACTACATACACCACGGGTCCTCTTACATGGAAGTCGCCATGTCGTGCAGCCATGTTTCTACAGTAGCCCAAATGGACAAACTACTCTACGGAGTGTGTTTCGTCATTACATTGAATACATAGGAACAAGAAGAACAAGTAACATTAATAGTAGTCGTATTAGACTGGTTTGTTATAAGAAAAAAGTATGGTGTGTAATATGGTTAGTTGCTGTCCTTGTAGAGTGAACTAGATGTCTGTGTGATGTTTATATGCTCTGATATTTCTCTCCAAAGTGCGCTCACTGTGCAACAAACTGGACTTCGTGGGGAAAGACAGACTTTTATTATTCTTTTGTTCTGTGCTTCACGGAGACGTGGCAGTGTGGATTGATACCGGACTCCGCAGAGTACAAAGCGGACCGCGACACAGAGCTCTCTGGCAAAACAAAAGGTGGAGGTGTTTTTATATCAATAACGGCTGGTGTACCGACGTGACAGTGATCCAGCAGCTATGTTTACGTGTACGACTCACAGTGCATGCTGGTCAACCGGATACTGTGTGTGGAGCAGACAAACCCGGACTCCCTTGTTATTGTTCTTGGTGACTTTAACAAAGGAAACCTCAGCTAAGTACTCCCAAAATACAGACAGTTTATAAAGTGTCTAACCAGAGAGGGGAACACTTTGGATCACTGCTACACCACAGTAAGCAGTGCCTATCACGCCGTCACAAGCGCTCCACTGGGACACTCTGATCACGTCATGGTCCACATGAATTCAGCTTACATACAGAAACTAGAACTCTATAAATCTGTGGTGAGGACGTCTAAGCAGTGGACCAGTGAAGCTCTTGGATGAGTTTACTGATGCTGTGATGTCCTACTTCAGCTTCTGTGAGGACAGCTGTATACCAACACAGACCAGGGTGAGTTATAACAATGACAAACCCTGGTTCACAGCTAAACTCAAACAAAAAGGAGGAGGCATTTAGGAATGTGGACAGGGTGCAGGGTGTTAAAGTACAGATTTAGCAAGGAGGTGCGAGAAGCTAAACGACTGTACACAGGCTGAAGAACCAGTTCTCTGCAAATGACGCCACTTCTGTCTGGAGGGGGTTCAGACAGATCACAAACTATAAACCCAAAGCTCCCCACTCCATCAACGACGCTCACCTGGCAAATGAGCTGAACCAGTTCTACTGCCGCTTTGAGAGTCAATTAGACACCATCCCCCGTGACCCCTCCGCTCAGCTTCAGGCGCAGTCCACCATCTCCTCCCCCCTCTCCTCAGAGTTGGCAAGCTCCACCCCCTCCCCTCCTCTCTCCCTCACAGAGAGGGAAGTCAACGGTCTTTTCAGGAGGAAGAAACCCCGCAAAGCAGCTGGGCCGGACTCTGTCTCCCCATCCACCCTGAAGCACTGTGCTGATCAGCTGTCTCCGGTGTTCACAGACATTTTTAACACCTCAATGAAGTCATGCCATGTGCCAGCCTGCTTCAAAGCCTCCACTATCATCCCTGTCCCCAAGAAACCAAGGACCACAAGACTAAACAACTTCAGACCCGTCGCCCTGACCTCTGTGGTAATGAAGTCCTTTGAGCGCCTTGTGTTGTCCAACCTTACATCCATCACAGACCCACTCCTGGACCCCCTGCAGTTCGCCTACAGAGCCAACAGGTCTGTAGATGATGCAGTAAACATGGCCCTTCACTACATTCTCCAGAACCTGGACTCCCCAGGAACCTACGCCAGGATCCTGTTTGTGGATTTCAGCTCTGCTTTCAAAACCATCATCTCAGCTCTGCTGCAGGACAAGCTCTTTCAGCTGAACGTGCCTGACTCCACCTGCAGGTGGATCACAGACTTCCTGACGGACAGGAAGCAGCATGTAGGAAGCATCACCTCCCTCACCAAAAAGGCCCAGCAGAGGATGTCCTTCCTGCGGCAGCTGAAGAAGTTCAGCCTGCCAAAGTCAGGGATAGTACACTTCTACACTGCCATCATTGAGTCCATCCTCACCTCCTCCATCACCATCTGGTACGCTGCTGCAACCGCCAGGGACAAGGGCAGGCTGCAGCGTATCATTTGCTCTGCAGAGAAGGTGATTGGCTGCAATCTTTAGTCTCTTTAGGACCTGTACTCCTCCAGGTCTCTGCGGCGAACAGGAAATATTGCAAGAGGCTGCGGTCCATCAGGACCAAAACCTATCGCCACAAAAGTGGCTTCTACCCATCTGCAGCTAGCCTCATCAACAAGGCCCAGGTCCCCCACTGACACTCCCCCCTTTCAAATAACGCAAATGTCTCTGCACATGTAAATATTATTTCATTTCATATCATGCACAAACCTGTCACATTGCACATATTTGTTGTGTATTGTATATTTATGTACACAATATCCTCTTCTGTTGAAATACGTCTGCACAACACAAACCAGAGTAATGCATGTAAATATCTGCCACATTGTTCCTTCTCTCGACTGTCCCTTGGGATTACAACATTAGTCCAACATCGTCGAGCCTGCTAGCCACATTAGATGCGCAATATGCTAACGTCAAGTTAGCTAACCTTTAAAATAAACAGTAAAACAACACAAAACACGGCAACACTTACAGCTTCCAAGTTTGAAGTGGGGTCATCTACAGGCCATGGAGATATGTCCTTGAACCGTTACAGAGCTTGTTACAGTTGTGAAACTTTTGTGGCACTAATATATTAATTTTACACCCACTGAAGTGTAAAGTATGAACTATTGCATTATAGGAGACTGAGACAGTTAAATATATACTTGCATGGCTATTTTGGGGGTTTAAATCTACAAAGATGATGTCACCAGTGTACATTTTCAAATTAAATGCTGATCATTGACTGTTTATAAATGGTTAAAGCCAATTTAGACAATTAT
>NC_060161.1:21961041-21988362 GCF_021292245.1 Micropterus dolomieu | reverse complement strand
ACAGTAATATCCATGAACACAGGGCAAGAAGGGAATCTTACTAAGCTTTTAGAATCATTAAAACAAATGAGGGATGAACAGGTTAAACACTCAAATTGAAACAGACATCCATATGGGAGTGGTTTCAGAACATGTCCTGGATCAAAATTCTCCAAACAATAGGAATGGTAGTTGGCTCGTTGATTTTGATAGCTATGGTGATTATGTGTTGTGTATTCCCATTGATCAGGATCATGATAGGCAGAATGATGTCATTAGTCACAGGACAGTATCCGCTCCACATCTATAATGATGTGGATGTAGGGATAGAGATGAGGCCCATAAAAGTCGGGATGGAAGTTTCATCAGCATACGGAAACCCGGCAGTTCCATCCGCACCACCTAAACCATCTTTGAGTGAGAATGAGTACATCGTCGTGGATCAGGACATTTGGCAAATTCAGGAATAAATTGAATCAAAATAACAGAAGACCAAAAACCAAAACGAAGTAGAAACAGACCAGGTAAAAGGAACAGAGAGAAAGCCCAACAATATAATGAAAAACTACAACCCCTTTTAGACATGTTACCATATGGACCAGTAACACTAGCAAACTCCAAAACAAAATTACAACACTATCACACGTCAGTTCAGTCTAAAGATTACCCCTTGTTGCCTCCACCCTACAGATTTTGTTTAACTGCCGTTTGTTGCAAAAGATGGACAACAAGAGTATATCAGGAAGCTACAGGATTAGTTATAAGATGTAGCAAGATAAAGCTATCATATACTTATGAGCTAGTAAATAAGACATATTGCATGCCCCTAGTTACCACAACAGAGAAGGAAGTAATTAGCATTCAGGCAGGTACCACGACTTTGTTTACGACCTAACCAGCACTGACAAGACAGGGCAGTGATCACTTTAGGCAATTGTCAGAAAAATGTGAGTCACTGCATAGACGACACTTATGTCTGCGCCTCTTACACACAGGGAAGAAACCCACTACTAAGTACCGAGCCTGCCCAAAACATAACGTTGTGCCAGTAGAGGACGAGCTGTCTGTTATTCTTTTAATAGATACAAACATGGCTGAAGGACAAGGAAATGCCGGAGCAGGCAACCAGCCGAATTATCACCCTCAGTTAGGGCAGAGTCAGGGAAGTTGGGAGTCCTGGAGAAGCCAGAATTATACACTAGGGCCACAACCTCAACCCAGGCCACCATTGATCAGCAATTATCAGATTACCCTGGCCAGCACAGGATTCACCGCACAGTCAGTGCATGGGGAGCGTCCACCGCCAACCTCCATACTCATGGTCTACCATGGAACCTAACAATGCACTGCCATCAACGTCAAGGTCATGGCCGCCAGCTATGCCGACCCAAGGAGGGTTTGGGCTGCAGCCACCCCCAAGATCCATGCTAAGGCACCTACTCACCCATTAACGCCACACTCTACAGGCCAGATGTGGACCGCGCCAGCTCCACCACGCTCACAACCAACAAGCCCACCAGTTCACTGGAACCAAGTTGCACCATCAGTTCATACTGATGAACCAGGGGATATGACATCCCAACCATGTTGTCATCTGAGAGCGATGCTTGCACAGCAGGAAGCAGAGCAACCAAGTACATCGGCCGCGATAATGACAACTGCACCCTCAAGACCACCCACACTGCAGGTGAATCTCTTTGTTACCTCTGAGGGATCGCTTCAGTTCCTTGACGCCCAAGAACCTCCACCCCCTCATTGGCGTGCAGTACCACGTACTCTACCCAGTGTACAGAGGCTCATGACATTCATACGCACAGAAAGAGTGTTTGAGGATGCACCAAGTCAAGTCGCGGATCCATACGATCCATCAGCACCACTAGCCGACCTGGCAGCAGGACAAGCTGCAATGGGGTTTACGGAGCAGCAAGGACCTCGCACCCCCACTGGCGCACGCCCACGCTCAGTTTCCTCACACACCTCAGACATGAGCTTCACTGATGGATATTCTACGGACTCAATACATCAATATAGTCCAACCACGCCTGATCCAAGACCACAGGATACTATGCCAGTGCCAGGGAAATCTCCCACAGTTCATTTTCCTCAACAGCCATGCAATGACGACTCATCACTCGCAGAGCAACCAGCATTTCTAGACAACCTCCCGGAGGACAAACGACGAAGTGCACGAATTCAGGCCTATTCCCTTGCTACACCTACAACACAACAAGCACCTGCTGAGTCCACTCCAGGGGACATTTCCCCAGCCACCACTGATGGGTATCCTGATTATTGGGGCAAGATACTCCTGCAAGAGTTCAACCAACTCCTGAGTGAGATGCAGCCTGCAAAAATCGACGCCCGCAGGAAAGACAGACGCCGTGCTTTGGGCCGCATAGCAGCAAGACTCCGTCAGCAGACAGGACAACTTTGCAGAGCGCCCGCCAAGCAACATGACCTTCTATTCTTGAGAGAATGTTATTACACCCTACAAACCCGCTGTGAACAACTGGAGAAACGCTGTGAGCAATTGGAAGCAGCAATGTACATCGTCCAAATGAAGTAACTACTCCTCTAGGGATGGACATTTTTTAGTCTCATCACTGGAAGTTTTATATATTTATTTGTTATATGCCTGTCACTAAGTGTTAACTTTGCTAATTTTCACCACTTACGTCAATTTATGCTTGCACAACACATTATAGCAAAAAAAGAGCTCACGCACATAATCATTTCATGCACAGGAGTTTTGAGCTTGCTTAACTTATGTTAGCCAAAAAACAGCACACGCCAAAGTAACTCTTACACACATGTCTATGTAAGGTCCTGGATCCTTGTGCACGCAGGTACACTTGTTGAACCGCTGAGTCTCGGGTGGGCTAGGCATTACAATGTCAATGATTCCCCTTGACCAGAACGAGGACATATTTGACTTACATTTTCTTTATTTCTCATATTAAGATAGAAGTGCTGTTTGGATCCGTATGCAGACATGTGTTGAACCAAAAATCATGGGTGGTACTTTTATTGTCACCTAATCCACACTTCATCTCACGATGCTAACATGGCCTTGAAACTTAAGTTTCAGTGACACCCCATGATTCAAAAGCACTACTTCACTTATTATATTACCAAAATGCTGCACAACACAAGTCAAGTTGGAGGATCCACGTATTCAGCTCATTAGTGTGCTATCTACGTGTCGAACCAGTAATCACGGGATAGTAGGTCCCGTTTACCAGTGCATTACAGTGTAGATGATTGAACGTGCGGACTCACAGCCACAAAGGAGGGAAGTGTTGAATAATTCCTAATTCCTAGATTGTTTGTTAGGTTCTTTTTCTATATAGGTTGTTTGTTTGAGATCATGGCGAACTGAGGCCAAGAATGAGATCATGACACATTGTGATTTATGGCACCTGGTACTGCAGGGTACGGCCAGGTACTGCATGAAACCAAGCTTTGAGCTGCCGAAACTAAACTTGTATGAGACACAGCACCCTCATGGTTGGCATTGTTGAATCATGTACTTGTTCATTGAATCATGTTATGCATGTATTAAATATGTTATTCCTTATTAATTCTTTTAAAAAATACAATTGTAAGTGTTTGAGTTTTAATGGTATCAAACTATGCCTGTATAACTTTTAAAAAATACAGTGGGACTGAAGTTGAAACATATTGGTGAATTTCTAATCCAGTAATGTAAAAAATATAAAGAGAGATAAATGGTAACAATAATTACATGTAATAATAGCTAAAAAGTGGAAATTGTAACATTAATGAAAGGGTTAATTTGGTAAAACAGTACAAGAAAACAGCCATGAGATGGCAGTAGAGGATAAGAAATTCACCAAAGGGGAGGAGTGGTCAGCGAACACTATAGGTGGAGTTAAGGTGTAACGCCCACCTGGAAGGAGGAGTTAAGGTGTAACGCCCACCTGAAGGGAGGAGACAAGGTGGAGCTTAAGGTGAATATAAGGCGATGTTCGCTGACCACCAACTCAGTTCCATCCTGAGACCTGCAGGGATGTTGCTCGTGTTTATCTGTCCTCTATTGGAATAAACTCTTTTGCACCGACTCTTGACCGTCTCCAGTGAAGTTTTTGACTACGCAGTTTTTGACTAAAGAAGAGATCTAATAGAATAATTTTATTGAGTTTATTACGTTGGTTAAGGTAGGGACCAGGTCTTTCACTGGCCCGGCCGGTCCTTATTTCCGACCCGACAAGCTGGCTCGTCTCTCTCTTCTTCTTCTGCTGGTTCATTGCTGGTAAGCTAAAAGCATGGCAGTCTAACCAATGCACAATCAATGCACAGGCAGTTAAAGTTAATCAATATGTTTAGATCTGTGTTTTTAACTGCCACTGTTGCTCTG
Organism: Micropterus dolomieu; assembly: GCF_021292245.1. NCBI lineage: Eukaryota > Metazoa > Chordata > Actinopteri > Centrarchiformes > Centrarchidae > Micropterus > Micropterus dolomieu. The sequence continues at coordinate 21,984,005 of NC_060161.1, read as the reverse complement.
TGTCTTACCAAGATATGGACATTGTGAGCTGAAAAACACAAATCACTTCATGTTGGTGTATTCAGAACATGTAGATGTTGTTTAAAGCTGCTGTAATTAATATTTTATTGAAACAATGGCCAACCAACAATTTTCAGACATTTCTGGCAAAAGAACTCTGATAAACCCAGTGTATGCTAGCAGCCCAGCATCAAACAGCAAAGTTAGGGACTAGCTGGTGGATCATTTAGCTAAATTACAAGATATTTCCCTCAGGAGTTGGTGGAGACCAAAAACAGAGCTAAAAGAAGAGTGAACATTGGACTTCCATTTATCGTGTGGCTTGATGTATAAATATATAACTATTTGCTAACACATTAGACATATCAACTTTATAAGGTTTGTTCTGCTTCCCCCAGACGGCCTGAAAAATGTATTCCAGCAGATTTAAGGAGAATCAGTGATACTGACATTTCTACAAAGGCACTGAAAGCTTATATTAACATAAAGCTATTAAGCTAAAATAAGTAAATGTGACGGTGATGCTTTGCCCTTGTGCCACAGTGATTAACTGTTACACAAGAGAAAATTAGTTTACTTATGTGAAAAGTACTTTATTCTTTTGTTCTTTAGGTAATGTGTGGATTTACTCCATCTATGAGCCCAACTACAATAAGACAACGTCCAGCAAGGACACTTACTGCAACAAGACTCTCTGTTTGCCTTCTGGACTACCAACCTGAACTACATCCTGTTAGGTCTCTTCCTTTTTCTCTGTTTTCACATGCCTTCTGTGTGCTGGTGATTAAAAAACAAAAACCCAACAAACATGTAGAAATGGTTTTAATTTGGATTAATGACAATAAATATATCCGTGTTTCATGTTGGTTTGATGCACATTTCTTATGTAAAGAGTGGCAAAGAAGATCGTTAAATGAAGCACCAGCATCACATGGTTTATTCTTATCCATCATTATCACAGAAATATTATCATTTACATTCAAAATACAGTATAATACTTACAATTGTATGTTTATTCTCTTTTGACAGTTCTAATTTTTTACAACAGTATTATGAAAAAGTATGTTTGAACATATACAGTTTTCTGTGTATATAAAGTTATATCTCTCAGACAAAGTACAATGAATAATGAAAGAGCTCGAGTTTTTCCTTTATAATGTTTTTAGGGTTAATATATTATGACATTTTTCAGTGGTAGTACAACACAATACTTGAGTTTCATTGTGAATACCAAAACAAAATGTTTTGTCAATACCTCAGTTTAATTTTTTGTAGAAACGCCCTTTTCTCATTTAGCAAAACATTCCAAACTTCCCAATGATCAGCGTTACATGTTGCCTTAACACAAGCGGCAATACACAAACTATTAATGAAATGCAATCTAAAGTAAAGTTTCTTAATCGGATCAATCAAATGTCTGATCACAGAGTTTTCCCACACATTTAATGCAATGTTCAGTACATGACCAGGTTTCAATACTTGATGCTATGGACATGTTTTGCGTATTGAGGTCATGCTGCACATGTGTATTTAAGATGCAGAGAGAGAGACACTGTGAATGTAACTGTAGATGGCCAAGGTCTAGAAATGTTCAGTTCTTCAGACCAGCAGTGGTGAACCATTTCACTGTAGCCATCCACTGCCGGGATTCCAAATCTTTTTGTAGCTACCAGTTATTTTGACACAAAAAAAATAGGGCCCAGGTTTAAAAATACAGAAAATATGCTTTAAAATATTAAAAGTACAATCACTCTTTATGTAGGATGGCCCATGACGATGCATTAATGTTGCAGCTGGTAAAGGTGGGGCTCATTTTAATGACTTTACTGCTGGGTAGTTAACCAGTTGATTTATATTTTGTACTGAAATGTGCAAAGCATATAATAACTAAAGTTGTGAAATACATGTAGTGGAGTGGTAGAATGTATACAAAGAAAAACATTAAATGTACCTCAAAATTATCGACATCAATTTTGAAGTTGTGTACACAGGAGTCATGTCATATAAGTGTCCCGCTCGGGATCACTTACAGGTGTAGAAGTAGAATGCCCTTGTATGAGATACGTCGTAGACCCTATGGGAGCAAAGGGATAAATATTTGGAGCAGAAAGGAAGCAGCAGATTTGGTTTGGCATGATACTCTGTGCTGCTGATGCCTTTTCCTCCTCGGCCGGGCTTCAATTAATCTTGCTGCTTAAGACATCCTGAGTTTCCTGAAAACTTCAACAATAAGAATTGGCTAGCTCGCAAGAATATCCTTCTCAAAATGCAACAGACAATCCAGTGTTTATGACTTCTTTGTCCTGTGGCATCTGGGAATCTGTTTACGTTTTAGACTCAGGAAGAAGAAGTGAAAGGACATTTAAAGTGAGGCACACACGAAAAGAGAAACATTCACAAACATGTCATATGGGAATTGTGTAGAAATGGGACCTCTAGTAAGCAGATATATCTAAGTTCTGGTCTACCACAACAAAGTCCACACACAGTATACTTCCTTCTGATACAAAATTTAGACTCCAAATCTATATTTGGATACATTCCTCTAAATCTTCTCCAAAGGAGGGGCGGCATTTTAACTGATACGGGCACTGACTCAATGCAAACAACAAACATTTTACACAATATTAAAATGTGTCTCGTATGCAAAATAATGCATAATTATTTATGGGACCTGAATTGCTGTTTGGCTTCACTCCAATCGTCCTCATTCCCACCATTGTAATGGAAATGGCTGAAATGAAGCATCAAGAAGCCGGATGTTGAAACCAGGATGTCTGACGCACACTTTCTGTGACCTGCAGACGTCACAATCCAGCAACACATAACAACAAGTTCTTGCTTGAAAACGCTTTACTTTAATTTCCAGCCATCGGGGAGATACAGCACATCTGACACGCAGAAAGGTATAAAAGATCTGGCTATTCTATCAGGTTTTCTGCTAGAGAAAGTTTGCAATCTGCCCTCAAGTTTGTTACAACCATGGATAGTAAAAGGGGCTGTTTTGCACTTGTCTTTTGTTAAATGAAAAACATTTTTCAGGATTTTTCTGTCACCTTTCAGACTCTACATCCTCAGCTTGTAGGTTAGACTTACCATTAGTGATCATGACAGAAAGTGGCACAAGTGAAGACGCCCGCAGACCCTCAACAGCTGCAGTAGGTGAGAGATGGTGATGTATGCTTGTGGTCATAGTTGAATCATCCTCACAGCGTGTATAGTTGCTGCATGTAACAGCAGTAGGTGTCAGTGATTACTTTAAAATATGTTCTGTCTGGGTTTCAACAGCATGCTCCAAGGTGATTCTCAGCATCTTGCCGGTCACTCAGATAACAATTGGTGAGTGACTACGAGTGCTCTTCCTTCTAACAAGGTGTTTTTCAGATCGTATCTATCATTTTAAATCCTTTAAAGCTTAAGGATCATTTTATGTTTTTCTTATTGCAAACAATGCATCACTACATCACAAACTTTAGAAGTCTTTTGCATCATTTAAAATATATTTTCCCAAAGTTCAGATCCTTATCCACGTGTCTAACAGGAGCACTGTACCAAAATGACTGCCCAAAGCAGCACTACATCCCCATCTACTTGGAGGTAATGGGAGGCTACAAACTGCTGTTAATTTGGCTCCCCTTCCTGCGACTCAACCACCTCTCGTCTAACACTTCCTTCAGAGGCCTGACAATTGCCTTCCTCTTGTGCTGGTTCATCACCGGAAAGTTCAAAAACTGGAGCAGTAGATTCAACACTGCACCACAACATCAGAGCTTTCTCTTCACGCACTGCAATAATATTAATAATCACTAGATGTCCCCATCATGCCTCTACATGTTACAAATGAAATCCAATAGCCGTAACGGTGAAACATCTGCATTTATTAGATGAAGAGAAGTAAAACAGCCCTTCATTTTTGAACGCTGTGCACTATGGGCTTCCTTTTCTCTACTGTAGGTAATGTGTGGATCTACTCAATCTATGAACCCAACTACAGTAAGACAATAACAGACTTGGATCCTTACTGCAACAAGACGCTCTACCTTTTTGCCTTCTGGACCACCAACATGAAGTACATCCTAATAGGTCTGCTCCTTTGCGTCTGCTGCTGTTGCAAGCGTCACCTTCCGAGTGACATGGCGTTGCCAAGATGACAATCTAATCCCACTGGTGGGGCGCAGGTACCTCATTTGGTAGAGCATGCCCCATGTACTAGGCTGAGTCCTTATTGCAGTGGCCTGAATTCGAGTTCATCCTTGGGCCCTTTCCTGTATGTCTTCCACTCTCTCTCCATAATTTCCTGTATCTTAAAGAAAAAAACACTAATAGTTCACACTGGTGGTGGATACAATCTTGTTTGTTTCCATGTGCATATTACCCTTTTGCCTGGAGTGTATCTTATTTGACCTTTAAAGCCATAGCTATATAAAATAAAGTCAAATGGCATTATGTGATAATATATATAATATATATCTTTTTATATATACACTATTCTTTTAATCAGTTTAGATATTATACTATTTTGTATTATAAAGAATAGTGATCCAGGCTGAAATATCTCCACAACAACTGGATGGGTTGCCATTTCCTTTTTTCATCAGACATTCATGGTCCCCAGAGGATGCATTTTCATCACTTTGTTGATCCCCTGACTTTTCCTCTTGCACCACCATGAGGTTGACATTTAAAGCTGTCACTGTAATGTTTATCATACAACGCATGGTTTTACAATGAAGTGAATGTTTGCAGTCCCTTCAAGCTAGACACAAAGAGCAGATGATTAAACGTATTAGAATATATGTATATTAGAATATGTTAACATAAAATACATAATGCCTACCTACCTGCTAAATCATTCTTGACTTCTCCACCTGCAGAACTACAAACAATCTGATTTCATCTCTGCCTGCCTGCTGGATCAGCCTTTGGGACAAGCTCACCATTCAACCAGCCAAACCAGCCATGCCAGCCTGGCCTGCACAACCAACACACTCTGAGAGTACCCCAAAACCCTGAGTCATTTCCACACCTCTTTACATTAAATCAAACTGTTAAAGTGTGAGTCTCTATCTGCTTTTGGTTTCAGGCAATTGTATAGTATTTTTGCTGAGTGTGGTCAAAAAAATTGCTGTTGTTAAGGCGATAAAAAATGATTCTGAATTGAAAGAAAACCCCCTAAAATATCTCACCTTACCCTGTCGACACCTCATACTGGCAAAATAAGCTCTCTTTTACCAACCCAGAAAAAATGGGAACCATGATGACAAGGCATAAAATACAACACCCAAGTGCCACCACAAAGCATGATCCGTTGCCAGTACATGAAATGAAAGCTGCTGATAAAACCTGGTCAATTTTATGTGGGCAAAGCTGATGTGCAGGGTTTTTTCCTGGCTCATAATGGTACTTTGGGGGGTGACTTTTCACGACAGTAAGCATGATCGGTACTGGTACAGTGGCAATGAGTCACCTTATGACCAAAATCTATGCATGTCCTTGTTACCTCTGACCATTTGATAAACAATATATACTATATTCCAAACCAGGAGGAGTAAGAAGTATAAATTAGCGTATTATTAAATATTATAACATTAAATAAAAAGCATAATGTTAGTATAATAATAATAGGTTACATTTTATTTGGATAGTTTGCCTACAGATGGTTGCACAAAAACACATGACATGTAGGAGTGAGTCCTGATCGCCTGTCTTTGGACTCTTCAACTTTTTGTCTTGTATTTAATCCACCTTATTTAAGACCACAACTTGCCTTGTGTACAGAACTTTTACGGAACTTTTATAGGGAACAACTAAGTCTACAAGTCTTAGAAAAGAAAAAAACGCTGCTGCTACTTGGGACGCCAATAACAATTTCAGCCTGGCTATTTAGCCTACTGGAGGAACACAGGAAAGCATTTGTGGCGGACTTAAAAACCTCCCTCTCATATTTTGAAGCAAAGGTTGATGGAATTCAAGCAACTGTGAATGACCATGACCAGAAAGTTACATCACTGGAAGCTAATGCTAACTTGCAGGTTGAAAGCATATTAGCCTTTAAAGCCTCACGTGCTGCACTTTCAGAGACAAATGCTAGGCTGTTAGCGAAAGTGCAATGATTTCCGTAGTCACCGCAATAATATTAGAATTGTGGGCTTACCTGAAACCATTGAAGGAACTTATTCCACCACCTTTTTGCCAAGCTGTTGGATGAGGTTATTAGCAAGGATGTCCTTCCTTCAGTCCCGGAGTGTAACAGGGCTCATTGGGCACCCGGAGCCAAACCAAGTCCAGGACAGCGCCCGAGGGCGGTAATCATGTGTCAAGTCAAGGAACTGGTTATCTGTGAAGCCAGGTCCAAAGAAGATAAGCTGCAATACCATGGCACTTCACTTGCCATTAATGATGACTACACGCCAGAAGTAATGCAGCAGCGATCCAAATATCTGGAAGTGATGTCTGGACTTTACAAGCCTGCATTGTGGTATCCTGCTAGACTAACAATAACGGATAAACGTGGAGGTAGGAGAATACTCTCTACTGTTGAAGAAGCCATTGACTTATTAGCTTCCTTCAGCACCACAGCTAACTAGCATGAATATACTGTGATCACAGCTAACCACTGACAAGTTTGCTATTAGCTACCCAGTTGTTTTCTCCACCAGTCTGGCTGCCGGAAGTTGAAGCTATATTTTGGCATAGCCTGTGGCTCGGGGATGCTGACCTCAGCTATGCTATGTCTAGTGTGGTGTATAACATATGTGCATTTGACACATAACACTTTAACATAGCACTGTAGCAGCTGGATAGAGGATTAGTGACCTTTTAAGGGGGGAGTAGAGGTCAGTGGTTATGTGGAGACTCAGACCCTTATATGGTGTCTAACAGATGTCACACTTATCCTATAGGACTGTGCCGAGAACAGGGAGGACGCCGTGAGGCAAGTATGAGGAGGAGAGGGCCGGTAGATGAGCCCAGCCGACTGAACGGAGGACGAGAGTGAGTGTACCTGGGAGGGAAACAGACAGAGAGACAGGGTTAGGGATGACGGCGACAAGGCACAGGGAAAATGTGAAAAAACATGAAAGCCTGAACACGGAGGAGGCACCGGGTATGGAGCAACAACGATAAAGCAAGGATGGTGTGGAGAACCAGGGTTGAAATACAGGCAGGCATGAGGTTGATTACTGGCAGGTGTGGCAGGCTGACGAGGTGGCTGATGAGATGCAGGTGCGGGTCGTTGGCTGGGCTCAGGAGCAGAGAGAGAGAGAGCACACAGGGGAGAAAACACAGGGAGGCAGGCAGGGAACAGAAAACCAAGTAAAAAGTAGAATAACTGATAAAAAGGAGAAAAACCAGGACACTCACCGTCAGCCGGGCTGCCACCACAACAGGTGCCTTGGTTTGCAGACTCAGACCCTTATATGGTATCTAACAGATACCTAAACATGTCCTATATAAGCTATGTTTGATGTACAGAGAGACAGAGTGGTCATCGGGCTGGGTCACTCTCCAAGCTGCTGCAGAGCTTGTAATTGATGCTGAACTCCTTGATGTAATAAACTTTTATGATCAAGAACAGTGTCAAGCGGATTTCTTCTCAACACATCATTGCAGCATTATTGTTCGGACACCACACTATCTTTATTGACTCGTGTTGCCTTTATACAATGGATTGGATTCTAGCAATTTCTACTTTATTCCCCATTGTGGAATGACTTTTTCTTCTGCTTGTTTTTCAACGTTGAACTGCATAATAGAGTTCAGGACATGCGTGATGATATCAGCATTCCATACTATGCATGCTCAATTTTTATTTGGACTGGTGCAAGCCTGTGCTATGGTATATCGGCCGCTCATGTTTGCTATTTCTGAATCGTGGCTTCATGACAAATGTTTCATACAGTGCTTATGGGACATCAAGAAGAGGAGATCTGATATAAATCTAGTTTCTGAGTGTGTCTCTACAAATGCTGTGCCAAGTAATTTAGAATGTATTTTCACCAACATCATTATGAAAAGAAACAGTTTAAAATTGGAAATATTTAACCTTCCTCTGCTCCCACGTATTCCATATAAGATGCTTTGGCTACTATTAATTCACTTGATAGACACAACCTATTGATCATATTGAGAGACTAACAGTAACTAGTTGGATCGGTGTTTGTCAGGTGATAGAAATCTTTTAGGCAATGAAAGCCTCCCTCAGCTTATTAAAGAACCCACCAGAGTTGGTGGCAAGTCTTGCTAGCTTTGATCCTTTTTTCCAATCCATATAGGATTATCAAATCAGGTGTTTTATCAGATTGCTTCAGTCATTCCATAATATTTAAATAAATTAAAATAAGCAATGTACAAATATTAATGTTGATTTTTATTAATGTTGATTTTTACATAGGCTTCAAAGAATTCCACTTGTGGATGAGGCAGGGAACTTCTTTTATAACAAAGTTATAACTGTAATTGATAAACATGCTCCTGTGAAAACAACTTAAGTAAAAGGTATATTATAACTCTAATCTATTTCAACCAAAACAAAGGGATGAAGCTTGGATTAAAAATCCCTCCTCAAAAGACGCCATTGATGGGGAAATCCATTGACAGTTAAGCAATAAGTGCAAAACTGAAACAAGGACTGCTAAATCTAATTATTATAGAGACTGTTTCATGATTTTAACATCCCAGGCATATCTGCAACCCTGTACGCAGGATAAGCGGTTGACGATGGATGGATGGATGGCATATCTGGAATCATCTAAATAACATTCTCAGCAAAAAAAAAAAAATAAAGTAAGGTCAATGATAGATCCTTTGCTTATAGCTCATGCTTTCAATAATTATTTCTCGTCTGTGTGTAGATCAAAATTCGATAACTCCTTTCATTTAAAATCCTCTCGCCTACTGATATTTATTAAGCATTATTTGACCAAAAAGTTAATTGCAGTGCAGGACCAGATGATCTGGAAGCTTATTGTCTTTGTCCACCTGTACTGTGCCACATATTCTGAAATCTGCAGGAGTTACACCACTTTTCAAAGGTCAAATGTCAAAAAATCAAATGTGAATTATTATCAGAATGATTTCTATCAATTGTGCAGTAGCATAATCTTTTGGGAAATTTGTATAAGATTTTAACCAATTAACTGATTACATTGATAATTACAATATTGTGTCTCCACATCAATCTGGCTTCAGACTCAATTTTCTACTACAACAGCTCTTTTAAGATTTACAAATGATCTGTTCTCTGGTTTTGATAGTGGTCATTTCACTGGTGCTGCTTTTATTGATCTCTCAACTGCCTTTGACATGGTTGACCATTATCTCTTATTAGACAAGCTTTACTCTATTGGTCTGAATCAACATGCTGTGCTCTGGTTTAACTCCTACTTGCATAATAGATGCCATTGTGTCATTTATCAAAGATTATTTAATTCTTCATAAAGGTGTTCCTCAAGGTTCAACCTTAGGCCCCCTACTTTTCTCCATTTTTATAAATTACCTGGCATAAATTTGTTCACATTGCGCAGTTGAGCTTTATTCTGACGACACTGTCATTTACTTCTGACCGTGATTTATGGCATATTTCAACTGTCTCACGTACCTGAAACAGTATTTAATTCCTTAAAACTTTGCATACTCACTTTTTTATGGGACCCAGATTCATTTCTGTAGCTGGCCGTAAAGCATTTCAATACAAAGCCCCTCAAGACTGGAACATTCTTCCTCTTTCTTTGAGATCAATTTCTACTTTTTGTTTCTGTAAATCATCTCTATTTTCTTTTCTTAAAACAACATGCTCTTTTTATTAGGGGTACCAACTGTACTAAGAATATATATATAAGAATTCTGTATATCTGGAGTGTACATTTGAATGACTACAATCTTGATTTTTCATTTATTCCATTCCTGTGGTGATGAGACCTGAAATTCCTGTATGTTGCATTTGTTATAATGCATATTGACAAGTGACACATTAGTTGTTTTCTGCACTCTGTTGTTCACTTGGTAAATGTAATTGTGCTAATTTCCTCTCTTATATTAATTGTGGGTGGGGTAAGAGTAGGTGAGCGAGTAATTGTTTTTTATATGTTTGTGTATTGTGTGTATGTCTGTGTATTATCTGTACTGTGTCTGTACATGCATGTTTATTGCAGGACCCCCTTAAAAATGGGGCTATCTTTTAATAAATTTAAATTCAAAAGAAAGTAAGAAAAAATAATTCCTTCAGTTTCAAAAGGGTCAGCGTTGGACCGGCCGTCGTGCCTGAAGAGTGTCAGGGTGTGCCACTTGTGTTCACGGTTTTGTGAGTTTTCGAGCACATTTAGGCCTTCTAAAATGTGATTAATTTGCTGGGTAATATGAGTAGGGCCAGTTGGGTGTCTTGGCAGAGCCCATGGGTTTGGTCAGAGCTGGTTCTCTGTGGCAATTAAAAAGAGGATATAGTCAAAAGAAAAGGAAAGGTCAATTTACTAGGCATGAACCATTTTCAAATAAGGGAGTGACGTGTTTTTGTCCTGTGAGGCAAAAAAACAAACAAATATGCTGCAGTTAGATGAAAAATTTGTGCCAGCTGAGACAACCATGGTGCTGCCATTCATCACTAGAAAACTACAAGACAAAACTGTAGTATTTGTGTTTCTATGCTTGTGGGACAGCATGACCACGTGAACCTCTGGGAACTGGAGGAGGGCGAAAGGTGATGTCACGTAGGTGATGTGACAGGAGTTTCACCTTATTAAAGGTAGGGTACTTGAAAGGAAATCACATGTGACCTCGGGTTGTGTAAAGGTTTACGATTCAATCTAATTTCACAGGTTTCCACCTAAATAAATCTTAATGTTTAACAGTTTCCTATTGGAGGCCACACCCACTCTTAACTTCCCTATCCCGAATTTCACCTGTTCTCATCTGGTCACCCTGGTTCAAGGACAAACGCCACTGGTAGGGGTGCTATTGTAGGATATGCTTATGTGGGACATATTTAGAGGCATGGTTAATACAACCTTTGCCCCTCCTCACACCCCTCCATTAAACATTGGCACGAACGGTCTACGGTTGTTACCGAGTGGGGAAAAAAGAGATTAGATGTAGTCACTGTGATAAAAAATACTTAATGTTGGGCATTTTGTTTTTTTTATAAATTATATTGTAATCCATTAGGCAGAACTAGTTTAGGTTCAGAAAGAAGCAATGCATCGGAAAAAGAAATCAAAAGAGAATCAAACTTGCACTTATCAAATGAAAATAGGAACTGTGCAGGAGTGTGGTTAAAAAACACAAGACATACAGCTCCTCCTGAAGAAAACTCAGTTAAGTAAGAGAAAAAGACGAGACTGATTCTGAATTGAATTACAAAGCCAATTTCCAGAAAAGTCAGAATATTTTTTTTTCCCTACTGCAACAAGACAAAGTCAGAATATTTTTGCCATGACTGATCCTTTCTTTAACCAAGCCAGAAAGATGGGAAAGCTGATGAAGACATAAAATACAACATCAAAGTGCCCAGTACATGAAATTAGCGCTCCTAAAAAGACCTGGAGAAAATTCTGGAGGGATTCTATTTGAAGTCGACATGGGCAAAGCCTGCCAGAAAGCACTGTAAACCAGACAGATACACAAGATACTGGTAAACAAACCACATGCTGTTTCTTTTTTACAATGTCGAAATACAATTAAATTCTTCTGATTTCATCCAGACCTTAAATGTTTGACATTTCAGGAAATTACATATTTGCCATTTAGCCAGGAGAAGAATAATGTCATTCTCATGTTTGTCTAATATGAAGCTGTAGCTAGCTGAACTTAGCACAAATACTGGAAACAGGGGGAAATAGCTAGCCGTACTGTAATAGAAAGGGAACTAAAATGAAGCATCAAGATGCAGCACATTGAAAGAGGAAGTCGAGACATACACAGACAGGCACAATATATATTCCCAAGTTCTTTTGCAAAAGCTCTTTTCTTTCCTTTAGCAGGAGACACACAAACAGGTAAGACATGACATATCTGATACTGAGCTATAGCCTGTATTGTTTACTGTATTTTAGTTTGTTTAAGTATGTATGTTTAAATGACCTGCAAAAAGATTTTGTAAACACCTTATTTCTTGTAGAACCTTATTATTATATTACTCTTTTTGGTAGTTATTTGTTAGTCAATAGTGACTAATAGTGTTCATTCATGTATGTGAATGCACATGGGTGTTGTTTCTTGGTGTTTAGTAATAGAAGTTTTGAAAAAGTTTCATCAAATTGTTAAGATTGTATTTTTTTGTTTTTGTTTTTTTGTAGGGCTGAATTATACTGTGTCCAGTGTTACTTGCTGTTAAAAGATTTAACCACTGTGGGATATTGAGTTGTTTGCTATTATACATAACAACAACAAAACCAATCAGAGAGGTTTACTGCAGTATATTTGGGTTTAGTGTTTCTATTTGTACAGTAGCTTTTTGTCTAATGAAGAGCAACTTCCAGACTCAGCTCTTGTTTAATGTACCTGGCAAACAGTGTTGACAGCTGCTGTACACTATCTATTCTCTTTGTATCGGTGTAGGTTACATATATCATCAGCAACGATGCCAGAAAGTGACAGACCTCAACACACCAATGGACTTCTAGCATTAACAGTAGGTGAGAGATAGTGATGTGCAAATTTCTTGCAAACTTGTGCTCAGTGTTAAATTAAACATCTACTGTACAGTACATCTGGCATGTAGTGTTATTAGGTGATTGTAAAAAAAAAAAAATTGTAAAATATTTTATGTCTGTCTTCACTCAGTATGTGCTGTGGGGATTTTCACCATCATGCCCTTTGCTCAGGGGGTAGTTGGTAAGTAACATTATGAAGATGTATTGTACCAGCAAAGCATCTTTTTGAATGTCAAACAGCCAGAATTGTTTATTCACCAACAATAAAATGTAATAATCATTAATGGAGGAGGCAGGTGAAGTAATACTGACCTTTGTCTTTGTGCTTGTGTCCATCAGGAATATTATACATGAATGACTGTCCGAGGCAGCCATTCATCCCCATCTATCTCTTGCTAATAGGAGTGTGCAGCATCATAGAGCGCTGGTGCCTTAACAAGTGCAATACGCTCCTTTATAGAGTGTTCTCTTTCTTCGTTTTCATCTGGTTCATCGCTGGTGAGGAACTGTACACAGACATTATTTGTCATATAAAGTTGGCCTACATTATAAGTTCAAATTTTTCTTCACTTCCTCTTCTAATTTGGTTGTGAAAACGATTATTGTATGAACATAGAGGTTTAAATGAGAGACACCATCTTAACCACATCTTAAACCATTAAAGCTTTGCCTTCTTTAGTTGTTAATGGTGGACTTGTAGTTGGAGATGTACTCAGTTCTGTTTTTTAAGATACTGGGGAGAGGATGCTGCAGTTTTTTGCAGTCAAGGGGCTAATAAAGATGGATAGGGTCTCGCCCCCCCTTTTCCTGGCCCAAGTCATCCCATACAGTCCTTAATTAAAAGTCATAGATTAATAACTGTACTTACACAAGCAGGCATAGCTTTCCAAATCAATGTTGTCAATTAACACATCAAGTGAGTGAGTAAAATGAAAGGGATGGCTCACAGTGATAAAATTAGCTCACTTACCCATCTTTGAAGTAGTGTAGAAGAAGTGTATGTTGTATTATATTTGTTTTGGGCTCATTTGTCTGGAGGTAATGTGTTGACCTACTCTTATTAATGAACCCAACTACAATTAACATGGTTGTGATTTTCCTTCAGACAAAAACATCATTCTTTTCTTGGGACTTTTTTTCTCCAGGTAATGTGGGTATCTACTCTATTTATGAGCCCAACTACAACAAGAACACAACACAAGTCAGTCCCTACTGCAACAAGACACTCTACTTGTTTGCCTTTTGGACCAACAACTTAACCTACATCCTGCTCGGTGTGCTTTTTCTCTCTTGGTGCTGTTGTACACAAGAAGAACCTGATGATGAGGCACAAAGACCCTTGCAGAGATATGTAGTGATACATACCAGAACCTCTGTTCCAAATCCAAATTAGTAAGTGAGTTTCAATCCCAAAAGACAGAAACCAAAAGAGACGTGCAGAGCCCTTGTTCCTTCATGAATTACAAAGGTTTCCTGAACACTTTGAGATGCGTTCCCAAAACACACACTGACAGAAAAACTTTGGAACCATATTTGTCAACTTGTTGTAATCTAAAAAAAACACTTGTAGAATCAATTGCGAAATGTAATCTTGATGCTGAAATTCAGTTTTGTACTGTCTAACATGAATAAGTTGCAATTCTATTAAAACTAAACCATATGAACTGAAATGATCCCCTAGTATAATACATATGCTGTATTTGTTTAGTTAGCCCCTCTCTAGTATTGTGTTCAGTTACTTCTCTTGTCTAGGTTAGAGAAGCTATAAGATGTCAAAACATCCCAGTAAAATAATATTGCAATGACATAATGTGATCATATTTGCTTCCAACTTCGAAATGCTTAATTTTGGTTATTATATGTCTGTTTTGCTTGTTTAATTAGTTTGTCATATTATCTTGTCTGATCAGTAGAAACTATGTTTGAAACATTAATTGCAGGTAGGAGTTGTTTTGTAACTTTATCGTATCTTATTTTGTATCTTTTTTATTTAACATCCCTTAAGAGTAATAATGTGATTCTTTTAAGTTTATTAATTACTGTTATGAACTGTCTATGACTTTGTTTGATTCACATCCATTAAACCTGTTGAGATCATAAGAAATGATGTTACACAAACATAATGATGTTTGTGTAACATGAAAATATCTGTCTGTAAGAAAATGTAAATGAGAGATCCTTCCTTTTTCTCCTGTTATTAATCTTTTGAAATCATATGATTGTGTAACATCTATGTCATTGTAAGTGTGTTTTGACCATTCGTATATTCCAAACTAAGATATATATATAGTGCGACGCATGAGCGCCTGATGCGTTTACTTCTCCTCTTACGATTCAGCGGTACCCTGGACCAAAAGGTCCAATAATTCCACTACTGCCGCGAGAAAAGTGATGTTCCCTGATGTTCATGAGCTCTTCTCTGGTGAGAGAGCCCTGGGTATCATGGTAAATAACAGAAAGTAGATATTAAAATCACCCCAAGCACCAGAGTCACGTTTATTGATGTGCGTCTTTTATCACAGAAATATTATAATTTACATACAAAAAACAAATAATAATGTATGTTTACTCTTTCACAACTGTTTTCACAACTGTATTACATCATGTAAAAAATTATGTTTGGATACTAATAATATTTTCACTCTTTATGCAAAGTTACATGTTTTCAGAGAGATAGTCACGGCTGTCAATCTGATTGGAGGGCTGGGCTGTGATGTCAGCACGGTTTGCGAGCGAGGTTGGCCAGTGCTTTGGTATGGATGGGCTTGTAGAGGAGAGTGAAGCTGGAGGGGCTGAGTAGGCCATTGCCCTGTGCATCGACTTTTCCCATCAGCACGTAGTTCTGGCCTGGACAAGAGACAGAGCGTGAAAAGAAGGTGTCATAATATATCAAACACCAGGTTCATTTGTGGTCAACATTTAGTAGTAGCACTGGATGAAGCGCAGTCTTTACTTTTGTTACCTTCTTTATCTAAGATCCTCTAAGACTAAGAAACTGACCAAGCACTTGATGGTCTCTTTCAGTACTTGACAGATGATGCTATGCAGTTGATGATATGTTAGTGTGTAAGATCCAGAGACAGACAAAGGCTGTAAAAAGTAGGGATGGGCGAGTACACCATTATCTGTATCTATATAATATTTATTCGTACCTGTACTTGGAATGGGGCTTAACCCGGAAGTTGTTCATTTAAAATGTATAGCCTATGGTTAATTAGAAGTTGCAATCTTTTGTAGAAAACTATTTACAGAACAGCCTCATAATTGTGCACATTTCTCTCTGATGATACTCTGACTCGTTAAAAGTCTATTATCTGTACCGGATGCTTGTTTCAGCCAAGTTCTGGCTCAAGCCTAGTAAATACAAATAGATGTCCTGTACCTTTGATTAGCCCGGGGCATCTCTTGCAGGTTGAGGTCAGTGTGACAGACAGGACGGGTCCTGATTTGGTGATATTCAGGCGTCCTGCCTTATAGGTCTTGATTAGGAACACTTCAACTGTCACTGTGCCCCTCAGACCAGGGGTCAAAGCTGTAACCTTACCCGTAATCACTGAAAGAGAGAGAAATATAAAAATAAGAATGCAAAGAAAGAGAAAGAGGTTGCATGGTCAATGATGGGGAAAAAAATGTTTGGAAATGGTGAAATGTCACTGATCTTTGGCTTTTTCTAAATAATTATGCTTGTTGTCGGAACAAAGAGATTCTGGAAGTCCATTTCTTCAACTAGCCGCTTGCTAAAACAATCAAGATCACATCACAAAACAAGTTTCACAGAGAGGGACAAAATGAGTAAAGTGGTGAAATAAGTGACATTTTAATAAGTGAAAGAGATGTGAAAATAGAGGGGAGATTTTTTTAAGACTAAAGGGCAGCTGATGTGGCTCACCGAAGTCATGAGGGCAAAAGTTGGATTGGAGAGTTCCTGTCCTGTTACAGGCTCGTGTGCACAGTGGGTTCAGAGGTAAAGCTGAAGAAAACATACAAACAAACACCTGATAAGTGTGGACATATACAATATATATATATATATATATATATATATATATATACACATACACACACACACACACACATGAAAGAACAGAACAGATTCTTAGTTTCGCAATCAAGTAATTCACTCACGTTTCTTGCTCACAACAGGCTTCTTCGTCACTGTCTTGCTTACTCCAGGTTTGGTTGTCACTGTAGGCTTAAACTTCGGTTTGGCTGTTGGTTTAACTCCGCTCTTAGAGGTTGGCCTTACTGGTTTGACAATAGGTTTTAAGGTGGGCTTGGTCTTCGGTGCAGGTTTCCGTGTGGGTTTAGCCTTGATGCTTGGTTTGAGCGTTGGCTTAATAATCTTAGGTTTGGGTGTAGATTTAGCTCCAGGTTTAAATCCAGGTTTAGGTGCAGGCTTTTTCACAGGTGCTTTAGGTGTGGGTTTAGCTGGTGCGGGTTTAGCTGGTGCAGGTTTAGCTGGTGCGGGTTTAGCTGGTGCGGGTTTAGCTGGTGCGGGTTTAGCTGGTGCGGGTTTAGCTGTTTTGGATTTAGTTGGCTTGAGTGGAAGCGTGCTCAGAGATATCTTCACCAGTGGTTTCTTGGCTGGTTTGGGGGTGGGTTTAGGCAGTTTCAGGGTTGGTTTGGTGGGTTTGCTTGGCTTCACGGCTATTTGTTGTGGCGTTGAGGTGGTCTGAGGCCCATAGATGAAGTCTCCCCCAGCGGTGGGCGTCCGAGACCCTCGAGGCACACTAGAGTAGTAGGCCATGAAGCCATCTGAGGTCACGCTGAGGTCTGAGACAAACTGGACAAGGAGCTCGTTCCCATTTGTCACTATAATTCTATGTAAAGGATAAGGGAAACAGAGAGATCAGGAGGAGTGAATTGCAATCGGGAAAGTGCAAAAGAAACACTGGCAGAGTTTAGCTGCAAGCCATGTCTTTGAAAAGCAACTTTAGCAAGTGTTTTGCCTCTTTTAATATCTAGCCTATTTCAGTAATCTCACCCTGGTGGCCTGTCTCCGCAGAATCTTCCAATCCTCCGCGAGTTATCCCTCTCTCCTCCATTAAACAATGCCACATAATCGTAGCGACAGTATGTGTCAGGCTCCAAGTCCAGCTTCTCAAACTTCACCTCAATCACCTGGGGAAGAGGTGGCGATCACACAAACATGCCAACACAAACAATAAAATTTATGACGGGGAATTATTTGAGCTGGTTTTCTCCTTATGAATCAAGTGCAGTGCAGACATTGGTAGTGGTGTTGGTGGAGGAGAAGGGCCAGACTTCTGAAATACAGAAGGGCATTTACTCTCTCCCTCGCTTTAGCTTCCTTAGCTCTTTCCCTACGTCCAATCTCTTGGCACACATGAACACAGCTTCAGACACTCAATGAAGTCTTTCATTTGAACTTCGTCATAAGGCCGATGTCACACACACTACATAAGGGACCTGAGGTAGAAGATTTCCTTGTGATGGGCCCCTTCACTACTATTTTCATTCCTCCTTCTCCTGAACCAACCAGCCTTATACAACACACCTTGCTGCATTATAGCTCAAACTGAAATTAGAATACTCCTCACTTTCTGTGAAAGGAAACATAACATAATGATATATTGTGGCTATTTTTCCACTTGTCCTATGAGGATAAAACCATGTAGCCGCGTCTGTGCTTCAAGCCTCCAAGGGGGCATTTCCCATTTCAGCAGATGACTGACATCTGAGAGCTGGCATTGCTAGCAGACACACTGTCAACTTTGGTAGCGCGCTACTGACTGGAGAACAACATGACTCTAAATTGTTGAATGTTGACACAATACATTTTTAATCCTTTTTCCAACAAGCCCACATAGCGTTTGCTATCAGCCAGATTTAAGCCTTCTGTCTCTTTACAACAGTCAGCAGTCACTTTGGGGGTAACTCGTCGTGCTGTTGAGTTTGTATTCCACTCAAAAAGTAAAAGCTAGCATGCTAGGATAACCAGCTAGCTAGCAAGACTTTAGTAATTTAAGAGGTCTGCTCCTTTACATTATTCAACATTTGTGAGGACCTGTCGAAAACCAGGCTAGCTATTTAGATTAGCTTGCTAACATTACTAAAGACATTAATTTGTTTTGCTCTCACGCCACCTGGAGAACACTACTGATTATAATTTTTTTTTTTTTAACTAAGTACACAAGTCAAAACACACACCAAGGATTTATAGACTGCAAAAATGTATTAAAAATTAAGTTCGACAAAAGTCTGTTGATGATAAAAAGAAAATGTTTTAGGGACACAACAAGTATGCAAGACAAAATACATATAATTGGCTTACATTGCTCGGTTCTACAGATATGTGCCAGGAGCAGCTGATGCCTGCTGGGTAATTAGAGTTGGGCCAGTTGGGCGTCTTGACAGAGCCCTGCGATTTGGTCAGGCGTCCTCCACAGAACTGGTTCTCTGTGGGCATTAAAAAGAGTACAGAGTCAAAAGGAAATGAAATACCCCACACTTAAATCTTTTTCAAATGTCCCATGAAGCAAAAAAAACTGACAGATTAATTTGTTTATTCCAGATTGTGCCAGTGCAAGCCAAGATAACAATAGTGCTACCATTCATCACTAGAAAATCACAAGACAAAACTGTGTAGCAGCAAATTCAGTAGTTCATCCTGGTCTATGTGTTTCTGTGCTTGTTGTCCACACCTTCCATATGTGGCTTCCCTGCGCTGAAGGAAGCCAGAAAGCCTCTCCCTCCAGTGCCGTCATCTGACACCATCTCTAACATCATGGTGTTGGAGGTGGAGATGAGGGCGCCGGGCCGAAACGTCCCACAAAAACGACCCAGCTTCTGTACCAAGCGGGAGTGACCATTGTAGACGTCCAGGTAGTCGTACCGACAGGTGGGGTCAGCCTCCATGTCGAAGAGGCGGAAAGACAGCATGACCACGTGGCCCTCTGGGACCTGGAGGGGAGTGACAGGTGATGTTTGAGGAAAGACTACTACAAAAAGTAGTTACAGGAGTCGCACCTTAATAAAGGTGGGGTGCTTGAATAGAAATCAGGAGGAATTTCCTTTTTGGAGCACTTTTAGCCTAGCATGTGTAAAGGTTTATGATTACATTTAATTTCACACATTTCCATGAAAAATAAACCTTGTTGTACCATCCTACATTGCATATAAAGTGTTGAATTGTTATAAATATGGTCTTTAGGGGTTACAGACTTATTAAGCTTACAAAGCAGCAGAGCTTAAATTCTAGTGAATATCTCCAAATTTCCATATATCAGATATAAAAAAATACAAGATAGAAAAAATGCTCCCATCCTTTTTCACCAGATCCTTTATTCCAGCACTAACAGTTTTTTTGTGTGTTACATAATCAATTTGAACCCAATGTTAATAAATTGTATTAATCTGTTCATTTATCAGCTGGGTTATATAAGTAGCTAAATACAAGCTTGTTCGAGTTATTTTCTGATAACAAGGTTAAAAGTGGATAGTTTAAGACATCGTCATGCTTGTGATGTTAGTGCAGATCATCAGCTTAATTAGTCAAAGTGAAAACAGGTGTGCGTCATTAGGTGCTCTAAGCAGTAAGTGACTGGGCACTGCCAAGTTGTGGGAGGAGGAACGGTAAAACTGCAGCAAATAACTTTCTGTTAAAGTTGATGCATGCATCAGTTTGTTTGTGCCCACAGATAAATTGTGATTATCAGCAGTTACAAAAGCCATTTTAAATGAATGCTTGATTTGTTCTGTACTGTTTGAGAGCTTTGCATCAGTCCAACTATGTTTACCTGAGCAGATGGTAGGTCCCAGTTCAGGCCAGTCACTGATCTGTAGTAAGAGTGTTAGCAGTGGCAGCTTGCTGTGAGGCTGCAGGTTGTACTCTTTTTTTTTTTTCTTTGTTGAACTTCCCAGGGGCAGCTTTGCCTCTGGTTTAATTATATATGTTAAGAAATACCTCCTGTTTCAGTGCCACACAAAAACAATTGCCCCTTGGCACTACAGTCTCAACAAGATTATGTATATGTGATTCTTCTAACCTTTAAAGCTACTTAAGAGGGACAATGAGTGGGGAGGTGTATGTGAGAAGGGTTTAAGTAAAAGAGAACTGAACACCAATTAACATTTTAGTTACTGTACACATTTCTGGATCTTCAACACAATAAATGGAAGATAAAACAGGAACTGAATACAACCCACAAAAGTCTCACAAGCCATTTATCGCTGTATGCATGAATGGGGGGGAAAAGGGACTTCTGTAAGACAAAATCAGACATTCCTTATTTTACTAATGAAAAGTTGAACTTGTTAGCAATAAAATGCAACCTTGCTCAATTCAACACACTGAGGATTTTTTTTTTGCTCCAGCCTTACTTGGTCTGGTATGACCAGTAGCTAATGGTGGCTAAACATTTGATTATAGTTGCTGTGTAACAAGGTTTCAGCTTGTGTAACTAACATTATTGAGTTAGTCCTAGTTCAATCACTCACTACTCTCCAAACTGACACTGAGTAGTTCTCCCCTACAGTGAGCAGTAAATTGAGACTTCGGACACTAATAAATCATCATTTTGCGGCATCACTGACAGCAGTTTCTGCAAAATCCATATACTAATGATGATATAGGTGTAATTTGTTTGCCCTGACCGGCGCAACAAAGGAAAGGTAACAGGGGAAAGGTAAATCAAGCACTGTCCGTACACCCCCACAAAGTCCCAAGAGGAGGTGAAGAGGTCGCTACCATCATCGTGCAGGGCATTACTGCCTTTTCACTCACATTGCAAAGAACTGAATTTTGTTTTTTTATCCATAATCTACCAGAAAAGACAAATTTGTTTGATAATCGCATTATTCACACACTCCAAGAAAGTCTGGAGACATTTGATGGTAGTAGCCACTTTGGGACACACTGTGTTTGGATTCAATGTTATGGTGTAGTGACTTTAAAGGACTCACAGTGATGTACCAGATGCATTTACTGTTGGGTTTGTAGTGGCTGGGGAATCCTTCACTGGCCACGATGCCCGAGTCTGTGACCAGGTGGCCTCCACAGTGGAAGATGGGCCTGAAAGAGTATCACACAACCACCATCAAATGTAGTTCAACATTTAAAGGGAGAGTATGTGATTCTGCAGAAGGATTGTTGATATTTGAACTCAACTGCCAAACAAATACACCCATCCCTTCAATGTTGCCTCAGAAGCTCCGCCCCCCACATTTAAAATCTTTTCAGTGTTGAAACTCCTTCACACTTGTCTGGTCATATAACTTTCTTCCCTGTTCATACTCTTCAGACCTTTTCCTATTTGGCTGCTTCTCGGCCAGCTCTCCTTCTTCACAGCGTCTGGAGTCCAGCACGTTCGAATGTGCTGATGTATAGAACTCTCCCCCCATCACTCCTGAGCACTAACACCACCTGTTGGTGATTGGTTGGATAAACGTTGTGTGGCAAGGTCCACACCACTTTCTTTGTTTTCCGTTTACAGAGCCAGAGCTGTGTAGGAAAACCAGATTTTTAGAAAACTGTGAGGAAATATTTGCTGAATTTAACAAAAACTTTATTTAATTTACTATCCCCTTAACTTGACGCGCGGCACTGGAAGAAAACGCTGCTATACCGAGAATATTGAGGCAGAGCCCCTGCACACAAACACACACTTTACATACACGCTGAAAACCACGCTGGCACAGTCTGTCTCTGTTCTCTGAGTCCAGGGAGGTTCCCAACTCTCCGGGTTTGTGTTTTTTTTCATGAAGCTTGGTCAAACATACAGTATATATGCTGTGAGCTTTCTCCACGATCTGACTGTGCTACAAGAAAGTTGTCAGTAGACTTAACACACACTTTGACTTTGCAGACAGGCACTTTTAAATGCTGTACAACAACCCAGCTCACACATGGAGTTTAGTGACACACCCACTCTTTCACACACAGATAAACACAGATCAAAGACGGCCCAGCCTTGACTTTTAATTTGGCAGCACTCGCACTCGTTAATTTTAGATGTTGGCTACTTTGGACAGTTTGTTTCCTCTTTCAGACTTGACTTGGTTCAGTTTTTGTTGTTTTTGTGCTAATCTCTTTTAGGGGAAAATGCCAAAATGAATCAACTTTTACATTGTGAGCACTCTGTCTGTGATCATCATCCCATTATAGTCCCTTTTCTTTGCTCTTGTGCTCTTCAGGCATGCATTGTGTGTCTTTCGCGGTACTATAAGGCCACATTTGGCCAAAAAATCCCAGTGGTGTCCCTCCCTTCTGACCCTCTGGAGCTGAACAGCCCACAGGCATTTGTTTGTCTCTCATGTTCAATTTACATCCTGTGTGTGTGTGTGTGTGTGTGTGTGTTT
>NC_060161.1:21950831-21960941 GCF_021292245.1 Micropterus dolomieu | reverse complement strand
CTCTCCCCCCATCACTCCTGAGCACTAACACCACCTGTTGGTGATTGGTTGGATAAACGTTGTGTGGCAAGGTCCACACCACTTTCTTTGTTTTCCGTTTACAGAGCCAGAGCTGTGTAGGAAAACCAGATTTTTAGAAAACTGTGA
Organism: Micropterus dolomieu; assembly: GCF_021292245.1. Classification (NCBI taxonomy): domain Eukaryota; kingdom Metazoa; phylum Chordata; class Actinopteri; order Centrarchiformes; family Centrarchidae; genus Micropterus; species Micropterus dolomieu. The sequence continues at coordinate 21,960,794 of NC_060161.1, read as the reverse complement.
GGAAATATTTGCTGAATTTAACAAAAACTTTATTTAATTTACTATCCCCTTAACTTGACGCGCGGCACTGGAAGAAAACGCTGCTATACCGAGAATATTGAGGCAGAGCCCCTGCACACAAACACACACTTTACATACACGCTGAAAACCACGCTGGCACAGTCTGTCTCTGTTCTCTGAGTCCAGGGAGGTTCCCAACTCTCCGGGTTTGTGTTTTTTTTCATGAAGCTTGGTCAAACATACAGTATATATGCTGTGAGCTTTCTCCACGATCTGACTGTGCTACAAGAAAGTTGTCAGTAGACTTAACACACACTTTGACTTTGCAGACAGGCACTTTTAAATGCTGTACAACAACCCAGCTCACACATGGAGTTTAGTGACACACCCACTCTTTCACACACAGATAAACACAGATCAAAGACGGCCCAGCCTTGACTTTTAATTTGGCAGCACTCGCACTCGTTAATTTTAGATGTTGGCTACTTTGGACAGTTTGTTTCCTCTTTCAGACTTGACTTGGTTCAGTTTTTGTTGTTTTTGTGCTAATCTCTTTTAGGGGAAAATGCCAAAATGAATCAACTTTTACATTGTGAGCACTCTGTCTGTGATCATCATCCCATTATAGTCCCTTTTCTTTGCTCTTGTGCTCTTCAGGCATGCATTGTGTGTCTTTCGCGGTACTATAAGGCCACATTTGGCCAAAAAATCCCAGTGGTGTCCCTCCCTTCTGACCCTCTGGAGCTGAACAGCCCACAGGCATTTGTTTGTCTCTCATGTTCAATTTACATCCTGTGTGTGTGTGTGTGTGTGTGTGTGTTTGTGGAAGTTGCTATAGCAGTGCACACACCAGCTTCCAAAAGAAAATTTGAAAAAATGAAAATCTCAACATTTCCTGAGTCTAAAATTTGGATTTACGATGTTAAAAGTCTGAATTTATTGCCAGTTTTGACAAAAACATCTGACGTGAGGAGAAGCTACTGTAGATTTACCCAGATGAATCTCCACATCAATTACCGCATGCTGTCATTTTGTGTTTATGGGATGCCAACCACATCTTCCTAACAACACTGCAACCTTCTATTACTACTGTGCTTTCTGTAATCATAATACTGTAACCAGGAGAGTAAAAAACACCCGCAGTAGTTAATGTACACAGAAAATGGCATGCCACATGTGCACACGCAGGATGTAGAGAAAAAAAAAGATGCACAAGAGGGACATTGATAGTCATATAGTTGACACACATACCTGAAGACATTCAGTATATCTAAAATCTCCCACTTACCTGGTGAAGTTGGTCTGACTCTGAGCCTTGGTCCATCCCAGTGTCAGAATGACAAGAAGGCACACAGTCCACACCCTGTCCTCCATCCTGCTGAGGTTAGGAAAGACGAGAGAGGAGCAGAAGAGGCTGGAGAAAGGAAAATCATAAGCAGAGGCGTGGAGAGACGCAAGGTTCAAAAGGGGAGGGGAGAGAGGAAGAGGAGGGAAGTGGAAGTGATGGCCGAGGAGGTGGTGTGTTATGGAAGCAAAGGAGAAGAAAGGAAAAGGTGAATGTGATTTTGAGAGCACAGAAGGCTGTTTGACACAGGCTAACAGGGAAAACAACATTAATTACACTGTACACTGACCCATGGCCAAAAGCAATGTATATACAGTGTCAGAGTACAGTGTGCTTGTTATGTTCCAGCTGTGTGTTGTTATTTAACAGGTAGAGTAATGGAATATTTGGAAAACGTATGTTCCTGCAGGTATGTGTGCTGATAGACAGAGGGCCACTGTTGCGCTTGTGCATAATGACTTCATCACTGCACCACAAGCTACAAGCCAGGCATCTGCGTTTGGCAATGTTGGTCTATTGGGCTGAAGTGCTTAACGCAGTGACCCGGGTTTGATTCCAGCTCACAGCCCTTTACTTCATGTCATCCCCTTTCTCTCCCACATTTTCTGTCTCTCTTTTGCTGGTTGCTGATCTATCAGATAAAGGCAAAAAATGTACAGAGACTGATCACACCTCAACTTTGGTCTCACAATTCCTTGAGTGCCACCATGAGGTTGAAATGGATGGTTTTGCCTGAAATTTGTTACATTAATGTCATTTTATTTTATTGACTAGAATTTTATTCGATAGGGACAATGCAATTTAACATACTGTATCCAATACAGAGCATGAAACTAAGGTGCTGAACAGAGAATTTATAGCTATTGCTCATGTTTTTACAAGTACAGTGTAATTAAAATATACAACTTTCAGTATCATTAAACTACAATGCACTATGACTTTGGTGATCTCCTGGCATTTCCTCTAGTGCCACCATCAAACTGGAAAGATTCATTTTGTAAATTGTTTCATACCCCTAAAATGCGTAACAGATCAGCAAAAAATAACATCTGAAATTATTAAGGCAATGTCAGCATTCATTATTTAAATGGAAGCAAATGGCTGCTCTTAACATTATGATGGTGTTAATGTATTACCCCTCTATACTTATTTTTACCAAAGGCATGTGTTTATGTTTATGCACTGCACCATTACCACCCACCATTTTATTATGTATGTACTTTGCCCAAACTTTGAATATATTTGGCCTAAACCAGTCATAAACCATAAAACTTGTGTGTTTAGTGCTAATTAGCTGCTAACAGTTGGCATTGTTACTGTGAGCAAGTTAGCGACGGCTGTTGGCATTTAGCTTAAAGCGCAGCTATGCCTAGGCCTCACAGCACTGATAGAATGTCTGTAGACTCTGTTTTTTAAACATACCTAGGCACAAACGCTCAATTTACTCTTGATTATGAGGATTAAATTCCTTTACACAAAAGTCACGGTGGTGGAAAGTAAGTAGTTGATGGTGTTCAGTTTAAATGCAGGAAAGAATGAAAAGTGCAGCAGGTTCAACTAAAACAGACCTACAGACTTATAAATGCAAATATATCATTTGTTCTGCAATAAAATGTATTTTATTTTGGCAGGGAAAGGCCCTACATTACTGTATAAAAATAAAGTTGGTTTTAATACTCGTGGTGTGACTTTAAAGAAGCTTTCACGGTACTTTATTAACATCAGCTATCTCACAAAATAACCCACATGAATCACAATAATTGTTGTCATTGTTAAAATCACAATGTGCAATGAAGTCAACTCTGCTGCTTTGAGTTTGTCTAAACGAGGGCATGCCTGTCTTTTTTAAGCTGCGGTGACCACTCTGGGTAGAAACCACAGCTGAATCTAAGGAGACTGTGGTTCGGTAAAGAAAGTAGCTGCCCCGATCTGCTCCCTGCTACCAGTTCATTCTGGACATTTCTGTGTATCCCGGCCAACTGTTGCAAAACACCCACTGACAAAAATAGACTGCAAAGAGATGTAATCATAAAACTGCAGGAGAAAAAAAAAACAAAAAAACATCACACTTCACATTTAAAAACATTTGAATTAGTTTTATTGTCTATTTTTGTACAAAGAATTTCACAAAAATATTTATAAACTGTTGCAGACACCACTGACGCCATAAAGCATAGGATATCACATGACCAGAACAGTGCCACAGAGAGAAGAGAAATGGGACAGAGAGGAAAAGAGAACATAGTAAACACTCTCCAAACTCTCAAGGCTTATTTCAAAGACTTCAGTCCCGCCTCTTCCAAATCCACGTTCCACCACGGGCAAGCACTGGCAACACAAACGCTCTCCCTCTGCCACGGCTCCTTAGGATGCTGGCAGTTTGGGAAATACTGTTTGTGAGAGAATTGTTTCTCAGACAGGCATTGTTTTTCATTTCTAAAGAATGCGTGGCTGAAGACAAACCTTAAAAGTCCAGGTCAGTGTCTTTGCCACGCTGCCCCACGGTTAACTGTACGTCGCTGTCCATGTGTCACGAGAAACCCCATCTTCGTTTCAGAGACTGATGATTTTTTCCGCCTGAAGACTTCCATCCTGGATTTTCACATATGTACGGTGTACGGACACTCTTTTGGGCATTAATCCTCTCTATTTGCAGTGGATGAAGTATAAAAATATACACAATGTTTACAAAATAAACCTAGTTGTTTTTTTGTTTTTTTATCGGGGGAAACTTTTTATATAAAAAAAACTAAAGAAACAGAATCTAGGTGGGAGCAGGACTCCAGACAACCTGTGAAACATTCAACAAGAAAGTCTTCAGATAAAACTCCCTTCTTTCCTCACAAGCTGAAAAGGAGAGATAAAATGTCAAGGAGGACGGTGACGAACATCCATCTTTATGCAAAGGCGCCTCTTTTTAAAACACATTCACCTTAGTCCTCTCTGATTATCTAACAACTTTAAATAAATATGCCAACAACAGGTGAGGGCGAGTTGTAATTCACTCTCTAAAACTGAGTGTACATGATGTCCTGTGGTTTCCAAGGCGTTTAATATGCAGCCATAAAACATGCCTGGTGTGCGTTCACCAACGTCAGACTTCATGAACAAGTAACTGGCCTGCCTGACCTGTCAAACAACAAATGGAAGTTGTCTTGATCGATGAGCATCTTTTGTCGTGTCCCTGCAAATCCCATTTTAACAATTTACACCCTGTGTAAAGATGTTTTGCGCACAAAGACCTTGAAGGTGCAAATTTTCTGCATATCAGCGTAGAAAGTTCACAATAGTGTTCATCATCTTTGGCCGCCCTCTCAGTGGGTCATGCGAGACTCATTTTCCTTCACAGCCTCTGAGGTCGCTCTCTGCTCCTCTGCTGGCATGTCCTGGTTGCCGTTTTGTCCTTTCTCTTCTACCTCTTCTTCTTCATCGTCTGGGTGAGCTTCATCCATGGCGGTCTCTGAAAGAAGTTTCCTCCCGTCACCGGCGCCCTCCTCCTGAGCCTTCAGCACATTGCACAGCTCCATCTCGTGGATCTCCACATCGAACGGAGCGGCGGGAGGCACGGAGGTGGGAGACTTGCAGCCTGCACAGCCCTGAGAGAAAACAGAGAGAAGCTAATTATTTCCTTTCCTTTCTATGTGCTGTCATCTACTAAATAATTCATGCTCTGAACTTCTCAGAGCTCAGGGCTGAGTTGCAGTCTACTTACAGAGATGTTGATGGCTCGGGGCAAACGTCCTGTGCGGATCCAGGGGTGCACCTGGCTCAGCTCCCTCTTCTGCACCTCGGTGAAGCGTGGCTGGTGTTTCTGCATGCTCCTCAAGGCCTCACGGTCCTCTCGCAGCACAGTCTCCATGTCCCTGTTGTACGAGCAAAGGGTGAAAGGGTCATTGAGTCTTTCTTGACAGTCGGTTGACCAACAAGCTGTTGTATGTCTGCTGGATGGCAGCTGTGGGAAGCTTTGAATTCAATGTACAAATTTTCACATTTTGCCCAGTGTCGTACCTGACAGGCAGCTGATAGGTCATCATGACCTTGTCGTCCGTGTTGGCCATCAGCAGCCAGATGGGGTCCTGTAGGACACACTTGATGAACTGCTCCTCGCCACCATCTCCTCCGGCGCTACTGCTGCCCCCTGCAGGCTGTTTGCGGGAATGATCGTTCTCTGATGAGTCGATGCTGCCAAAGTACTTGCTGGTGTGGCTGCCCTGGCTGCTGCCTGGATGGACAAAGAAGGGAAAATTGAGAATTAACTGTGAGAAGATTTAAAATGTGGTTTTGTTTGCAGTCAAATGCAAATAATGAATTTTGCAAACAGTTTTTTTGGTTGCTTAGATTAAAATGTGTATTTTGGGGGTTATCTTTCATTTTATGGTGGTATTTCCTTCCCTGGTTTGTTTTTGTGATTAGTTTCTATCCATTTGTTTCATTTTTATCAAAGAAATATTTTATTTATTTCAAAGATTTCTCTCAGGGAAAATTGCCTCCTGACATCTAATATCCTGGAAGAACTGAATTTAGCTAAGAGTCACAGTGCCTGCTTTACAGTGTCAGGGTAACCCATGACTCACAAATTACTACCCAAATTACTAAAAATCTACTTACTGGTGCCGCTGGTGCCAGAGGAGCTGCAGCCGTTGGAGCCGGAACCTGAACCAGAGGACCTCGTGCCTGAGGACCCTGAACCAGAGGCGGCTGAGCCGGTGCCTGAGCGGGAGTCTTCCTGCAGCAACATGTCAAGCAGGTCACTGGAGGTGGACATGGCATCTTGGTTGGACTCATTAGTTTCACCCTAATGAGAGATAAAAGACAAAACAAAAAAATATGTAAATCAATGAAATTAAGACACATTTTAACTGCTGAATGTTTTTTAAAAACATTCAATCCTAAACGTCTGTGTACTTACATTCTCGTTCTCCTTGGAGATATCATCAGAGCTCCCCTGATTGGTTGAGCTCTGCCCCCCGCCTGCCCCGCCCTGCACAGAAGGCGTGGCTTGCTGTGATGCTGCCAGGGCCGTGGCGACCTCTAACCGGTTGCTCGGTGATTCCTCCAGCTGCAACAGGTTGAGGGGAGAGGAGCATCGGGACTGGAAGAGGGGGGACTCTGCACCCTCACGGTCAGCAGGCGTCTGAGTGTAGGACTGGGGGGTGCTGCTACGAGACGGGACGCAGTTGCCTGGGATGGGTACAGTGTTGGAAAGAACATTGGGGACAGCGGCCGGGGTGGCGACGGGGTACGGGAAGTTGGGATTGTAGAAGTGTCCTGGGGTGGCACCTGGCTGAGAGATGGGTGCTCCCATCTGAGGGAACATGTAGTTGGGCAGAACCAGCGCCATCATGGGAGGTATCATCTGGCTAGGGGGAAAACGTGATTGATCTGGGATGGCCTGGGGGAAGGGCTGCGCGAGCGGTGGGTAAACGGGGTAGATTGGAAGCATACCGGGAGCGAAAGGGGCGGAGGGAATGCTGGCCTGGGAGCCTACAGACGGCCAGGATGAGGAGTTTGTTGGGGGTCCGAGAGGTATGTTGAGGGGCATGGGACCTGTGCTGGTTCGGGGGTCACCCCGGCTCCCGCTCAGGCCAAGAGAGCTGCGCTGGTCAGACGACTCCTGGTGCTTGAGTCGCTTACCTCCGCGGCCACGTCTGCGAGCAGAGCTGCTTGCTGCAGCTGGGTAGTCCCGAGAACAACGCACTCCTGGGAAAGAAAAGGAGACACTGACTTAAGCAACATTTTAATAATCAATTAATGTATACACACGTGTGTGTGTGTGTGTGTGTGTGTGTGTGTGTGTTAGACTGGTGGGAGCAGTGTGCACCTACCTCGTGACAGAGGGTTGGCAGCCGGGGCGTGGCAGTGCAGATTTGAAGACGCTGTCTGATCGAAAACACGCAGCTTGCTGAGGTCCTTGAAGCGGTCAAGGAACGCCTGCTCCTCCTGCTGGGTGTGGGCGGACAGCACCTCCTTTGTCAGACCCATCCGCCCTCCTACACTTCCACTTCTCCGGCTGTCCCTCTCCGGCTGAGTGGCTTGAGGTAGAGGAGGCGGGGGAGGGGGAGGGGTGATGGCAGGACGAGTTGGCGTTATTGTAGGAGGAGCAAGCGTAGGAGTTGTCGGAGCCTCCTCCATGATGATGTCTGTGATAGAGAAGACATATGGAGGGGTGTTAAAAGCGTTGAAGTGAGACTATGTAACTTTGGAAATGAACAAAAGACAGATTCTTCTTCTGAGAAATGAAAAGTTTAAATCATAAAAACGGCACTCAGTTCAAAACATTAATGAATTTTGTTGCTACAGCCTTACTTGGTCTGATATGACCGGTAGCTATTGGTGGCTAATGTTAAGATAGACAGCAGTAGATAAGACAGTACTGTGTTAGTTTGCTGACTCTAAGACTCTTCTGTTACACTACATTTTCACATTTAACATTATCCAGCAAAGGTTGTACAGTCTCACTTTAAAAAAAGAAGGAAGGTGTAGAACACATCTTTGGGTAAAGCAAAACAACAGACAGCAAGAGAGACGGCACAGAGAAACTCAAAAAAGGAAATGTCCAGGATAAACCAAGATGAGAAACAAAAAGCATAAACCAGATTACCTCCAATCTGTAGTTTTATCATGCGGCTACAGGTTTCTGCAAGATAATTCTTGAGATTTTTAAAGTAATAAAAACACTTTTTGAGTCAGTTTCTTTGCAAAATAAGAAAACAGTGTTACTGGTCAACATGAAAAGCAGGGCTCCAAAGAAAAGAAAAGATTTTGAGACTAAACTCAAAGTCGAGCCTTAATTATGGTGAAGGCCTTTAAATTACATCTAACACATGCAAGGACCTCCTCCTTTGCCATTTCAAAAGAAACAACCTGCTGAGTAGCACACACTAGATGGTTCAGAGAGTGTGAGTGTTGATGATTCCCACCTGACTCAGGAGGCTTCTTGTCTCCCACATGCACGATGGTGCTGCTGAAGCTACACTGGGACGTGACTGAGGCTACACTCTCTGCCTTTGTGGCCAAGGTCAGTGGGGGCAGAGAAGGTGGTTCACCTACGAGGCTAACTGAACCACCTGCAGAGACAACAAGTTCAACAAGTTCAGTTGCAGTCATGATCGCACACACCGGTTGGACTAGCACAGACAAAGACACACGGACAAGCATGCTTATTGGTGTGCTAGGAGGCTCTCATGAAGACAAATCAAATGATGCTGCATTAAAGAAAATCCATATTCAACAACAAGAATAAGATTCTATCAGTATTTTTGTTGGTAAATACAAAACTGGCAGAAAAGGAAAAACTGGAATAATGTGGGACTGAAATAAGTGGATCAGAGATGTGTGAGAGGCAAATGTCAGAGAAACACCTGGCTTATCCTACATTTAAAAAAATAAAAAATAAATCGGTTGTAAGATATTTTTAAAAAAGTACCGTTGTTGTTGCCGCTGGCCTCCTGCTGTTTGTCATCATCAGACGTGGAAGTGCAAGAGGAGGAGCCACACTTCCTTTTAACCGTGTTAGGAATGTTACAGCTGTCCAAGTACCTGCGTAGAGTCAGAGCGATGTCGCTGGATGAGTAATGAAGTAATAACCCCAAACAATGACTAGACAGAATGGCATTAGGCTTGCACACACACACACCTTATGATGCTGTCCAGACAGTTGATCTGCTGGTAGGAGTAGCCAGTAGGGGGATCCTGCTGTGCAAGCGGTGCAGGAACCAAAGCTTTGGGTGGTTTTGTCAGGTCAGCTATCAAGCCTCTGATTGGGTCACTAGTGACGGCTCTGACGGTTGCTGGGCCTGGATGAAGAGTAGTGAGGAACATTAAATACAAACTTTAGTTGACCTGGTTCTCTGCTTTTGTATTTCCAATTTCTCCTTCACACTTTACTCCTCTGTAACAGGCAAGCTTCTTTGACTAACTCTACTATACTGTCCTTTTATTTTACCTGTGCTGTTGTTTTTTCTTGGTAGTGGCCGGTTACGGGACTCAATAAACATCTGCTGTCCATTAGTCTTGACCATGTGAACGTCTTTACAGATCTGCTGGAACGTCATCTGGAGAAATAAAACAGAATCAGGCTTGTTAAAGAGACACGGCTGTGGATCATTTTCCATTTTCCTCATGGTGAACTAGCAAGATATTTAAGTGCAATGTAGCACGACTAAGGAAAAAGTCACATAAGTAGCCATCAGAATGTGATCAATTATGCTTTTTTCCTCTGCTGCGTTTCTCTACAAATCTTCTTACAGTATCTCTGTTATATGTGGAGAACACCCGTTGAGACTAAAATGTAGCTAGACCACTGGTAGCTAAGACTCACAGGTTTGTTCACAGCAACCGCGGCGTTGGCCTTGTCCATGGCGGGGCTGTTGCTGTCGCTGGACGAGCCGGCTGAGGCGCTGAGGTGCTGTTGGTGCGACCGCCGGGAGCCCCGCGAGCCGCTGGACCCGAGCGAGCTGTAGCCCTGAGAGCTGCCGCTGTGCACCGGCTGCACCAGCACCCGGTGGATCTGCTCGCTCAGCTGGACGACGTCGGGCGTTGTGACCCGACCCTCGCAGCCCTGCGGCGTCGTGAACACGTCTTCGTTCAGAGGGCTCCTGGAAATGGGGAATAACGTT